>NC_132880.1:36337841-36682841 GCF_030463535.1 Salminus brasiliensis | reverse complement strand
ATGCACAGTACAAGCCCAGCTGAGCTTAAGAAAACAGCTGTAGTGCCTTCAATTGGTACTAAAAGTCTATTGCTTCCTCTTTCTACACACACATACAGAACCAACGGCCCAGCTGCCTCCTATTTGTCTGGGACTGTGAGCGCACTTGTAGTTCAGGCAGATCAAAGGATGAGCCGTAATCAATATTTGACCGTAATTGTCGCTATTTGCTGTTACTTGTACCAAAGGACATGTGTACAGTTCCAGTCAGGCAGTCAAATGCTCGGAAGTGGCTCAAGCTGAATGTTTAAAGCAGCAGAGGTTGTGGCAGTCTCTCAAATCCATACAGTGGCTGGAGGCTCAGAGAAGTCAGTGTTCTTCTGTGTTCCCCTAACCTACACATCAACAACATCACTGACAAACAAGGGTCTCTTCGTATGTATATTTTACTGTACTGTACTCAGGTTTATTTAACTTTATATTGATGTTTTTATTGGCAAAACACACACAGACACAAACACACACACACACACGTCTGAGATATAATAAAAAGTTTAGGAACTCCCATTCAAAAGTTCTGTTACTGTTAATAGTTACACAAGTTAAAGATGCTCTAATTTCCTAATGGCTTAAACTCAAAGATGACACGTCTTAAGCAAGATTACTATATATTTGCAAAAGGTTTGGCACTCTGCATGTCACAGCTTTAGTTAAATGTGGATTTTGAGGTGTGTTTATCCTGTTGTGGAAGCCATCCTCTTTTAATCTTCAGGTTTTTATTTTCAGATGGTTTGATGTTTGCTTCCAGAAATGTCTGGTATTTAATTGAATCCATCCTTTCCTCTACCAGTGAACAGTTTATTGTGCTACAGGCTGCAACACAAGCCCAAAGCATGATCCATCCACCAACAATTTGGTTTTTAAATGTATATTTTGTTGCCAAAAAGTACAATTTAATTTCATCAGGTCCACAGGACTGGTTTCTAAAATGCAACAGGCTTGTTTAGATGCTCCATAGGAAAGGTTTTCTTCTGAGGGCTCATAAAGGTCATATTCATAAGTGTTGCTGCACAGTAGAAAAGTGCCCCATGTACCACTTCAGAGTCTGCTTGATCTTTCTGAAGGTGTTTTGCAGTCAAGTGAAGGTTTTGTCTGGTCTTTCTAGCAATCCTATGAGAAGTCATTTTGGAAATGTTTTCTTGGTCTTCTAAACCTCAACTTTACTTTACGAACTGAAGAAATGTCATGTAGTAAAGAACACTACTGGTTTCACTAAAGAACAAAGTTCAGAGAGTTTTGAGAGTGTACAATATAAAAAAGCTGCAGAGCTGTACGGGTTTGTGAAGGATCATTCCCAATAAATGAACACTGAGTATTTCATCATTGGCCATGTCCAGATGTATCTCCAAATTGGTAACTTCAGAGGAGAAGGCCAAAACCTTCTTAACGTTCATTGTGGGTTAATGTAAGTCATTTTGGAGTTTATCTATTGGTCCATTAATAATACATGACCTAAACAGATACAGTGTGTGACAAATGGAAATCAGTTCCAAAGAAAATACATAAATCAGTTCCAGAGATTCAATTGGTTTGCTTTGTTTGACAGAAACACCTTCCAATGATCAAATATTTAACTCAGCCAGTTTTAACCAAGTACCCTAAAAGCACATAACACTCCAATTAGCATAACAGCATGGAAATGAGCCAGGCATTCCCTCACTCCCAAGTCATAGCACTGGTTTCATTATTAACATCACCTTAACATTCATGAGAGTTGTTTTTTTTCCAGCAGCCGGTTCTCAGGGGACGATGAATAAACCTCATGAATAGAGCCTGGCCTGTTGTGTGTCTATGCTTTTAGAGCCACAGTCAAGCTTCTTTGCATTGTGGCTGCTTTTGTCTTTAGCATTCATTGTTTTATGTGACAGTGTCACTGTTTTCGAAACCTCCCCACAAGCTGTTGCACTTTTTAAGGTATTCATGGGTTCTGCAGAGAAGGACGGACCCTTCTACATGTTGTCCACCCACAGAGGCCAATCCTCCTCTGCCCACTGCTGCCCAGAGCTCAGGTCATTGTGTTTTGTTATTCACACTTGAGCCGCAACAATGGTTAACACTGACAATACTGTCTTTCAGGCCAAAGATCTCTCCAGGTTAACTGAAGCCGAAGATGGCTCCAGCTCATCCTCCTCACACTCCCTACCCCACACAGACCCCCTGCTTTTGTCTCTGCAGCATATGTTGAGGAGCAGAGGGCACTGCCAGCATTAGGGAGAAGTCAAGCAGGGCACATTAGCACATTAGCAGTCAGTCACCCCAGAGAGATGGACCACTACTGAGCCAGCATGGGTTTACGGGGGGTATGGACACACTGCAGGAATTCAGATCATTCAGAGAATCTTCCTCATTGATTGGTCCACTCCACCCCCACATCATTCATTCAGGTTAGCCCCCCAACACACACCGAAACAGCTTCTTTGACTCCCCCCCATCATTGCCTCTACCCCTGAATCTACAGATGTTATCTAGAACAGACTGAAGAAAAAGAGGAGTGTCATTACTCTTGGCTGGGGAGAGGACATTGACTCCTTTGTCATGGATGGAAGCATGAAGATGTCTGGAGGGGTTGAGTAGAGAGGTCTGCTGGGGCCAGAGGTCTTTCTGGACATGCTTCTGGGCAAAAAAAAAAGTTCCCAAGAGGTCACACTGTATCTAGCATTTGCTCCTGCTTTCCAGGAATACTGGGGCAGGCCATAAGGCTAGCATTGATGTGGAGAGATGGATGGGGTTTGTCTTGTGGAGCGCTGATCAATCACTTTCATGATTGAGGAGCAGGAAGGAGTGTGATTTCAAAGACCTTCTGCTACTTTCTACATGCAGAAATTAAAGGCAGCATCTTTGTAAGGGGAGTTCCTTTAATTTTTCAAAGAATCTACATAACTCAATATACCCGATTTACATAAAGTCAGTAATGAGTGGTTTGATGTGAAATGGTACATTGTTAAGAGGAACTTACTAACTCTAAGGTTCCTAGTAGGTGTAAGGTCACAATATCCCCAATAATCATTTTAGGTACTATTCTAATAATCTATTAGACATTCTTTCGCTTTCTAACACACCACACTGCATGTACGATTTCATATATATATATATATACTCTGCCATGAGTATATATATTTCAAAACATTTCAAACTGACATTGAAACAGTGAAATCACTTTCTGAGATGTAACTTTATAACCATTCAATTTTTCAAACATCAATCACCATGCTTGTGAACAATTCTGATTCATAATGGCCTTGTTTACACCTTGTCACTTCATGCGTCTTGAGTATCGGGTTTATATCTGGATTAGGCCAAGCCACCTAAAAAGTGTAAACGCACCTAAGATACATTTAAATATATACAAATAATATATACAAATCCAATCGCTCAGACCACTTCAGGAGCTGGTCTGAGATGCATTTGATCCACATGTCATAGCAGTGTAAATGCAACCATCTCTCCAAGACGCATTCAACAACCAAAATCCCTCCTAGGAAACACCAGTAATAACTGCCACAGAACAACGAGATTTGCATATTACACACACACAGCAATCTGATTTCAGTAATGCAGTTGTCTACCAAGTGTAAATGCATGTGGCTAATCAATCCAAATGCTAGACCAGGTGACCAGGTATAAACAGGGCCTATGTTTCTCTAGAATGAAGCATTCACACCAAACCACACTGAATGACTGTTCACATCTTTACTGAATTTTATACTGAATTTTTTAAATTAAATTACATCTGTAAAAGAACTTTTTCGTGACAAAGTCACACTCACCTTTCATTTACAGTGACCTTGTGAGCCAGGAGGCTGCAGCTTTAGCATAATCTACAAATGTCAGCCTAGTCAGTTTAGCTATAGTAACCTCAACCAATAGTTAAATAGCTAAAAAGGCAGCATGTCATTAAAGCAGCTATAACAGACATGTGTTGTTCTCTTTTTTGTTCCCAGTATTAAATAAAACCTTTAATGATTTATGCCTGAAAACATTAGTAATGTAGACTCATTAGCTTCAACGATTATATCTGTAAGCACTTGGCAAATACTCGTGGGAGACCATACAAGCCAGGGGTCAACACTGCACTCTATTCGTGCCATCAGAATAAGCTCTGGTAAACAATTGTGTGCTGATCTGATTTCTATATTTTGGAGCAATTTACTGATTTACCAACAGTTAAATTCAATTGGATATGTTGGACAAGTTCCCTACATTTGGGCTATATAGCCGACATAACAGGATTGGAATTAACTGTTTTTATAATGTAATTTTATTCAGTTTAGGAACATTTGGATCAGAGTTCAAATAAAATGACAGAAATTTGGGAACAAAAAAAGTTTTTTTTTTACCCTGTTTCTGAATACTGCTTTGTGTGTCTAAGATTATTGACCGTGACCCATCTGTTACTGCACAATTAATCAGCCACCAGCACCCTATCCATCAATGCATAAAGACCACCACTGGTCCACCACAAAGGTCTAAGATCTTTACTTGAAATAAAGATACTTCACACTTAAACATCTCATTTACAAAAATGGTCCTTTGTGGAACCATAAGTGGGTCTTCTATGGCATTGCTCAGAGAACTGATTTGAACACGGTTATTTTTACGGGTGTAGGGTGGTGGACAATTCTTAACACAGCACAGCATAGCACAGCACTGTTGATTGTGTATTGTAGTGGCATGATAGTGGGTATTGCACTCCACCAGTCTGTAGTAGTGGTCTATAAGGTATGCACACATGCACTTCTTGGCTTCTAGGAGTAGACGAATCTGCTTAAAAGTCCAATTTAATGAATTACCTGTCTGTATGCTTGTGGGTAAAGGACAGGAAAGCAATAGCAATGACCTCACAGCCTTAAACAAATCCAACCTAAAAAAAAAAGAGCCCTTTATGGGCTCATATTGAACGCTAATGATTATTGGTAAATTACTGCTGACTTCAGCCAGAGAATGAGAATGCAGTGATCGTTCAGCCACAAGGCTCCTCTGCATATTCGCTTAATTCCAGTCAATGACCAATAATGAGTATGGATGCTTCCCAGTCCTTGATGGATCATGCTTTTGTTCTGACTGGTACTCAAACCACTATTAATCAGTGGCCTCTGATGACATTCACTGAAGCTTAATGTTCGGAGCTTTCTAGTCAATACTGGCTAATTCAGCTGCTTAGAAGGTTTTTGGTTTCCAGAGTATGAAGAGAATGCTGTATTTCTTCTTCTGTGTCAGGTTCAAAGATTCCTGGGGCAAGAAGATAACACAGCAAAGTCAGTACAGGGTTGTATCAGGAGGTGGACATGCTGCAGCATAGTCAGTAATCTCAGCATCTTTTCTGAAGGCACAAGGCTGAAGGATGGAGAACAGTGTAGCTGTGTTTTGTGTCACATAGGTGATTTACATCCAACATGTGAGGAAGGAAGACTAGTAAGTATGATGAGTATCTGATTGGGTTGTGTGTATTTCTCCTACTCTTGACAGTTCCTTCAATGACGTGACTGAGACAGGGACAGAGGAAGACAAGCAGCTAAGAATGCTGAGCCAGCGTGATGATGAACAAAACAGGACAGCTGTACCA
Source organism: Salminus brasiliensis (assembly GCF_030463535.1). Classification (NCBI taxonomy): domain Eukaryota; kingdom Metazoa; phylum Chordata; class Actinopteri; order Characiformes; family Bryconidae; genus Salminus; species Salminus brasiliensis. The sequence goes on along the minus strand of NC_132880.1, from coordinate 36,677,239 downwards.
ACCTTATTTTTAAAAGCGAGGATTTGACAACAAAAATAAAAAATTTACACAAATGTCCCTTAATCTAAGATGTGTCAATCAGCCAAGGTATATTTGTAGTCCTAAGTTCTTTAGTTTTACACTGGAGCTACAGGGATAATGTAGCTAATGTGTAATGTAGGTGTCTAGACACCAATTAGCATAATTCAAGTGTACCAGGATTAATATTATTTCAGTAGTCTTTTAATTTTTTTCCATATATATATATATATATATATATATATATATATATATATATATATATTTATTTTAAAAGAGTGTCTGTGTATGAGGTTTAACAGTGGTGTAGCATCTTTGTAGCAATGTGTTTTTACCTGAACGTGGAAGCCTCCTTTCGCGTGCTCCACTAATTTCATTTTTTTATAAAGTTAAAGTTCACATGTGTAAGGCCTAAATGCATTTCAGTTATAATATTATATATATATATATATATATATATATATATATATATATATTATATAAGCAATATAGATGCGTTTGCTTAGAATTTAGTGCCGAAATTCAGTACCCTACTCTTCATGCGTCCATGTGCACTTCTTTCATGTATGTTGAATAAAAAACATATAGAGTAATAAGAATACGGGTTTTAATTGACATGTAGAGCCACAGAACGATTTCAGCTGCACTAATGCTGTTTATCCGTTCTCTGTGAAAACTCCTATGCAGGTACGCAGTGTAATTGTATTGAGTATTATGGAAATAATATAATATTGTATAATATAATATTGTGTATTCTTTTTTTTCTGGAATTCTTATACATGTTATGTAATAAATATGATGCATAGCTCAGCTGTTTTTTGGGTAAAGAAATTAATTTAATGTCTTGAATTGAAAAGTTTAAGTTTCTTTTTGAGTTCAGCATTGCTCATGCCCCTTTTCCTCTCCACGCTGCAGAGTGATGGAAGAGCTATGGACCGATTGCCACTGCACTGATGCTGTTTATCAGTTGTCTGTGAAAACTCTTATACAGAAGGATAACTACTTTGCTATATATATTCTACACACGTCTGTACATTGTTATAGATTAAAAAGTATTGGGATGCAGTTTGAGGTGAGTTTGTTTGAGGTATGAGGTTTGGGATTGGCTGCTAATGGGCTACTTTCATTTCTTGCTACCTAAATTAGCCTCACAGCTCCAGTGCTCCCTAGGCAAGACTCCTAACACTACATTCACCTACCTGTGTAACTTTATGTAATTTGCTCTTAATAACATCATCTGCCAAATGTCATAAATGGAAGATATTATGTACATTTAATTTTTGCCTGAACTAGCTTTGAGTGTCCCAACAGCTGGGCGAGTGTATGCCACAAGCCCCCTTTGCTGACAGCCATGATGAAGTGCTGCAGGAGACCTCTAGGGATCTCTAGGGATGCCACTCATCCTGAGCCACGTCCTTTCAACCCATGTGATTGATCAACCTGCATTTTCCCTGTGGTCCACCCACACACTATATGCACGGGCACAATTTGCCCGTCAAACGAACAAACTGCTTGTCCGTTGCCTTCTGGATGACCAAAGCATTACTCACTGTAAACAGGAAAAGGGGGTGGGGGGGAGGCGGGGAAGGGACACCTTCTGTCCATTTATAAAGCTGTAAAGTGCTGTCGTAATCACACTATGACACCTCCCACAGTGAGACAGCTCTGCATACTTAAACACTTGAGCTGTTGAAGTACATTTGAAATTCGATTTGGTTAGAGGAGCTTCCAGACTGAAGAAGAGGCCTGAAGGGTTTTATTTGTGTAGAGGAGATGGTGAGGCTTCACCCCATGAGGGCCACTTGAACGTCCCCTTCTGTGGTTGCCACCTTCATCCTTAATCCCTGTAATCTTTGAGATTTGTTTTGAGTGAGGGGAGGATGCTTAAACTTCAGGACGTACATATCTCTTTCTGGTGGCTATTCAGCTTCTTCACTGTGGCCTTCTTGATGGGTCATGGAATTTTCTAGCAAGTTTATCCGGTTTGCTCTGGCTTGCCACGTGCAGACAATGGTCAGCAATTACATGGTTTAGTGCAACAGTTTTGGGGCTGATTTATACTTCATTTTCTTCTGATTTCAGCCCCATCTCCCCCTATCACACACAATGCTTCTAGCCTGGGAGAGTGAAGGCTAACACATAATTCCGCTAAGCCACTTAAAGGAAGCCACCACATCTTTTCAAGTGCATCTTCAGTGCAATGTTATTGGGCAGTTCTGCTAGCGGCTAAACACCTGTGTTGGTAGCATAACACAAAAAACAGGGCTAGGTATGCTCTTTTGAACTAGATGGCTTTGGCCAAAGGTGTAGAACTGAGTAGAGACGTTAGGAACCCTACCAATATCCAGCGATAACTGAATTGTCCCTTGCAACAAGTTTGATCAAAAATTCTAATCTTTCTAGTAGTATCTAATCAATGGATTTGATACATGAACAGTTGACAGATTTGGGTTTGTACTATCAGTCTCGCCTCCCTAACCCACATCGCTAACAGGACTGGCTTTACCGTTTCCTGCTAACAAAGACAAAGACACTCATATTGACCATTTGTGTTGGACCCAGATGGAATTTGGTCTCTGCCTTCAACCCATCTGTGCAATGAACACACACATACACACTACTGAGCAAACACACACAATGGACAATGAGCACACGTGTCCAGAGTGGTGGGCAGCCATCACTGCGGCACCTCCTACTCTGGGGAGCAGGGAGGGTTAGGGCATTGCTCAACAGCCCAAAAGTGGCAGCTTGCCGAGCCCGATTATTGAACTCACAGCCCTGTCATCAATAGCCTGGTCCTCTAACCGCTGAGCCCCATCATCACACCCATAATGTTTGTCTCCTTATAACGTTTTGTCTCCAATGTCAACTCAACATGCCCAACATCACTAGTGCAGCAACCAGCGGCCTCGCCTAGCATCACTACCGCATTAATCGCTGGCCTCGACCAGCATCACTACCATATAGACCGCCAGCCTCACCTAGCATCGCTACCTAGTCGGCCTTGTGTACAACTTGTGTAGCTTCACGCCTGCATCTGAGAGTGCTGTGGCTACATGGATACAGCTGAGTAGCCCATGAGCAGCCTCATGAATTGACTTTTGTGTGGAACCTGGAGGTGACAGAGCCTGTAGACTGACAGCAGTGTAGTGTGAAGCTAATGGAAACAGGCCAGCAGCCAAAAAGCCTGGTGTAATGTCACAGAAACACATGTGAAGTCCGCACTAGCCAGCATGGTTGGCATATTTACGCTTTCGGCAGCTGGAGCGCTCAAGGGCCACAAAAAGCCTGTCTTACAACATCGAGCAACTGGACCTGGCCCCTCACAAAAGAGGCTTTCAGAGGAGAGAACAGAATCAGCTGTTGGCTTTTAGTGTGTGTGGATGTGCATTTGTTTTGGACTAAGTGACCATGCATGTGCATGCTCAGGCTTTTGGAACAGGTACACAAAACATACTCTACGGCCTAAATTCCAGTGTGTTTGTATAGTAGTGTCTATACAAACGTATTCATTGCAGTGTATCTGTGGGATCGATATGAGTATGTCCCGTAACGCGTGCTCTGCGGACACAGCCGCTGTGGTCCATTTGCTGGGGTCCCCAGAGGGAGGATATCAGGCTGCTGTAAGCTGATACCACTAAAGATGTGGACAGCTGGCCTGGCTCATCTGTCCATCAGCTCAGTTCAAAGGGCCGCTGCGCCTGAGTGTGCCCCAGAGGAGCTGGCCCCGGTCAGTCTAGCACTCTCACTGTACAGGGGGTCGAGTCTACTCTGCCGCCCAGTTTAACGCACTGCAGCAGAGCGTGATTTCAGGATTAGTGTCCATACATTGCAGAATTAGACAATTATCTTACAATCAGTTATGATCCTAAATATGATTTCTGTGAAAGCTGCCATTAGGTAAAGATTAGATGGTGATTTCTCTGTCATATCAAAACCTTATTTCCATTTTGTTCAAACATTTAATAGCTTTAGCTGTATTTTATATTGCGTAAATACATCATGAGGAATAGACCAAAAGAAAAGATGAAAATGATTTGGAATGAAATGTGAATTTATGTATTAATGCTCCATAAGATTTTTTACCTTCTCACACCATGTTACCATTTCAGAGATACGAGTATAAGTGTATAAAATGTGTGGGGTGGTGATGTGGATAATTGTATTTCTACTTAAGTACATCATATGGACAGAAGTATGGGGACATCTACTCATTTTTCATTGTTTCTTTCGAAGGGTATTAAAAAATAAGATCCTGCTTTTGTTGGAGTAACTGTCTCTTCTGTCCAGGGGAGCCTTTTGGAGCTAATTTAGAGCACTGCTGTGAGGATTTGAGCATCCGACCCCACCCCACTCCACCACTCCCCAACCCATCCCAAAAGCATTGGATAGAGCATCATCATTCTAGAGTGGAACATAGTTCCTCTGCTCCACATTTCAATGCTGGGGGGCTTTTTGCCCCTCTAGCCCACACCTGGCATTAGGCATGCTTTCATTAGGTTCTTGTGCAATTAAGCGTCATTTGCAATTACCAGTAAATAATCTGTGAATAATACTGTTTTTGCTTTTTACTTGTATTATTTATTTTGTGTATATATTGGTAATTTATCTAAGTTTTTGCATCTGAGTGCCTTGCTATCCCTTTTCTGCTGTGACACTGAGAATTTCCCCACTGTAGGACTAATAAAGGATTATCCTATCTTATCTGCTCCTCTTATCCTATTCTATTGGTGATGCCTCTCTACAGGGACTAGACAAGCTGCGTGAGTGTGCATTTGCACATCAGTGTCAGCAATGGGTTTAACATTTAGACATATAGTGTATATATACTTATATACTTGCATGATCTTACTATTTAAACTACCATCTGCAGTTTGTGTACATGTAACATCATTCTCTGCTTGGTCTATATCTACTCTGACCTGGTAATAGTTATAAGAAAACTGTACATGTACAGTATACATAGGTGTTAGCTATCCATAGACCTCAAGATTATAAATATAATCAACATATTTGAGTATGTAAAGGTAAAAAGTAAACACATTAACAAATATGTTTACACATTACACAAAAAGTAAACACATTAACATAAAATGGTTTAGTTGGTATTTGTCTAACAGCCCAAACCCAGTCATAGATTTGCATAAATTTATCCACCAGGTTCATAAATCTGCTCAGTGAAAAATGTCATATACAAAAACGTGAGATTCTACTGGTGTAATATAGGCACATGCTTTACTGTGCAGAGTTTGTGCGAATAGCTAGACTGCAATAAAGCTGGAGTAGGCGACTGATTTTAGAAACTGTTTTGTTATATGTCTTATATTCTTTATATCTTGATAGCAGTCGCTACATCAAATGCTCTAAAAATGAATAGAACAAAACACTGTCATCTGTGGAGCTACAGGACTGCAGAAACCCTGCCCAGTCAATTCAGTCAGACCAAATAAAATGAATGGATAACATATCTGCCTGTGTATATACTTATACTTATACTTGTGGGCAGTGGTGGCTCAGCGGTTCGATACCTGGGCTCGCCTTCACCCTCACCCTCACACGGGCGCTGCAGCACTGGCTGCCCACCGCTCTGGTGTGTGTGTGTTTCACTGGTGTGTATCTGTTCACTGCACGCATGGGTTGAGGGCGGAAGCCAAATTCCATTTGTGTCTGACACAAATGATAAATATGGTTGTCTTGTCTTACTTACATGACATCCTGCCCGCTCTGCATGCACAAGTCCATCATATACATGGACACACACTCACAAGAATGGCAGAGAATGGCAGAGAAAGTTATCCTGGTAGTTACAACAGCTTGCTATGCTAAAGAAAGACAGCAAACAGAAGGAAGGCTGCTAGTTTGGGCAGGTAATTATCTGTTATCTTGTCTTGTTTATGGGGCATTTGCTATTGTCGGAATCAATGACAGTAGAAAGCATGGATGCTGTGGTTGCATTTCCTTCCGTTCTCTAGAAATTAAGCCAAATCTGTCTGCTATGTTGTCAAATTTGCAACCAGAGTCTGCGCAATAGAGACCTGAGGCGGAGTCAGAATCGCCCACTCACTCCCAGACATATGTGTCTCAGAACGTCCAGGTTGTGGACGTTTCAACAGTAGTGTGTCTAATTTCAACAGTAGAAGTGCAGCTCATGTAAGTTCCACTACAACTCAGCTACTCCATGTAATGAACAGAAAGGGCGCCTTGCAGGTCCTGCAGACGGTTGCTTCCAGCCAAGGCTGTCAATCACTCCATTCCTTACTGTAACCCTGCCTTCTTATGATGAATCAGAATAAGGGTTTAAAAACTCTTTTCTGGGGGAAATAAAAAATGGGACAGTATTAGCACAGAGAAAACCAGCTGTTGGAATTAGACACAGGAGATGGAAAGACAGCTTAGGGGAAAACATTAGATGTGTGTTTTGTTATTAAAACATATGGAGATGGGCGGAGCTACATATCATAATAGACCTGTGATGGCTTAACTTTTGAGAGACGTTGTGCAGTCCATGCTTTCTTCAGGCATCGGTCCGAATCTTTTAGCCATCTTAGCAATGCTACTTGTGTAGCTATGTTACACATTAGTGTAATGCTAACGTTAGCTAAGCTGGAGGTGCACAATAGTAATCGTAGGTGTACAGCAAGTGCGGTTTGATGGTATTCATCCTTTGTGTTTGTTTTACCCTTTCCCTGCTCCAGCGCTCTCCGTCGTGACTAGTCAGGCTGTGTGTTTTCATATGTTTTAGGGGAATGGCTTTTTACAAAATCCTTCATACTCATGCTATTTTCACTTACTACAAAAAGCTATCTCAAATTCAGCCAAATGTTTCCCATAGCAACAGATTTTTACCCATAGTAATGAATCAGGGGCAAGTTTTGGCACCCATCAAATGTCACAAATGATACAAATAAACTGGGAACACCCAACCAACCACATGGAAAATCACAGCAACCACTTGGCAACATCTGAGCAATCACCTGAGACGCCACAGGTACCACTTGGGATACCAAAGCAACACCCTAGCAACACCTTAACAACATTTTATCAATTTTTAAAAACACCACTGCAAACACCTTGCCACACTGCAGCGCCCACCTAAAGTGTAGTTTGCAACACCATGGCAACCACCTGGAAAAACATAGCAACAACTTGGGATACCACAGCAACCACCTAGGACCACCACAGCAACCAACTGTGATACATAGCAACCACTTAGCAAACACAATAGCAACAAGCTGGTATACCATAGAAACCACCTAGCCCATACCAAGCAAGCAACCACTTAGCAACACCATAGCAACCATGTAGCAACAGCCTAGCAACTGCCTGGAAGTGGGAACCACTTAAGCTGCACAACCATACCTCACTTTCTAAAAAATGCAACTGTTCATTTGTTGGAAACTTTTGTGTGAAATAAGCTTGTGTAAGATCCATCTGCGCTCTTTCACAGTCAACAGAGCAGCTTCTCCTCCTGCACCAAGAAACATGAAGATTCTGCAGTGGGTGGCGTGGGAGACTGTGTGGGTGTGTGTGTGTGTGTGTGTGTGTGTTTAAGGAGGCAGGGAAAGAGTCAGAGTCAGTCTTTAATATCATCTGCTGTCTCCAAGTGCCCATAAATGTGAAGTCATGCTAAAGAAGATGACGCCTGAACTGTGCCAAACCAGTGCTGCCAGTTTGTCTGTACCACGCTGGGCTGGTGACCATGGTGATGGAGACAGTACCACAGGACATGGCGAGACATCACTTCATGAGAGCCATCTGAACTTGCCTTTCTCATGCCAGTCTGCCTTTTTTATTTACTGCCTCTTTTCCTCAACTGAAATCAGGAAAAACGCTGTGGCTCGGTGCCTCCATCTGCTGGCCATACAGCAAATTACATTACAACAACACTCCCATTCAAAGAGAACGTATAAGAGAAAGAAAAACACATTTCTTATTTTAAATACAATTATTTATATATTACATATCATATAATTTACTACCCAGTCAATACAGTCCATATATGGAAAATAAGCTGCATAAGAACTGTTGGTGGCTCGACGAAGACCTACACGACATTAGGCAGGTGGTTTTAATGTTAGTCTGTGTGTGTGTGTGTGTATATATATATATATAATTTTATTCACTTTACCTTTGGGGTTGGCGTGTTGGTCCCTTCTCTATTTTTTATTAAAACATGATACTCAGGTATGAGTGTGACTGTAGTGAGTCAGCCATGCAGACATGTTGATTTTACTGAACTTTGGTCAGTAGGTGGCGCTGCAGCACTATGATAATTACACAGCAAATTGCTCAAACTCACTGTGTTCAATCCTCTCCACGATATATTCAATGTTCTAACTGAATCCAGGGCAGCTAAATCTCAGAGGCTCAAACCTATAGAAATCCACATTTCTGTGTTTGTAGGTTATGTTAAATGACAGTTCGGCTTCAGCTTATTTTCTGAACATTTATTTCTGTTCAAAAACAGCTGCCACGTCGGCTTCATCTGACATTGATGGGCTATTTTGGAGATAAAATAATTGTATTATTATTATTATTTATTTATTATTATTATTATTATTATTATTATTATTATTATTATTATTATTATATTCTTTACATAGTTAGACAATTCCAGCAATCCTTTACATTCATACTTATCGTAATGAATGGATCAGTGGAAACAGACCAAAAAAACAAAACAAAAACAAAATTGCCATTTTGGAGATACCGGTTTTATTCTGACCTTTTTTGGTCATTTACACAGTAAAACACCACTATTAGAATAAATGGCCCATTCTATAATTGCAGGTACATTTCAAGTATGGAAAGATTGGACTCATCAGTTATCATTTAAACCATTAACAGAGCTGAGAGTAACTGGCTTATTTTACATTATTTTATGCCTTATTTTGTGCCTCCATGTGCAGGCTTTCAGGAAGTGACATCACAAGGTGTCATTTAAAAAAACATTTAAAACTGTTTTGCAACCAGATTTTGTGCAGTTTTATATTAGAGGTAGCAGAGTTAACCAAAACACTTGGACAGGCATAAAAGAAATGATTATATATAAACTTGGGTATATATATATATATATATATATATATATATATATACACACATAAATATATACTCAAGTCAGGATGTGAATAATAATAATAATAATAATAATAATAATAATAATGATAATAATCACTGTGTTCATTAAAAGAAACAAGCTTTGGTCTTCAGCCTAGATCTCAGGATCTCATCTTCTAACATTTTTGTTAGTTTTTACTGTACTTATGTTTACTTGCATGTGCTGTAACATTAACTGGTGTTTTACAACAAAAAACCCTCCATTGCTGGGGGAAATGCTTTTAAAAAGTGTGCTGCATACACACTCTGCACAGCACTGGGTTAATTAGTGACAGCATTATGCAATACATTTGTTTTTTACTGCACATTTATCCATATTCATCTTTTCTGCTATATCAGTCATATTGTATAATATTTAACCACATTTCCAACAACTGATACAACCATAACTGCCCTCAGTGCATGACTGGCATGTGCCACAGAGCTCCTCTGCAGTGAAAATATGGTACTATTTGATATTGTCCACCTTATTGCCTAAGATTAGTTGTGTTGCGTGTAATTGCTTGTGGAGACGCTCAGTTCACTTCAACAGAATTAGAGAGTGAGAATAAAGAGGACAGGACTGCCAAAGATAGCTTTAAAAAGCCCAGCCTTAGCTGTGGTTTCATGTGTGGTTGGTGCTTGGTGTGGCGCAACAGATAACACCACCACCTACCATTGCGTTACAACAACACCATGTGGGAGACCAGGGTTCGATTCCCGTTCTGGGTGACTATGCTGCGCTACACCAATAAGAGTCCCTGGGCAAGACTCCTAACACTACATTGGCCCTCCTCTGTAATACAAGTAACCTTGTAAGTCGCTCTGGATAAGAGCGTCTGCTAAATGCCATAAATGTAAATGTAAATGTGGGTCTCCTTAATCCAAATAACCTCTAGATGGCAGTAAATATATTCCGGAAATATGAAATTTTAAGGTTAAAATTAAGTAACAGACTCAGGGTTACTGAGTCCAAAACTGTGAACAGTGCTTGGTCATAATATGACCCAGACGTCTTAGCTACAGAGAGGTCGAGAGTAGTAGGAGTAAAAGACTTTCACAGTTGGAGCAAGCCTGCTGTGTGTTCCTTACCTGCGGCCCTCTGTACAATCTGCTCTTATTTTAAATAGAGGTGAAAAGTCATGATGAGGACACGACAGCGACAGATACAAAGTCCTACCTTGAGTTTATATTGCTGTACACGAATCAACACTGATGTCACTGCAGTCTAAAAACATTCATATCTATTATCAGCCATTATCAGAAAGAGGTTTATGATCGCTGCTATTTATGACCGAGTACATAAAAACATTACGATCAATTACGCTATCAGTTGTCTTGTTGGAGGTGTACATATAGCAACTACAAAGGACTCCCATTACAACCCTGTTATATACATTCAGTTCACTGTGCAGACGTTGTAGGCACCTAAGCACATGATTTGAAAGCATTTATCTCAGCAATAAGAGAGGTTTTGCATATAGGACCACTAGATCACATTCCAGCAGATACGAATAAGCAGACATACAGTAACACATAATGTCTCATTTTGATGAAAGTAGATGAGATCTTGTGAGCTAGGTTGAAGAACAGAGCTTTGTTGCAGATTTCCCCTGGATTAACATCATTAAGCACTGATTTACCAAACCAGGTGTTGGATGAGATCAAATATAAATAACACTAGACTCCCATGAGGAGAGATTTGAGTATGCTGTAATGAACACAGTGATCTAAAATCACTACTTATGTATGAATGTTATTAATATTTATTATAATATCAGTGTTTTACTGAATAAATAAACACTTACTGCCCAGATAAGGAGCTTTTTCATTCTAATTTCACAGTGGACTAAGGCATTTGCACAGTATACCATGTGTGTGTGTGTGTGTGTGGGAGTGTACATACATGTGTGGGTGGATGGGTGTGAACTTTTAACCTTTATGATGATGTCTAATGTCGAGCCGATTAGACAGACCCACCCTAGTCATATTTGACCCAAGTCTTATAACTGTTTGTATGTGTGAAGGTATGAGGTGCAGGCCATGTTTGCTGATGAAAATAACAACACAGGCACACGCATGCCTGTGTATGGCATCAGGCTTTCTTTCCCCACTTGCAAGGGTCAGGGCGGAAAGTTCGTGACGAAGGCAGTGAACTGCTGGGAATCTCTATGGCATGTCTGAGCACTGGGGAGTTAAAATAGACAGGAAGCTGTCCGTCAGCATCGAGCCCAGATACCCACACGGCACGACATGTGTCATACTACAGCGACAATCAGATGAGTAGTTAAGTAATAGTAGTAATCATGTGGCTCTTTAGTATGACACACTGCAGGACTGTCCAATGCGACTCCATTGCATCACCTTTCCCTACATTGCTTACACTGTGAAAAATTCAGGTGCCAAAAAGGGTAACATATTTAATTTTGTAAAGTGCTGCAATAATATATAAACAATATGGACAAAAGTTTTGGGACACCAACACATTACACCTACAGGAGCAATTATGACATCCCATTCTAAATCCACTGGCATTTATATGGAGTTGGTCCCCCTTTGTAGCTCTAACAGCTTCAGCTCCTATGGAAAGGCTTTCTACAAGATTTCAGAGTGTGTCTACGTGAAGTTTAGCCCATTCATCCAGGTCAGACACTAATGTGAGATGAGAGGTCTTGGCTTACAATCTTCGTTCTAGTTCATCTCAAAGATCATGGGGTTTAGGTCAGCGCTCTGTGTGTGCCAGTCAAGTTCCTCTTCAAGTTCCTTTATGGACCTTGCTTCCTTGCTCATTTATGGGCACATTCATGCTGAAACAGAAAAGGGCCTTCCCCAAACTGTTTCCACAAAGTCCATTCAGTCCAGAGGCAGTGTGCTGTCCACCACTCCATCTTACACTTGGCATTGTGCTTGATGATCTAAGATCTTGCACGCAGCTGCTCGACCATGGAAACCTATGCCATGAATTGGCCAGTGGCCAGTGTGTACTCATGTGTTAGGGTGTTAGTAAATGACTTTGGTTTGTTTGGTGTTGCAGGTAAGTATTTATGTGACATTTTATTATTTTAATCATTTTATTTCTCTCTGTCTCACATTCTCGCGCGCTCACATACACTTAGTCACTTCAGAACAACTCTTGTGCAAACTCTGTTGGTGTCTGTTGCTCATACACGTACCCACACACACACACACAAACACTTACTCATTCACTCACTCATTCATCAAACTACTTCCTAGCATCAGAATTACTGTAGAACAAAAGGCAACTTAATTATGGAAAATTAAGTCCTAGTCCCAGTAAGGGCTGCGGTGGGTCCAAAGCCAACCTGGAATCATTGGGTGCAAAGCAGAATATTGGTGGCAAAGTTTCACACCACGGTCTTAAACATAAAGATGCTACAAATGGTTCTTTAAACGATGCCACAACGTCTGGTCCCCATGAACTAAAGAATCATGTTTCTAATAGAGATGTGAGAGCAAATGTGTGATGGTAAGGTGGTAAAAAGTTGGTATGGAATCTTAACATCAACAAAAGGTTCGTCACACTCAAAAAACAGTTCCCAACAATTAAAAGCCAACATTTGCTCATTACAATACAAGTTTTTTTTTTAACAAACAAAGAGGTGTGTCTAGGGCGATTTCTAATAATCAATTTTAATATCAATACTACCATTACTACTTTTACCCTCGCTAATATCTATGCCCTGAACACTGACGGCCCATCCAAATTCCTTTTTTTCACACATCTTACGAAACTCTCTGTTTTTTCCAGTTATAACTGGTCGTGACTTCAAGTTATTGATCCATACCTAGACAGAATAACTCATTCCCAAACCAGAACTGTCTTTCCACCAAAACATTGAAACAGTACTGACTAAACAGGTTGTTGATAACAATGGATGTACACACTGAAACACCAGATTTAAAAAAAAATCTCATTTTGCTCAACAGCTCATTGCTCATATTCTAACACTGACCTTTTAGATTAGTAACGCAGTCATACCAGCTATGCCACATATGTACAACATGACTTCACTGTCACCAGCAACCTGTTTTACTCTTTTACAGGAACCTAGCTTTAGATAGTACTTTAACAAATCCCTGCTAAAATCCAGAATTTGACAATTATGTCAAAATAGAGTAAAATAGAATCTTCTTAGAAATAAATGATTCTCTGGAAAATATTGCTTTGGGAAACAGGAATAAAGAAATTAGATTTTGAGAGAATATTAGAAAATACCATAGCGCAACATGATACCCCTAACCTCACAGTGTAAACTTCAATTGAATAAAAAAAAAATACAGATGACAAAGAAGTAAACATTAAAAAAACTTTCTTTAACAGCTCATTCATTTTTAGGAACATTTTGAGGGCAGCAATAAATCTCAAATATCCCTGAAAATCAACAGTCCCAGCAATCAAAGACTTAGCAGGAAAGACTAGGCAGACACCAAAGGAAATAAACAATGTGCTTAGAAAATAGATGTATACATGATTATACTATAATCCTATATATATAATCACCTCACTCTTCAAAAGACTCAAACCCCAAACCTAATAAAATTCTACAGGTAAAATCTGTCAGGTATCTGTCCATTATTACTCATCAGCACTCCCACACACAAAAACCATGAGCAAAACTTTAGCCTTTTAGAACAGAGGCTGTCATTACATCACATATACCTGATTGAACCAGTTTCATAAAAGGTATTAGCTGTTAACAGTCATTAACATGTACAGACTACTTAAACTGACACACTACACATCCTGCAGTATTTCCATTGGACGCAGAGTCAGCTGAAAGTTTTTATTTACAACATTTCATAAATGAGGCTTTGGGGAATCGTATATTCAATGGGATAAAAGCTAACCATAAAAGCTAAGAAAATAGTGAAGTTCTTGTTATAGTGCTAAACATTTCTAAAAAACACATTCTAATGAACTGTAAATCAATGGCAATCATCCCCCCCCCCCCCCCCCCCACACACACACACACACACTGGAAAAACCTACTAACTGACCATCTATCAATGGAAAAGCTATCTGCCACTATCAAAAACACAATCACAGAATACCAATCAACCTGGACAGCATTGTGTACCTCTCTACAACAATGACTCCTGCCAACAGATTAACACATCACAACAAGACTAGACCTGCCAAAGACCTTCCAGGCCACACAGGTACAAAAACAGCAGAGCATAAAAAAAAAAAAACTTAGACACAACACAAAAATGTGTTGGGGTACATATTTCAATACAGATGGAAATGTCTAAAATCATTGACACGCACATGGGCGGGCTAAAGCTGTCAGAGCAACTTTGCCCTCTATGACTAAGGGCTCTGATTATTTTAGTTATGGTTTTTTAGTTGTTGTGGATGGATAAATAAAATGTGGATGGATAAATATACGTAGCCCGTCTTTGCATTAGTTAAGTTAAATCTCTAAATATCGTTATATCCTCCAAACCTTTGGTACTTTTTTGACAGGCATGTTTCCATGGGACACAGAGATAGGAACTGTAATAAATAAATAAATAAATAACATAACATAACATAAACCACATGATGCAAAGTGTTACCCTATGCCCCCTGTAACGTGGCACTAGCATCAAAACTAGGCCTTATTGACATTGTGTGAGGGCGCCGAGTCAGTCTTTTGAATTTCAGGAAATGATTAACACTGAATGGTATAGCCGAACCATAAAGCACCTCCACATGGGCTTCTAAACAATGCACAGCACAGTTGCATCACGTCAGGCACTATAACCTCATAAATGCTATCACATGAACTTGCACATAGGCCTGGTATATGAAAGTAGCTAACATTAGCTCATTCCTTTTGCAGGCTAACATGGACATGAGCTTATTTCTAATGAAAGCTAATGCTTACTTAAGCGACATTAAGCTCGCTTGAGACGAAAGTTGATAGCTATGGCTTATATATATATATATATATATATATATATATATATATATAGAGAGAGAGAGAGAGAGAGAGAGCGAGGCCTAGCTGTGGGTTGCCATTTTTTGAGCAAAACCCCTCTCAAAATTCCTGCCTAAAACTGCTCCACCTAACAGTATTTGCATTAGGTTATTAAGTAGTGGCGTACACAAATGTGCAGGTTTCTGCATCTGGTTTGGAGTAACCCGTTCCCTACACCCATCTAGCTCAAACCAGTTCATTAACTGATTAATATGAAGTAAAGATTTCATACTGCCACAACTTCCTGTTTGTGACACTGTGAAAGCCTAGCCTTATCTGAAGCTGAAAAAATTCTCCCTTTCTCCCTTCTGTCTGTACTGTGTTGTGTTGTCTGTCTGCACTTGTACTGTGTTGCACTTGTGTTCTGTATGCACTGTGTCTATGTTGCACCATGGTCCTGGAGGAACATTGTTTCGTTTCACTGTGTACTCTGTATATAGTTGAAATGACAATAAAACCCACTTGACTTGACTTGTAATATGCAGCAAAGGATTATAGATATTATAATTGCAACTGGTTATGGGTTGTTACATCTAACTTTACCTTGCTAACGTTAGCTAACTGCTAACCTTAGTGACATAAGGTACCAAGTGCAAAATATTCGATTTAGGCTGATGCTAGTCTACAAACATCCACTAAAAGTTACAGCTTCAGAATCATGTTGATGCTCCACTGACTGTAAAAGGGAGAATAGTGTAGATTGGCGCCACTCCAAGCTTGGAATACTGCTTTCTGCAATATGCAACTTTGGTGAAGTGGGCTGGAGAAATGCTTGTGAGAACTACAGTGTAATGTAGTGTAACCCAAATCATGTTTGGAATATTCCTGTCATAATCCTGAAAGATTACCCTACTGCCTCAGTCCTGCTTCTTTCTCATTCAGTGCTGTTTCTGTTTCTCGCAGCTTGTCTAGAAACGCAGAAGTGTTTCGTTTAGTGGTGGCTCAAAGCGCAAATTACTCTACCCGACTGTAGGGGGAGTCCAGGAGCAAGAAATGCAAATTCTCGCATACTGCTGCTTTAAGTAGTGGCGTACACAAATGTGCAGGTTTCTGCATCTGGATCTGGAGTGCCCCGTTTCCTACACCCATCTAGCTCAAACCAGTTCATTAACTGATTAATATGAAGTAAAGATTCCATTAAAGATTTCATACTGCCACAACTTCCTGTTCGTGACACTGTGAAAGCCGAGCCTTATCTGAAGCTCAAAAAGGTCTCCCTTTCTCCCTTTTATCAAAAGCTCCTCTGCAGCCACATCAGCAGATATCATCTCAGAAGTGCGCATGCAAGGGCAGTTACTCAGGTTGGCACAGATGGTGTTGATGACATGGCACAACCAGATCCAGAAAGCCAAAGATCAAACGGGTGGAGCAAGGCATGCCAGTACGTGCAATGCATACTAGCATGGTGTCTTACAAAAGAACATTTAAAGGAAACTTTGTCATGTACAGTACAACATGTAGGATCTTTTGTGCAATAGGGCATAAGGGCAGAATCAGAATCAGAAATACTTCATTGATCCCAGTTGTAACTGTTCGTGTAAGAATAAACACTCTATAGAATGGAAAACAAAAAGAGATCAAATTGAAATATGTACATTTATTATCATGTATATTATTCAGTCTGTACAAATCCGGCAGCCAGTTCAGACTTCAGTTGAATCATGTGAATATTCGGACGTTATTTACACTTTCACATAATCATAATCTTGTGAATGTTTAACATTCTTTCATGGCTCCCTGCTGAGGCCTTCATGTATTACTTTATTGGACCTTTCTGGAAGCTCACAAAACTGTTCACTCTTTCATTTCTACCTTTGACTACCTACCAACTTCCTTTGAGTTTTAAAAAGAGGCACAAATATGGTGAAGTAGCCTTTTTTTCTTTACCTTTACCTTTTACCTTTACAAATACATGCACCTTTACCTTTTGTATCAAACTGGTGGCCTTTAAACAGGATGTGATCCTTAGTTTTTTATATTTATATTTTATTATATTTATTACTTTAATTTTTTATTATTATTCACTTGGAAAATTGTTGTTGTTTATCAGCTTGATCATACACTGAAACTCTAAGAAGGACATTTTATCATGTAAATGTATTTATTATAATGTGATATTTGTAGTGTAAAATTAAGCTGATAAACAGCTTACATCACGTACATCTCCCAAAGATACTGATACTTTTGAAGGGTGCAGTGTAATGGCTTAAATGGGTCACACTTTGCATACTGAAAGAAAGAAATCTCCTGAGGTACAGGCCACAGCAGTGCGTATTATACTATATGCATGTGCAGGGCTTAATTGTCAAGAGAATGTAATATGTGCCACGTGTGTGCTATTTGCTGCAGCCGATAAACGCTTGCCTAGGTATCTCCCTCTCTCTCTCTCTCTCTCTCTCTCCCTCTCCATATATATATATATATATATATATATATATATATATACATATATATAGTAAATGTTACAGTAAGTGTTTATTTTGTCAGTAAAACACTAATATTACACTGAACACAAATAACATTCATAGAAACACTTTTCTCATAGGAGTCTTACAGTTATCAACCAACACCGGCTTTCTAATAATATAAATAATGCACAAGAACTGGAGTAGTTGTCAAACCCATACTAGAATAATAAGAATAATAAGTCATTGGCCATGAGGGATGGGCTAAGATTCTATAGGAACGCTGCCAAAAGCTGGTGTCTGGCTATGCATCATGCAGCAGGTCATAACAGCAACAGCATTCTCCAGTGCTAAAGACGCTTGTCATGAAGGGCTTGAATCATTCTGAGACTGCAGGGGGTGATTTTGATCAACATATGAAACAGCCTTTGCTAATCTTCTAGTTTACTGTCATTAACCCAGAATGTTGGGCAAAACTTAACAAACAGAAATGCCTGAGCTGCTTCACACCGACAGCAGTGTGTACAGTAAATACCGTATGAAAACAAAACACAACAAGGAAAAAAGTGATCCTGGAAAACTGGGATCTGTTGCCAAATGCATTCATTTGGATTCTGTGTGCCACGTGATCATGCAGACAGACACTACTTAATACAGTGTAACCTCTGGTAGAGATGAGTGTCAATATCCACTGAATATTATAGAACCTATTAAGTGCATAGTGTGAGACACATCACACCACTACTACAAACAGGTGACTCACACGGTCACTGTGACAGTTTTGTGGGATGGGCAGAACTAGCGTGGCAGAGCTGCTGTGTGTTCGACCTGAAGCCACATAGACAAAGCTGGTGCACTTTGAGCCCATCAGCTGAGATGTGTGTGTGTGTGTGTGTGTGTTTGTGTTTGTTCTGTCAGACTTCCAGGTTTCCGTGTACGTCCCTATTTGTCAACATGGTTTTGATGTGAATATTAATGTAATTATCACACATACATACACACAGACTTGCATGTACCTATCCTCTAAAGAGAACATTTTAAATGTTTGAGAGTTGACTAATTCCTGCATAGTGAAATACCCCTAAGATTTAGTTGTTATTGCCATAATTGTCATGTGTTTTATGTTACTTATGTATTCTCACAGTTCCAAGAAGCTGCTGCAATGTTTTGGTGTCTTGTGTTTTGTTTGTTTTAACCCTAAAACCCTCTCACAGCAACATAGCTTGGCCACAATGAGCTTCTGGTTGGAATGATCTGAAATCTGTCATATAGAAACTATATTATTGAAACCATACAACAAAAGGTTCTACACATCTTTTAAGTTACATCTTCTCATTCATGCCAACTGTGTGTCAGCAGTGCAGTGCATACAATTATGCAGATACGGACCAGCAGGTAATATTTACATCAACCATCAGAATGGGGGAAAATATGATCTCAGTTATTTTGACGGTGGCATGGTTATTGGTGCCAGACAAGCTAGTTTGAGCATTTCTGAGTATAACTAGGTCTCCTGATTTTTTCAGCATGACTGCTATTCGTAAAGTTTACTCAGAACGGAGCACTAAAGGAAACAACATCCAGTAAGCAGCAATTCTACGAATATAAACGCCTTGTTGATGAGAGAGATCACTGGAGGGGACAAGGTTGAAGCTGACAAAAAGGCTACAGTAACTCAGCTAACTCAGCTACACTCACATACAGATAAATATGTACATATGCATATATATATATATATATATATGTATATTTATATATATAGACACGCACTATTCCATCTGTATATTTTGCTTCTTACATTTCTATTTTTTCAGATTTTTATATTTTATTTTTTAACTTAAATTTAACTTAAATGTAACTTTTATTTTATTTATTTATTTTTTTTTGCACTTTTGCACTTTATTTCATTAAGTTAAGGTTTAGTTTAAATTTAGATCTTATTGATTAGCTTTGATGTGGGCAGACTGTCAAAAAAGCATTTCACTGCAAGTTATACTGTGTATTACTATGTATGTGACAAATAAAATTTGATTTGATTTGATAACTACTCTGTACAACTGTCAGCCAAGAACAGAAAGCTGAGGCTGCAGTGAACACAGGCTTGCTGAAACTGAACAGATGACGACTGGAAAAATAAAGCTTGGACAGATGAATCTTAATTTTTGCTGAGGAACACAAATGGTAAGTTCAGTAATGACATTTTAGGATACTTGGAGACTTCTTTACAGATCTTGTGGCTTGATGGACTGAACTTGCTAGGACGAGGATGTTAGGAGTCGTTTTAAATGTTCTCCACTTTTCTCCAACATTTCTAATCATAGATCTTTTTAAAGGCTCATATTCATCTACAAACTTCTTACTGAAGCCCTCAGAGAGCTTGTTGGGTCTCAACATGGAGACACCACTTACTTCAGTAATCAAGAGCAAATCAAACTAAATGTCTGAGGTTTAAATTAGACAGACTCCTCCCAAATCCTCTCGGACCATGTCCTAATCATCTGCAGCTGATTCTAACAGAAGACATTTTCAGTAGTAATGAATGTGAGGTGTCCTAACTTTACCTTACAAAAAAATTGCATTTGTATTAATTATATTTTAAAGTATTGTTCAAGTGAAGATCAAATGTCTATATTTTTAAATATGTGTACAGTTAGAACAGCTGTACATGGCCCCCTTTTTGCTAAGAAAGAATGTATGCTCACTGAGCTCCGGCAGTGTCGCTGTTCTGGCAATTCTAACTGGGTCTTTAAAGCCCCCACCCACACTCTGAAAGAGACTAATTGCTTTTCATGTGGCCCCTGCTGGACATGGTGCACATACTGTACACACACACACACAAACACATGGTCACATAAATACAAAGCCTTCCCCGTGAGTTTCCATTACACCACTGGTGTCTTTGCTCTTTTGATGCGGAAACACTCCCCCAGTGCTATGTATTGCCCCTGCTGTATGTTGGGCAACACACTCATGTGAGTTGTGATAAGTATTGTGGCAGTTTGAAGTTTGTTTGATTTGTAATTGGTGGATATATACACCAATCAGCCATAACATTATGACCAAATATGGCTAATATTGAGTCCCCCTTGTGCCGCCACAACAGATCAGCATGGACCCCACAAGACCTCTGAAGGCGCCCTGTGGTAACTGACCCTAATATGCTAGCAGCAGATACTTGAACTCCTCTAAGTTGTGAAATGGGGTAATAAGCCTTGTCCCTGTTGTCGGTTTACTGGTTGTTTTTTCTTGGACCACTTTTGGTAGGTTTTGACCACTGCATGCCAGAAAAAAACCCTTCTGTATCAATAGGGCCTATATATTAAATGGCCTATATCCTACATTTGCTTGCATTACATTTAATCTTCCTAAATACCTGTCTCTTTTTTTACATGGTCATATTCTAACCTCTCTTTATCCGATAGAATTAAGCAAGCTATTTTTGTTACTGTCCCTTTAAGACACATCTTGTAAATGGTTTCTGGCTGTTTTGTATTGTGGCTTTATTTAAAACCCAGTTCAGGCTGAAACACTTCTCATAGTGTTAGCATAAATTGGTGGGGCTACACTACTATAGATTAAATAAACATCTAAATCTCTTTAACATCAAAATACTGAGGCTGAAGTTTGTAGGATATGGGCCCCTCTAAGAAAGGACGCTGAATGTAAAAGTTCTTTGTAAGGTCAGAGCTCGTTTTGTGTACTCAGCATTAAGGCTAAGGATGACATTTAAATACAAGAGAATTAGGATGGCTCACAAGTTCCAAACATGTAATAATAGTTCTGGGCCAATTATTCATAGCCTACTCCTGCTTTAGGTGGGCGTTGACCGAGTGAGCAGTGATCAAATATGAGGAGAGCAAACATGTAACTTGTTCTTTTAATTCAGACAGAAAGATAAAGGTTAAACGAACCTCACAATACACACAGACACATGTACAAAAATCATCAAAATCAGGGCTATTAGAACAAAACTCTCTACTCTCTAGAGACGGCTTACTACTAGACTGTGGAACATTGCTGTGAGCTCAGGACGTTAAATGATCACCACCCCACCTTGTCCCTAACTCATCCATAAAGTGTCAGATGGAGCACCATCATTCCAGAGAACACAGTTCCACTGCTTCACAGCTCAATGCTGGGGGGCTTAGACCCCTCTAGCCTGACATTAGGCATGGTGCCAATAGGTTCATGTTTATCTGCTTCAGAGTCCTATTCTATTGGCAGTATTTGACAGGGACTAGACAAGTTGTGTGTGTGCATTTGCACATCTGTGTCAGCAATGGCCACAACTTAAAGTAGCTGAATACATTTATTAGAAGGGGTAGTGTAGGTCATAATAGTACAATCACCTGGTACGAACAGACATTTCCACAGTGCACTGCCTTTTTGACCTGCCAAACTGCAGCTATCTCCTAAGTTACTACAGGGCACTGACCACTGGCCACTGCAATTATGAAATAAATTGCAGCTTTCTGCCCTGTGCTGGCTCCCACAACAGTGCATTTAATGGCATTACAGAGTTCCCATTGCATAAACAGCATTACTTCCATCTGTTTCTTCTGTAACTTCACTAAAGTTTAACTGTCATGTCATTTGAAGATCCTGCCTTAATGGCAATTACAATATACTGTCACATGGACTAACGTCTGGACTTTTGAGTCACTTAAAGCAGCATTGATGTCTTTTTGTTAAAAAAACGTACTTAATTTAACATATCCCATTAATTAGCCAAAATAACGTCCAAACAAACGGCCCATGGCACTGAAGCAGACTATCAGGCAATATGACCGAACATTACCGTTATCAGCATTTACAGACACTATTGCACAGCAAGCTTATCTTATCAACTGTTGACATACATTGATCGGTATGGTCTGCAAGAACTTGACTCTGTAAACATTGAAATGTGAGGCTGTTTTTTTCTTCTACTAAAAAACTTCTTCTTAAATTCTTCTTAACTCTGAATGTGAGTAAACACTGCGCCCTCCACACGGACGCCAAGGCCTTGGCAAACGCACAGGAGTCCATTCAAAGCTCTCTGAGGGATATGTATGTATCTAAAAAGGGGAGCACACATGATTATAGCTGTGGCTTAAGGGAAACAGGGATTTACTTAGGATTCCTGTATTTGCAGTCAAAAAAATGCAAGGCAATAATGGCAAAGTCGGTTGCTGAATCTACTGCTCCTGCTATTTTACAAGTAGGCTACGGTGAACTCAAACAGTGTAGTGTCAGCTGAGGAGGGAATACCACGATAAGCTAATATTTTACTTTTGAAAACTAGTCACTATAAAAGAACGGTAGAATTCCCTCACAACAAACTGCAAAGAAAGGAGGAGCTAAAAAGAATTCGCACCATGCTCAAGTTAACATGGCTCAGACTGCGTCAGTTCTACAGATATCCAAACTGACTTTTATAGTTCCCTACATAAAGTTAAGGAAGTCATTTCTGTGTGGGGTGTTTCACGATAGCCCTGTTCACTTTCTCCTACATGCAAAAATCCAGACCAGTATATATTAGAGCACCAGGGAACAGAAGTCCACAAATTAGTGAATGATTTCAGACCCCTCGTAAAGTGTGTGAGCTCACCCCGGTGCGACAGCAGATTGCATCGCAAAAGCAAACTGAACGTCAGGCTGTGTCCCAATCGCGTGCTACAGACTAATGCTATAGGGTATAGACTACATACTAGTCTCAGTAGTACAGGTTTGGCAGGTTAGTACACATAATATTACTGTACTAACCCGTTTGACTAATTAGAAGTTATTAAGCTTTGCTAGGCCATCATATGTCACTGCCTTGTCCATCATAACCACGCTCAAGTATGAGTATACATCATGGATATTTGAGAATACTCAACTTTGACACTTTGATCTGTCCTACATACTTCATACTCA
Organism: Salminus brasiliensis; assembly: GCF_030463535.1. NCBI lineage: Eukaryota > Metazoa > Chordata > Actinopteri > Characiformes > Bryconidae > Salminus > Salminus brasiliensis. Next base: position 36,653,838 of record NC_132880.1, on the reverse strand, counting down.
AAACTAGTTAGTATTAGTAATTACTACATAATTGGGACACACTCTATGATGAATTATGGATATTCCATGTCCGCTAGTGTACATTATTATTATTGTGGTGCATTGTGGGATTGTTACAGTGGGATTGTGTCTCTTTAACATATTTTAAATGTTGAGTTTTGTGACAAGGTCGCTTATTAGGTAAGGTTTGCTTATTATGGCACTTCTATGAAGATTGTGAGCGACCTTGTACAGTGATGCGGTGCACCACCACTAGCTTAGCTTACTGACTTAGCTTACCCCTTTTGCAAGTTCCTGGCAGTCATATATATATATATATATATATATATATATATATATATATATATATATGGGGGGGGGTGTATTTGACTTTCTCACCAGCATATGAGCAGTTCTCTTTGAGAGCTTTCTTGGTTTTTCAGGTCTCGTTCTGATCTATACAGTTCTGGTGAACTGCTGTTCCCTAAAAACAGTCAGTACTGTAGAAACCGAAGCTGAAAACTCTTCTTATTAAAGCTTTCCCCTGCCTTGTGGTCATCGATAGCTTTCATTTTCAGATCTTTGTTTTGAAGAGCTCATAACTGTGAGTGTTAGTGTTGTGAGTCTGTAGAGTCAGAGAACGTACAAAGCTTGGACATGTGATTCAACTGTGGTGACATGGTGACATGCCTCAGGCCTAATTTGCTAATCAAGGTCTGAGACCATGTAAAAAACAAAAAACAAAAAAAAAACAAAAAAAAACATCTGAGCCTTTGCAACACTTTTTGTTGACAATTTTTATGTTTTTATTTTTATACAATGAAAGAGAGTGCATTAGGATTTAATAAAATATAGTATGGTTTGACAACCTACAGAGGCTGTGTTTACTACGTCTCAATTTACAAAAGAAAGAGATGTGAAGAAATGTGTGATATGGCCGAGGGTGCGACTGTAAAAAAAGTTTTGAAAAAATTCCCACAATTAAAAAAATCTTGTTTCCCACCATCCAGAAAACGTACAAATTTGAGGGTATTTCACATAGCAGTAGGAATGTCCCTCAGCTCTTCTCTTATTAGACCAGCTACACTAGACTGGGCTTAAGTGTTGTGGCTAAAGTGAGAAATCTGGCTTTGTGGGGGAAAACCCCCTCAGTTCCAACAGAGCAGCAGACCCCGGTCTGACCGGCCCCCTCGCAGCATCACTGCGCATGTCTGCCGTATCAGCTCACTCTACGCGTGAGGCTCTGCTGAATGAAGAGACGCGGCGGGGGGCGGAGCCTCGGGGCTCAGTTACTACAGCCGACTCACCAGAGCAGGACCAGAGACTCAGAGAGCAGACCCGAGTGCTTCGTTAGGGTTTCCTCAAAATTCACCGACTGGTCGTTTTAAATAGGAGAATTTCAACAACATGGCAAGAGGAGAAGGAGGTGAACAGTCTTCCAACGCGAGTCTTTTGCACAAAAGCCCTTCGGATGAAGTTAAATCAGTCGCTAAGGTATGGAGACGTTAGTAACTGGCTGTCTAAATAATTATCTAGCTATCAATTAATAAGTTCTTCTAATGCTGAATGAAACTGATGAAAAAAATGTGTACTGATGTGTTATGTTTAGGTTTTCAGTGTAGAATATTGATTTATTTAATTTAATTTATTTTTGACGGGAGGCGATGGGCGTGGACATAACCGGTGTTCATTTTTTCTCCTCGGCTTTAGATAGCTAGCTAACCGTCTGCATTTGCCTTAAATGTGTGTAAAGATCTCAAATGATCGTTAATCGTTAAGTTTTCGTAGTAACGTTTAGTTTTTGTGGCTAACTGTGCTGTTTTTAGTCCCTTCATTCATTGATGTGTCCCTTTTTTAAAGATGGTGCTTCACCAGAGATTTGAATTTTACAACCCACCGTTTTTCTTCATCTGTCGATCTCTTTCCTTTTTCGCATTTCCCCCTAAACTATGTTAGACCTGTCTTTTATAAACCGGCTTTCTGTCTAATATTATATGAATACCTCATAGCCAAATCGGGTATCCAGAGCCAGGGTAAATTTGCAGCTACACGAGAGCAGGCTGCTGCCGGTAGGCTACGTGTCATTTGGCTACTTGAAATGAGCGCCTTCAGTGGGTCATGTCTCTAAACTAGCTATATACGGAGATATGCGGTTTGTGCTCAATTTTCTAAACCAAATCTAAGATCTGAGGAAATGGATGATTGATTTTAGCCTAATTTATTCATTTGAGTTGCACATTTTGAAGAGAATGATGATGAGTACTTGTTGCATGGCCTTAGATCTGAGATTTCTTCTGGACCTGTACCACATGGCCATATTAAGCAGGTGGATGGTCTTACTCTGTTTGGGTGAAATGATGAAGAATGAGCTTGTGTATTTAAGGAGCCGGCCTTCTGAGTGACAGTATTTCTGCTTTACTGGTCAAATGAAAGTGTGACTACTAATAACAGGCTGTGCTCACAGTTATATTAATAGTACATGCCAAATAAATACACATAGAAGAAGAAGAAGCCCACTAAATATAATCAGTTAATGGATTATAGTTATTGGTGAGGCTGGCGTGTGCTTTCGGGTGTGTTTCTATATGAAGTGCTGTCGTTGTACAATGAATGAATGAATGAATGAATGGATGGATGGATGGATGGATGGATGGATGTAAGTATAAAACCATGATTCCATGGAAAACACAAGCTTGGCAGTATGGCATCATTGTGTGTTGAAGTAGCTTCCACGTCTTATCTCTGAAGGAAATTAGTCAATTAGGTGCACTGCCCATGATGGAGCACCACTGTTTGTTGTCAGTCTACAGACTCTACAGCAGTGCCTTCCAGCAGCTCATCTGTTTTCAGGTTTTCCTGGTTTTCCGAATCACCTCATTTTAGGAAATATGTGGGCATTTAAACTGAAAACTAGGTTGTTAGGAACTATATACTGCATACTATTCGTCCTATAGATGCCACACATTCATCTGTACACACGTTAGGTTTGAGTTTACTGTTGTGTTTAGTGTTGTCCATATTAATGTACAATATTGATACCAGAATTGTGTTTTTCTCTCTAATATCAGTGCTGGTATGTCCTAGGCTAATATTTTAGGCCAGTACAACACAAAAGCCCCTGTTATAATTGGGTTGCACTTGAGATTGTTACTTGATTGGCCTGTTTCAGTGGGGGTGTGGGTGGGTGTGTGTGTGTGTGTGTGTGTGTGTGTGTGTGTGTGTGTGTGTGTGTGTGGCAGAGAGGATTGACCTGAGGTCACTAAATTGGCTGCTGTGTATACCCTCATAGTGTCCAGTCAGCACAGACTGGGTATTGTGACACCCTTAAGCTTGCACAGTTACCTTCTTAGCTGACCTACCAGGAGTTGTTTCTCTTGGCTTTTATTACAAAAGCATGATGCAATGCCAGGTGTGGCTAATATTGTGACCCAAAATATTACTAGGGGTGTGTGTGAGTAATAATAAGGCCACTTGGTGGATTAGGAGCAAACTGAACAAAACCACATACCATTGCTGCAGTTAAAGACAGCATTCATCTTGCTCCCCAAGCCCCAAGCCTTAACGTTAGACATTGACTGACAAGATCTTGATGTAGCAGCCTATTCCATTGTAGCAGGTAGATTATTAAGATTCTTTGGTGTTACTCTGTTTCTGAGAGGCCCCATTACTTTATATCTTAAAAGCATATTAGTTATTATTTTGATCTACTACTTGTTTTCCCTTCCTCACAGTTTCACCTCCAGGTATTGACAAAGTTTTATGTTCCTTTTTTTTTATCAGCGTGAGAGGAGTGGTCGCCTGTCTATATGCAGTAAGCTGTGTTATGCCATAGGCGGAGCACCTTATCAGATCACGGGCTGCGCCATTGGCTTCTTCCTCCAGATCTATCTTCTGGATGTTGCTCAGGTGAGTTCAGTTTACAAAGTCTATTGCTCTGTGTACTAACTAAACTTAGTGATTGCTCCATCCAAGACAAATATCACAACGAAGCACCAGCAGGATAAGTAAATGCTTAGAATAAACATTGCACGTAACTTAGACCACCTTAAAGCCAGAAGCAGCCCAGCATACAGCTCATCAAGGTTCAGGTTCTTCAGGCCTGGCCATATTTGCTAACATAATGCTAACAGCTCTGTTGTATTATCTGTTGCATGAGCCAGGGCAAGTTACCCAAAGCTGCACTTGCAGTGTACTAACTCTCCGTCTTTTTCTAAAGAATGTTCAAGTGCATTTCCATAGCTTTTATTGCAAGGTATTTGTACCTTAGAACCCTAATGCCATATGAGTTTGGATTATGAAGGCCAGAGAGTTTGCCCTAGCTGCTGTATACCCAGACACAGGACAAAGCGACAGGCACTTTGCAGCCACAAAAGAGGCATTGTGCTGGAAAATGAATAGGTGGAAAAAGTTCTTCTATGCCATGAAGTTGTCGAGAGCTACTGCAGAATTACCAGACTTATTGCCCAGATTAAAGAGTGCAAATACCAGCGGGTCAGGGGGCCGTTTTAATGGCTTGTGATGTTTTATCATGTTACCAAGGATAAGCAGGCATGGTATCCAAGACCCCCTGCAGTTTGAGTTGTGATTTCTCTATTCACGTCTGAGTACCCACTAATTATGGTACAGTAGCTGTCAGATGGAGCAATTGTATTCTGTCCAGTCCTTTTACCCTCTGTATAGCCAGAGGGCTTCCTAGTGGGGGAGTAAGTAGAATGCCAACAGAGCTGCCTGTTGCGTCTCTGAACACGTGCTCTATGATCTCATGACTCAAGGTCATCCTGGAGCTGTGAGTCCCTTCTGACTTTTCAGAGAGGTGAATATACTTTGTGTGCTACCAGCCCTGGAGAGCCATGTGAAAATGATCTTTGTGAAACAGTTTGCCACTACATGATGAATGGAGAGCAGGTTATTCTTGTGTCACACCCTAGCACAAGAAAGAATGAACAGAGGGACTGAATGTAATAGGACAGTGGCCAAGGGCATACCTCCATAGGGACAACAAAACGTTGCTCAGGAGCACAGCCTATAGCTGCTTTTATTTTCTATCATTTTTCTTTATCTCCATTTGAGCCAAAATATCTGTTTGGCTTTTGCAAAACATGTATATAAATTTAGATAACCGTTTAACTTTTCTAATGTTGTGTCTAATGGTTTTTGATGCCCCATACGTTGGAAAATCCAGACTGACAACCCTGTATTGTGGTATCCCATATTTGAACATGTTTTCAAATGTTGATCATTCTCCTCTCTGCTCTTAAGGTGGATCCATTTTATGCCTCCATCATTCTGTTTGTGGGTCGAGCATGGGATGCTATCACAGACCCCACTGTGGGATTCCTGGTCAGCCGGAGCCCGTGGACCAGATTTGGAAAAATGATGCCCTGGTATGTAACTTTCTGCTCTTTGTTTAATGATGTTTGGCTTTCCCTTTGGTGTGGCTTTAGTGGCACTACATGTGCAGTTCATCATGTATTGTATTCGTGTTTTTTTTTCCTCAAGACTTGTTGACTGTTGACTGCTTTCTTATTTAAATTGGCATCTGAATCCAAATTCCCTTGTGTAAGGATTCGCAAGTTGCCCTGGGTAACTGTGCACCCATGCCAGGGCTTCTATTTTGAAAGTGATTGGTTTACCAAGTTTAGCCCACACAAGAATAATTCTCTCCATGACGCTACTTTAGTGGATGGGGACAGTGAGAACACTGGTTGTAGCCAGCTGGATGTGCAATATTTCCCAAATGATTCTATCAAACTAGACATTTGCTTTGTCCATTTGCTCTAGTGGTTTGGAAATGTGGGCATGGGTGATATGTGTTCAGATGCCAAGTGTGCTTGATGACCTTTGCTTTTGGACACTGTTGAGGCAACTGTAGATTTTAGTGTAAATGCTGTAAAGGGCCAAGGCCAAGCATTACTGTCATCTTCAACCCTAACTATTTTGGTTTTTAGATTGATTTGTTTAGCAATTATAGGCTATTGTTTGAGGTGGGCCCTTTTGAATAGCGTCATTTACATTTGCAGCAGCTTTTGCCCTGACGTTATCTTAAATATCTAAAGACTGGCATAATTATGCAAAAGACTACTTGTCTTCTTTGTTTCCTGAGTGGTTAATTGTTCCTGGCTGACTACTCCTTAATCCTGGGCATTTAAATAAATGTGTAGTGTTGAAGCCCCTGATGCAACCTGGATGTCTGGACTGCAGATCTATTGGAATTCTTTCACAAAAGAACATGGGGGTTTAGGAATGGCCTAGTTTGGAGGTGGAATAAGGACAGGGGGGATTGCTGATTCTGCATTGCTCTCTGCTACCAATTTTGAGGCGAGGTCACTGACCCTGGGAGTACCCATCCCCCCCCCCCTTTCCCTTTTCTCATGCTCACCCAGCTCCTGAAGAAACATCAGAGCAGTCTCTGCCAGAAGCGCTACAAGATTTTCCAGAGTTATTTCCATTGCTGTGTTTTCTGAAGGTGCTCTTACCTTCACTGGACATGCGGCCAATCACATAAAGGTTTTGTAAACAAGCAGGAAGCTACTGAACATGAAGCCAGACCAGAAAGCGGAGGAACCTTGGGAGTTAATGGATGTGCTGGGAAACGCAGTGGGGGAAGGGAGCAGAATGTGACTCTATAAGTCTCTGAATGAGCGCTGTGCAGCCTATGGTAATGAAGGCAGGCTAGGACGAGAGAATAATTTTTCATATGCTCACCAACTCAATATAACCAGCGTACAGTAAAGCACATCCCTTCTTAGGGTTTCATTAGAGGTCCCTTGAGCCATCCAGTGGGGCACATGTGTCGCCTCTGAGGAAAGGACAGCCGTTCTAATTACTTAAGGCTGATTTCCCTGAGCTCTTCCGCTACCATTTATTAGGTGAAAGATAAGATTAAAAGCACACATCAGATTTTCTTTTCCTTTTTCCTGCTCGTGTCTGTGGGTGTCAACCTCCTCGAATAATGGGCTGCATTTAGAGTGAATGAAAAGCAAGAAATGATGCGAATTGAAAGACGCAGGGTTTTCTGCCTTGAGGCCAGGGAGGCGGACGTTTACTGTGGTGTGTTTTGGGGTTTGAATGCTGTGACGGATATGCAAATTGAAAAGCCATGAGTGGTCCAGCCTACAACACACCACTGCTTCTGCTCCAATCAGAAGGCACAGCTGTGCTCTTCCTGAATTCCAGTGTGTAGCCTGAGGAATTCTAGGGTCACTTTAGTTCAAGTCGAATTATGCACTCTTACTGTGACTGTGTACACTTGATTTATACACATTCTTGGTTAAGCTTAGTGAAGTTCAGCTCAATCCTGGGGGCTAATTAAGGTTTTCATTAAAAACAGGACAGAAAAAGCCTTGACATACTGTGCTATGTCATTATTTCTGTTATGAAATAATAATAAAAAAAATAAAAAAAAAGTAAGTATAATAATAATAATAATAATAATAATAATAATATTATTTTTTTTAAAAGTGAGATGGTAGGGGTGTGTGTATGTGGAAACACTATAGCTGTGTAATATAGGTCATGTGCGTTTGTGCCTTGTGCGGTATCTTTTCTTAAACCTGTTTCCTTGAAGACTGTTTGAGTTTGAGCTTTTGTGTATAGGGTGGTTTAGTGTATAAAGGAGAAACGTGGTTTCTCAACTGAAGTTGTATTTAGAAACAGGGGGCCTCTTTTAAGAACTGAATGACCTTTTGCAATAGTGTTTTAGGAAATAGATATGCAGTGTATATTGTGTATATTTTTCTTCATCACAGTGTTATCTCAGTATATAAGTTGCATTTTTCTGAAGGTTTTGGTTGAAAACAAACCTCAGATAATGCAATGAATCTGTGTGAAACCTGTGTTCAAGAAAAAAAAAATGACAGGAATGAAAGGACCAGTGGGTATAACTGTCAGCTTGATTGACTGTGAGAATACTGGTTAAACTTCAGCTTGATTTAAGCAGTGATTTAGCTTCACAGACCTGTTCAGCAAACCAGTTCACTTGTCACGTTATCTTGTACATCTCAAGTGATGACAGTTCTTAAGGGGGAAATAGTGCGTCCATCCCCCTTTTCCTTCTACCTCAACATCCTGTGCATATGTTGTGAAGTCATCCGCATCGGGCCACCGGAAAGTGTGACAATTGCAGGATGTGACGTATGACCTTTCCAATACTACTAGCTAGGACATTCCTGATCTTCCTTCTTAATTCAGTATGACCTCATAGCCTGAGTCACTGTGAGAGGAGGAGTGTGCTCTGTTATGGTGTGATGTTGCTGGGAGGAGAAAGAATGGCATCTCTTTATTCAGAAATCCATTGCTCAAGAACATTTTCACAAATGGGCTGAGCACTAACCTTTCTGAACTTACGGGGTGGAAGTTAAATAAGCTAGGTCATTTATTTATATCTTCACTGTCACCCAAAAACCTCCTTTATTTTGCTTTATTAAGTTGTGAACAGCAGTTATGAAAAACAGGTTAATAGAAATAAAACATTGTTTTTCAACAGAAATCAGTAAAAAATGTTTCTTCCTCACTTTTGTTGCCTAGGCAGAGTTAATTTTATTGATTGATTTATTGCTGGGTAAAAGCTATGTTTTCTACATTTCTCTACCATGTAATTCTAGCGGTCATGACACAATTTAATTTCGTTTTTTGTTTCATTGCAGGATTGCTTTGTCCACTCCACTGGCAGTAGTTTGTTATTTCCTCATCTGGTATGTGCCTTCCATAGACCAGGGCAAAATTATCTGGTACCTCGTCTTCTACTGTCTCTTTCAGTCTCTGCAAACAGTGAGTATCATCCAGCATTGTATGTCTGTAGGTATTATTTTGAGAGTTTGCCTTTTGTTTATTTTGCTTGTTTCCCAAATACAGTGCTTCCACGTGCCATACTCTGCCCTCACCATGTTCATCAGTTCCGAACAAAAGGAGAGGGATTCGGCCACTGCCTACCGTAAGTCCTATTCAAGGCCTCTTGTCCTCTGGTGATACATAAGCACTCTCCTCCCTATGTATTGTCTTACCATCAAGCCTTCCCTTTTAGGTATGACCGTAGAAGTTTTGGGAACAGTTATTGGCACTGGAATCCAAGGTCAGATCGTGGGGTTAGCCAGTGCTCCTTGCATTCCAGTTGGAGATGATCTCAACGCCACTAGCCAGGATTATGGACCTGAAGTCAACATCAGCCAGCCACACATTTCAGTGGAACATACAGTAAGTCACGCAGCTTAAAGCTGCAACAAAGTTCTTGTGGATGTTTGAGAGATGTCCGTATTACAAAGGATTGTTGCCACTGCCTTCACTTTGAAATGTGTAATATGTTATTCATCATTTCCTCTCTCCCTTTTTCAGAAACAGGCATATATGATTGCATCAGGTGTTATTTGTGCCATCTACGTCCTCTGTGCCATCGTCCTTTTCTTCGGTGTAAAAGAACGCAAAGGTGAGCTAAAGACTCCCTTCATATTTCCACAACATTATTTCATTGTTCTCACTGTCCCTCACTGGCCCTGCCTGACCTCCCAGATTTACTTTTGACACTATCAAACATGACTTCCGTACAGATTTAGCTGCACCTGCAGGTCTAAAGTAGGGATCCGCCTATTACAGTATTTCTGATCACTGATCCTGTTTCATGGAGTCCGAGCTTTTCCACTGTTCTCAGATTACACTAAGGCAGTAGCTGGCAATCACTCATTGGTGGCCCCCTAAAAAGGCACTGAGTAAACGGAGAAGGGTACTTTCACACCAGTGAGATGCAGCTGAGAAGGGGTCCACAAAAATTGTGCTGGAGTGTCCCAGTTCTTTTACCATGTTTCAGAGCAAGAGTGCTTAACAGGCCAGTCTTTGTAGAGTGAGATATGCCCAGGGGAGAGGGAAGCACAGCACAGGGTCTGTGTACAGTTAGACTGCTTTTTCTCACCAGTGTCAACTGAACAGTTCAGACATTGTTAAAGGGAGCATGATGAAGCGCGGACACACACACTTTTAGTGTTGGGTCTAAAATGAGACTATATCAAATAAAGATGATTGATAAAGCTTTCACAGTAGCCTTATGACTAAGTTTGATTAATTGATTTATTTATTTGTTAATTATTTTGCTCTCTAAATGTAATGTATCTTGTTTTTGATTGCAGACACCAGCAGGGTCAGAACTGAGCCAATGTCCTTCTTCCAAGGCATTCGTATGGTTATGGGCCATGGTCCATATGCCAAATTGGTCATGGGGTTCCTTTTTACATCTCTGGCTTTCATGGTAAGTACTGCCCCATGCTTCTCTTCTCAACAGTACTGTTTTGTTTTTGTGGGTTTCGGTTGAACCACTCTCCTGTACTTCCTGTCTTGGCTAAAAACCTCTGACCACCGTGGCTAGCCTTAGCTGTCTTTGGCATGTTGTTTTATTTGTGAAGATTTTCTAATACGGCTTTACGTTTATCTCCATACAGCTCCTGGAAGGCAACTTTGCGCTGTTCTGTTGCTACACCCTGGGGTTCAGAGATGACTTTCAGAACATTTTACTGGTCATAATGGTAAGTATTATAAGCTACTGTCATAATAGCTATAATGAGATTAAATTCAAATATACTTATACATTATATGTACAAATGTTTGTGGACATCCCTTCGAATGAATGCATTCAGCTACTCTAAGGCATTTCCATTGCTGATACAGATGTGCAAACGCACAGACGCACAGCTTGTCTAGTCCCTGTGGAGAAGTACTGCCAATAGAATAGGACTCTCTGAAGGAGATAAACATAAAGCACCAGGTTGGCACCAGGTGTGAGCAAGCAGGGTAAAAAGCCTCCCAGCATTATGCTGTGGAGCAGTGGAACTGTGTTCTCCGGAATGGTGGCGCTCCATCCAATACTTTTGGGAGTTGTAGAGTTGGGGATAAGGTGAGTTCACTAATGCTCTTGTCAGTGATTAAATCCTTAAAGCAATGCTCCAAAATCTAGTAGAAAGCCTTCCATACATTTAATCCAACAAAAGCATGATAAACTTGATGTTCCGATACTTTGTCCATCTTGTATCTTGTGAACATTGTATAGACAAAGATATGCAGCCATTGGATGTGTTCCAACACCCTAAAAATGATCTGCTGTTTCTGAAATTAGAATGATATGATGCTATTGTGTCAGAAGAGAAGCAGCAGGTTAATAGCTAGCCAAAATTGTATGCAGAGATGAGGGGAGTTTTTAATATGGAATCGTGTACCTCAAGAGCACAACACTTGTACATTATGTAACAACATAACCAGCCAAACCTGATGTGCAAACTGGAGATTGTCACCTTACACAAGTGATCTGCACATAATCAGCCCTTTACTTTCACATGTATGTTAAGGTCAGCATAATGTAGAATTCAAGTCTGAAACCCTGAGTGATAAATTAGTTAGTTGAAGCAGAAATAAGTGGACCATTGTTAAAAAAACAAAAGCCTCTCTAAACATGGCTATCTGTTCTCAATATAAACACAAAACTGCAAAAAGACTCGCGCCTCAGATGTTCTAGATTTGGATGCTAGGGAATGCCTTGAAATGTAATCTTGTTATTTGGATTCAGTGGAGGGAACAGGTAATTATTCATACAAAGTTACTGGGACAGTATGTCGCTTAAACAAGTAACAGCATATAACAGCACTTTAGATTGTACAGAGAGATCACTGCAGCTGTTTTCTAGGTTGCAAATGAGGTACTTGTGGCTTTCTCTGCTGATTCATCTGAGCAGGCAGCATACATCTGATGCCAACCTGAACCGCAAACGAAGCACATTTTGTGAGCAGACACCTGACCTGCTAACTTCTGTGTGCTTTATGAAAATCTTCCTGCCAGTAGTCCTGCCTATGGGTTTAAGAAGCCAGACACACAGTTCTAGATGTAAATTCATGATTAAATCTAATCCCCCTTCTCTTCTGTCCCCAGCTCTCTGCCTCCCTTACCATTCCCTTCTGGCAGTGGTTCCTCACCCGATTTGGCAAGAAAACGGCTGTATATGTGGGCACTACAGTAAGTACCGACTGACCGTAGTGTTTGAATTACTAAAATCTGTCCTGATTCCAAAGCTAATATTTGCAAATGACTCCTTGCACCATCTAGTGGTTTGTTGGAATGACTGCTGTCAGTTAATTTCCTGTTGTTTGTTTGTTTGTTTGCCCTTTGCAGTCAGTGATTCCGTTCCTGATCACAGTGGTCCTGGTGAAAAGTAATCTCATTGTGACGTACATCATCTCCTTTGCTGCTGGAGTCAGCATTGCAGCAGCCTTCCTCCTGCCCTGGTGAGTGATGGGTAATGAGATAACTGTTGGCGCTGCCTGAAGTGTGCGTCAATAAGCCAACTAGGCTGCACACATGAAAGAAAAACAATGTTTTTCTCATATTTCGTCATATCAAGTACATGTTAATATTCGGTACAACGCTAAAATGTTAAACTAAGAATTTCTATTGGACATTCTGGACATTTTGACACAGTGTAAAGAATAAGTGCCAGAGTCAAATTCTTAAAAAAGTGAAAAATAGAAAAAATGAATCAACAATATATATTCCATATCTAATTAAGTAAAATATGTTTTAATGTATGTGACATCTTAGCCTGACAAATCAATGTACTTCTGCAGGTCCATGCTTCCAGATGTGGTTGATGATTTCAAAGTACAAAATCCTGAATCTCAAGGACATGAAGCCATTTTCTACTCCTTCTATGTTTTCTTCACAAAGTTCGCCTCTGGAGTGTCCCTGGGAATCTCAACCCTCAGCCTTGAGTAAGTCATCCCAAAACTCCCATGTCCTTTATCCTTCCTTTGGTTTGTCTCTACTGTATGTAATCCTGTCTGCCTGTGAGGTGGTTTAAACCTTTGAAGTGAGATTTTGCTGGCTGACTGAGCTGATGGGACTGCCTTTTGTTACACGTCCATTCTGATAATCTGTGTCCTTCAAACCCTTATATGTAATCCGATTATCCCCAATCAGTGAGAGGACCCCCTTTTCACATGAAAGTCATAGTTGCTTTATGACTGATCACAAGGTTGGATTAAACAGGATAAGTATAACCAGCTAATCTTTCTGTTGTCTCTCTTCGTTTGCTTTTCAAACAGTTTTGCCGGCTACATCACGAGAGGCTGCACGCAACCTGAAAACGTGAATATTACGTTGAAGGTTCTTGTCTCCGCTGCACCTGTTTTTCTCATCATTATAGGGCTTATCATATTTATCACCTACCCCATCGATGAGGAGAAACGTCAGGGCAACCGCAAACTGCTTAATGAGCAACGGTAAGACCCTTCTTGGACTTGCGTTTGCAGTGTGTGACACTTTCTTTCAGATTCCTATCACAGACCACAGACCACACGGTTTAGAGTTTCCGCTCTTGCATGCATGTGACACCCTCGTGACAGCTTTAGAAACATTAGGGGTGTGAAAATGCATTGGAATCTACTGATCTGATTCAAGATGGCAATGCATTGATTTTGGATCATTGGATTTAATTAGGAATAACTCTTAAAAGAATAGATACTTATGTTTTGGCCAAAATTCAAAAGTCTCTACTCCACAATTGTGTATTAAAAGGATATTGATATTTAATTAGATTGTATTCTGATAAAATCTGATTTTTTTATGATGCATTGAATAATTTCCTAAAGCATCAAACATTTAATAAAATTGTTGTCTAAGATTAAAGCAGCATTATGTGGCATTGTACCCCTAAAATAACAGCTACACAATCATTGTGATACTCCACTGACACATTCCCATTTGCTTGGGCTTGGCACATCTGCTAATTGCACTGTGTAACTCTGGTTTACCATGACAGTCCACATGCTTCTTTTACTTCTGTATCTCATGTGCAAGAAAGTGGGCTCAAAGCATGATTTGTCTTCATAATGCTGCTTTAACGCTCCTAAATAACTCTAAAGTAGAAACTGTACTGTATGGTTCACAGTCTGTCCGTTTGTGTACATCAGTGTCTTACTGTTTAAAGTCACTTTTTCCCAATTCTGTTCATTTTTCTCTGAGCTTATTTGTCTCTTTCTATTCATCTTTAGAGAGAATGAGTCTCTGGACTCAGAAGCAGACTCAACAGAGACGGACGGGAGCGTGGTGTAAAACCACAGGACTCTAAAAGAGGGCATTCTGAAAAGGGCAAGCAAAGGCACGCCACATCAACTGTCCTCAGAGATGTATTGCCACCTGTCGTATTCATCTCCCTCCACCCCCTTATGACATCCACAAATGGAGCATCCAGAGATTCAGTTCATTGTGCCTTTCAGTGCTTTACAGCTATGGAACCACATCCACTGCCCAGAAGAGGTTGCGGTTGTTTGTCCTTTTGATGTGAGAAACTTGAAATGTGCTAAGAGCTTATGGCTGTTTTTGTTCATGTGTCATGTTGCCTACTGGTTGGTGCTACTCACTGGAGCGGGGCTGTCAGAGATCCTGATCCAGACTTTAATTTAACTTGAAAAGCACAAGACTCTCACACTGCACTAACAGATTCTTCACCTGTCTGAGAACGAGGAGAAACTTGAGGGCTGGAATTCCATGAGTCTTCATGTGATGTTACTTTCAGTCATATTTCATCCATTACATCAAGGGTACGAGTTTCTTGAAACGTATGGAAAAGATGTGTCTGATTTATACATCCGATGGAATATTTTGTACTTTACTTTTGTACTGGTGCCATATACCAGCAGTGTACATTTCTGAATTTCAAAACACTACACACTACATGTTAGAGTTTACATAGAAAGGCTAGCAGCCTTTGTTCCAATACGTGGCCTTTGGAAAACAAAGCCTTTTCTTCTAGCCATACCCAGTACACTGCCTCAGTCTGGGTGGAACTCCAAACAACTTTTTTCTCCATTCGGATATAATATCTCCATTCAGATGTTTTATGCTGTATGTTAAAGTAAAGACTAGCTCTAGCAGCACACAGGCCTACTGGAGGCAAAATACAAACTTGATATCAAACAAAAAGTACTTGTGCAGTTTGAAATTTATTTTATTTTATTATTTTTTTAATACCATTTAAGTTCCCAAGAAATGAGATACTGACTTTGACAGTGTTGGACCTGTGCAGTAAACTACCTCCTATAGGAGGTGAATAGTTATTTAACTATTTAATTGCTTGTCTTTGAATATCGTGTTAGTGTGATCTTTAATGCCATCTGACAAGTGCCACATCTTTGGCCTATTTAAGGGAAAGAACCATGAAAGAAAAATCTATGTATATATGTATTGACCCTAACAGAATGATGAAGTGTTTTGGTGTCATATGACTTCTATTTGTCAGCTTCCAAGTATTGTTCTATCTGTACACACAAATTGATTGGCTCCCTAGTGTTTATATGGTATAAGGGAAGCTCTACAGTGTTACAGTAACTATTGCTGTGATTAACACTTCACCTATCTGTAAAGTTTTCATCAGTTCTCTTAAACACTACTTTGTAAATATTGACTTAATACCATTTATCTTTTTTTTTCTTTTCTTTTTTTCATTTCATGCCCTAAAGGGACCTAGGATGGCTTGTCAATATGCATATATTGTCATATGTCATACATGTTTTCATGTGTTTACATATGATACACATCAGAATCTCATTACTGTACTTTATGATTTTGTCTGTTCCTACTGAATCTACATCAGTCATAAGGTACTTGCTGTGTTGCTGCTACACCTAGATCCAAAAGGATTATCAACCAGAGTAGCAGAGTGCATGTTGTATATGTGGAGTTTGTGTATATGTGTGTATATATGTGTATATATATTGTATGTATATTGTTGTGTAAATATATTTTGTGTTTTTGCAATGTGTGTTTATTTAAACAACATGGAAGAATGAAAAAACTGGTGACTGAAATGATTAATAAATACTAATTAATACATTGGTTTTCTGTTGTGATATTGAGTCTGTTAAACGTGTCTGCCAAACAATGCTTATTCTTATAAAGTTAGACAGTATCTCGCACATCACTCAGTGTGGTACATACTCCCATCAGTCAGATCCCACAAAGGTTCATTACACTCTTGCATAGCCTTAGGTTCAGAAAATAAAGTCTTTTATTCTGCCAATGCTTTCCCTGGATGTAAGTATGGAATATAAGTATTATTTTAGTGACTGGATGAAAATCCTTGATATCTGCGCCCCATGGATATTGTCTGCCTTCAGGTGGAGCTTGTTTGTGGGTCTTTCCACCTTCTGTTTTGTCTACAGTAAGTGAAAACCATGCTCTATTCTTTTTGAGAAGCTCTTGGGTTGCCTTTGCTATGTTTACGGTCATGATCCATCTGTACTGTGAAGCGTCCTATCAGTTTTACAGAACAGTTCTATATACTCCAGAATTCATCCTGCTCCTGTTTTTCATAAGCAGGCACATCCTCAACAAACTGCAGTGACCCACTTCTACTACTTACATTTTTTCCTTCTACTACTTACATTTTCACACAATTTAACAAATGTTATCTAATTGTATCTCTTTTAATATATTTAATATTACTAAAATGCATTCATTTTCAATGGGCAGATATGCAGCTGAAACAGGCAGCCTAGTGCATCCCAACATTTTTCAACATTAACCTTTTGATGATAGGACATTATAGTCATTATGGCTTTTAGAAAAATGTGGAGTAGTGCACAATAGTGTGGCGTGGCCTAAGCTTTTAACATTTGTTTTCCTTACTTTACTTAGTAGTTTTGAAACCAGTACTTTCATACTTTTACTTGAGTAAAAAGCTTAAGTTGATATTTCAACTTCTATATAAGTCCTTTTAAACCCTAGTATCTCCACTTCTACCTAAGTAATGAATGAACTTTTGACACCTTTGCATTCCAGTGCATTAATAATAATAATAATAATAATAATAATCACTGACCAAATACAGACTACATATAAACTGAACTGGAGGTTTTTAAATGAGCTATGATCTATACCTCTGATTAAATACGTTGTAAATGTAAATATGTAAATATGTTTAAATATATGTAAAAAATTTAAATATGAAATAAAAAAAATATATATCCACCAGATTAGGCTAAACAAGTGATACATTCTGTGGAAATAATAAACCAATAATCTCAAGAGAAAAATATTAATTTATCACACGTCCCTCCACAATGGCAGGCCTTGCGTCGGTGCGCCATCTAGTGTCTGGAAACGGTTCTGCACAGAGAGCTCCTCATCGATTAATAATCCTGAGGATGCGACTCGACAGTAGATTACATAGCGCTGATGCAACGTCCTGATGCAACGTCCCTTACACACAGCAAATCTTCAATATATATGAATGCAATTATTATTAGACATGTATTTTTATAGTCGTTATTTTTTATTCAATACTTTATGCTATATGTGGTTATTTGTTCAATTAATTACTAATTGTTACATTTCTTGACTTTTATTTTGAAGGAGATGACGTAACCGGCACCAAGCCACACGCTTTCTGAATCGGCAGAGACCCGGCGCTCCGGTATGGGTTTTTCCTCAGCTTTCTGTGATGCTGTAAATGATGTTTTCCCGTTATAAAGGCTTTAAATGATACACACTGTATATGTTTTATAAGCTGCTATGAGCTATCTGAGAAAATCACCCTTAAACAAAGAAGCTGTGCTTTACCAAATAGTGACTAGTCGAGCTCTGAGGGTAGCTTAGCTTCTTTGACAGCTATATTAGCATATGTTATTTCAGTGCTGCCCAAACCTTAGCCAGCTTTCTGCTGCTTAATTTTAACATCTTCTAAATTAAAGTCAGGGTGTAGGTGCAGTTAGTGCGGTTTAAACCCACTGTCACTGACTTAGGTCTCGTTTATATATTAATGTAAGCTTTAAAGGGGTTGCTGTTCGTCTGTCTGAATGACTGCATGTCGAGACTGCTTGACTTTAAAAGACCATCGGTCTTTAGTAACTGCTGCTAACGTGCAGTGTGTGACAGCTGACTCAGGCGTTCACAGCTTTTATAATCTCTATAGCAAAGCATTGACTATTGAATGAGACACTCAGGAGACCACATGTGTTAACTACTGTTACCACAAGACAGGAAAGGCAAGCTCCCCATCAATACCCTTGATGCCCTCAGAAGAAACGTTGAAGTTGAAGTTAAAAGCAGGATCTAGATGAAACTACGTCCAGGATGTGTCTTCCAGCAGATAAGAGGTTCTTACTCAGCATCTGGGTGCTTACCGACATGGGCTGGATGTCAAAAAGGATTTTGGCACAGAAAAATAAACTGATCTGTATATTTTTTATGTTTACGTGTTCAATCACACCTGATTCTGATGTGTTACTTGACAAAGTAAAACTTTTTACAAGAACCATGGTTGAACACGTTTGAATAAGTTCTGCAGCTTTACTGTTCGTCTGTGAGTAACCAAAATTTTGATGATCTGCTGTTTTAGTGCCTTCTTGTGCATATTGTCTGGAAGTACAGTCAGGGCACCATGGGAGAACAGCTGAGTCCTGATGAGAAGTTCAACCTCATCACCCGAAACCTTCAGGTGAGACCATCAGCAAATACAATTAATCCTAAGCAGCACCTTAGATCTAGTCTGTGTAATGATTGTGTGTGTGTGTTACTGAGAAGTGCACCAATTTATACAAGTTCACCAATGTGAACAAAGCTTCGACTGACCGCATCTGTTGTGTATCTTTAGGAGGTTCTTGGGGAGGAGAAGCTTAAGCTGATTCTTAAGGAAAGAGAATTAAAGGTATACTGGGGAACAGCGACCACAGGGAAGCCACATGTGGCCTACTTTGTTCCCATGTCAAAGATTGCTGACTTCCTGAAGGCTGGCTGTGAGGTGGGTACTTCATGTGAGCTATGCACCATTAGGTACACAATATCAGTTATTTACATGAGAACTATATAGGTGAGAATGCTAATGATGTCTGTTTTGCATTAATAAGGTGGATATAGCTTTTTACTCTTTTGTCCTTGTGTGATCTGTAGGTAACCATCCTCTTTGCGGACCTTCATGCCTACTTGGACAACATGAAGGCACCGTGGGAGCTGCTGGAGCTCCGGGTGCAGTACTATGAACAAGTCATCAAGGCCATGCTGGAGAGCATTGGAGTCCCCCTGGATAAGCTCAAGTTTGTCAAAGGCACTGACTACCAGCTTAGCAGGTGAGCGAGAGACTGGTAGTAATTGTCATGATAAGATGTAGTGCATGCGATTTCTAAACACCAGGCTGTCCCTGCTATTAATGTTTTTGTTGTCCAGTGCTGTGTACTGTGTGCTGTGTTGTACCATGGGCCTGAGAAATGACTTTTCTTCACAATGTGTTTTTGTTGAGGAATTAGAGTTGCATTCAAAATTATTCACCCCCCATTTCAAATTAGGTTTATTAGGAGAACTAACAAACTTTCAACTGTTTGTTAGAAACCAATTAAACAAGAATAAGAAAAAGCTCAACCAAACTAATATAACACATGCCTTTTTAACATTTAACAGATCTGAGGTGAATCTGCATCATTTCCCTCCTGGGATCAAGAAAGTATTTCTGATTCTGAATCTCTTTGTTCTGGTTCTGTTTTCACTCTTCACTCTGCAGGGAGTACACACTGGATGTGTACCGTCTCTCATCCATGGTCACTGAGCATGATGCAAAGAAGGCTGGAGCTGAGGTGGTGAAGCAGGTGGAGCATCCTCTCCTGAGTGGCCTGCTCTACCCGGGACTGCAGGTGCTTAGCTGCACTCAACTGGAACAGAAAGTCATTTGATATTTCTGGCCTGGTGTTATTGGGTTGATTTCCCAGACATGGATAATCTAGAACTAAATTGAAATTAGAAATTCTTTCTAATCCAGGATTAGGCTTTATTTGGGTCTGAAACTGGCACACTGAAGTAAGTCACAGTTCTGTGTTGGTATTTAGGCACTGGATGAGGAATACTTGAAGGTGGATGCTCAGTTTGGTGGGGTGGACCAGAGGAAGATCTTCACTCTGGCAGAGAAGGTATGAATAATGTGCTTGTATTCTGCTGCTTTTTTGAGGTTGCTTTATGTAAAATGTTAAATCATCTTAACACAGAAAGGCTTATTACACAGTAATGTGTCTTCTTCAGTAACTATAGGGACTTCTGTACAAACTAGTGGGGCTGTTCTTTGGTAATAAAAGTTTGTAATGACAAACATAGGACATAGTCTGTTTAAGGTTAAATGGCATGAGGTGATTGCTTTTGTGTACTTTTTCTGTCGGCAGTACCTGCCCTCTCTAGGTTACACAAAACGGATCCACATGATGAACCCGATGGTGCCTGGTTTGACTGGAACCAAGATGAGCTCTTCTGAAGAGGTGAGGTCCTAATGGCTGCAGATTGTTTATGCTCTCACCTTTGGTGTTCACATATTTCCTGCTAACAATTTCTGTTTGAACCCAGGAGTCCAAAATAGACCTCCTTGATAAAAAAGAGGATGTGAAGAAGAAGCTGAAGAAAGCCTTTTGTGAGCCTGGAAATATTCAAAACAATGGCGTTCTCTCCTTTGTAAAGCATGTCCTGTTTTGCCTTAATTCTGGTGAGTTTAACCTCCCGCCTCCTGCTGGTAGCATTGTCTCACTACAGCTAGACTACATTTTCTATAGTAACTATTTTTCCAATGGCTTGACTTCTCCCTTCTCCACACCAGAATTTGTGATCAAAAGAGATCCTAAGTGGGGAGGCGACCAAGTTTACACATCTTATGAGGACGTCGAGAAGGACTTTGCTGAGGAGGTAAGTGGTGAAAGCTTGCCATCATTGAGGAAACTGGACAGTGTTGTGAACAATATTCATAGTCAGAACGCTTTCTGAAAGCTACATGTGACTTGGTGAATGTGTAGTCCTTTCTATACTTGTTTCGTAGAAAGTCCACCCAGGTGACTTAAAGGCCTCTGTAGAGGTGGCTCTGAACAAGCTTTTGGACCCTATCAGGAAAAAGTTTGAGACGCCACAGTTGAAGAAACTGACCAATTCCGCCTATCCAGAGCCCTCCAAAAACAGTGAGTGTAATAGCACACGGGATGCTCAAGTATTGCATGATATGGTCAAAACATCTCTCTCAGTTTTGGGTTATATCTCAGTTTAGTTTATTCTATTCAGTATTCATTTTAAACAAAGCCTTTTTAGCATAAGGAAACCTGCTTGTACATTAACCGTTACTTATTATTCTTGGGTGCAGTTAAAGTAAATATTAAATACTGCTATTGTGCAACATGATAAAAATGAAGAGAAATGAGATCTATACATTATATATATACATTATACAGTAGCACTGGGTGAGGTGAAAATCATTGATTAGCTTCATCTACAGTGGCATCTGTCAAGGGGTAGATATATGAGGCAGCAACTGAGCAGTCTGTTCTTGAAGGTGAGGATGTGTTAAAAGCAGGGAAAATGGTAAAAGCATAAGGATCTGAGCCACTTTGACAAGTGCCAAATTGTAATTGCTAGTCAGCTGGGCCAGAACATCTCCAAAACATCAGGCAGGTATTAAATTACTTTCAAGGGTCTTCTGCCAAAATCTTGGTGCCAAATACCGCAGGACCCCTTTAGGGTCTATGCTTCTAAAGCTTAGATCTATTGTCTTCTAACCCAGCAAGAGCCATATGTTTTACTGACATGGTCAAAAAAAATTATAAACCATTTGCTCTATCAGTACCAGTTGAAAAGCTGTATAGCCTCAACTCGTTAGGCCCTAAGGCCGTATTGTTGTGTGATGGAGCTGGTCAAGCAAGACAGTGTTGTAGTCAGGGCAAGAGGAAGTGCCCACAAGTGTGGCAGGTGGGCTGGTTTTCGAAGTATCTATTGATAAAGATAAAGACTATATATATTTATATAATGTATTGTTGCTGTCATGCAAAAATGTTATTTACATGTTGTCAAACCTTTATTATGGATGATATATATATATGTGTGTGTAATAATAATGTATAATAATGTATGCAAATGTGTGTGCATGCTTTAACTGCTTTTTCAAGTTAGTTACTGTACTTGTTTCTCAGAGTATGCAGCAAAAGCGAACCCCAAAAATGCAGCAGAGGAAGATGACGTTGTCCCCTCCAGACTGGATATCAGAGTGGGCAAAATCATCAGCGTAGATAAGGTATGTCAGTTGGTCTACTTTACTGTGTTTGAGTTATGACACAAGACAGTGTTATTGCTTGTCTAATTGTGAAACTCTACAGCACCCAGATGCAGACTCCCTGTATTTAGAGAAGATTGACATTGGAGAAGAGCAGCCTCGCACTGTCGTGAGTGGATTGGTGGCTTACGTCTCCCAAGAGCAGCTTCAGGACCGGCTTGTGCTATTGCTATGCAATCTGAAGCCCCAGAAGATGCGCGGGATAGAGTCTCAGGCTATGCTGCTCTGTGCCTCAGTGTGAGTATCTGTCTCTGATATGCAGGCATTAGAGAAAACCAATTAATCTGTAGATGTATTATCTCGGAATATGGTGTTTGTTTATTTCTGTATATTTCATTTGTTCCAGTGAGGGTGAGCCCAGGAAAGTAGAGCCTTTAGATCCCCCTGAGGGATCGGCACCAGGTGACCGCGTTTATGTAGAGGGATTTGAATCGGGAAAGCCAGATGATGAACTGAAGCCAAAGAAGAAAGTCTTTGAGAAATTACAGGTATGTGAATGCACATTGTGAATTTTGCATTAAACATGGGAGGCATGGTTTCAGACATTGATGTGTTTGTGTGCACCTCCTCAGGTGGACCTGAAGATCTCAGAAGAGTGTGTAGCTCAGTGGAAAGAGAAAGATCTGATGACCAAACTAGGAAAAATCACCTGTAAAACACTGAAAGGAGGCAACATCAGCTAGATCTTCTTTCCTTCTTCCTTCCAGTGTCTAGTCTTTAAATCTATAGCTACCATGGCAACTCAACATCCCAGTGACAAATGCACAGCAACAGATTTTTATTCATTGTAACAGCAGCAAGCTGAGGACTGAGAGCGTCATTCATTCCTTACATCACGTCTTGGCTGAAACAGTATAACAGCTCTTGATCAAGTGCGTTCATGTATCCATCTTCATGTGCTGCACATTGCATGTAATATTGCCCAAAATATCTTTAGCGTAAAGTGCGTTGGTGGAAAATGACTCAGGTCTTCTTATAGTGACCTCAACGGTTACCTGTAATTCTGTGAGACAGTAACATTACATACTGATCTTAACATACAGAATGAATAATAAGATCATACACAATAAATACATGAAATAAAAACGTCCTGCTTTTCGTTATTTTGTTGGAAGGTTGAAGTAACTGTCTCTACTGTTCAGGAAAGGCAGTTTGCTTCTTGCAGCATTGCTGTGAGGATAGCATACAGTCACAAGAGCAGTAATGAGGTCAAGATGTTGGATCTTTACCACCCCCCCTCATTCTTTACTGCCCAACTCATACTGGCATTACTCTTCCTTATGGATTAGGTGTGTGTGTCGGCAATGGGTGCAACTTCAAATGTAATGAATGCACGTTAACATATAAACCCTGGTTTCACATGGTCACTTCATGAGTTTTGAGTATCAGGATTATGGCTGGAGGCCAAATCACCTACAACTGAAAGTGTAAAACACATCTAAGATTCATTTAAACCAGAAATACGAATCAGATCATCCAAACCACTTCAGGAGCTGGTCTGAGATGCATTTGAGCCACGTTTCACAAGCCAATTTCCAATCAAACAGGAGAGACGTTCGACTACCTAGTGTAAATGCATGTGACTAAAATCCTATTGGGATACAATCCAGATACTAACATGAAATGACCACTGGTGTAAACTGGGTCATGGTAAATATGTACTCATTCCATTATCTGCATTTTGAGAGCTTGATGAGAACTTCTGCCCAGCAAAGCGAAATGTGAAGAGCTGGTCCAAGATCAACTGTAAAAGCTATTGCTGTCGTGTGCTTAGTAGACAATGGTGCACCTGCCAACCCCCCAGGGAATCATAGGCAGATCAGCTGATGAGTATTTTCAGACAGTGTGAAAAGGGACAGACAATCACACCAACATGTTTGATATAATATGAAATGATGTTTTTACTGAATAGAGAAAATACATTGCATACATTTGAACATATTTGAACATTTTCTGTGACTGGAAGAGATGTGGGTAGGAATTACTTTTATTTAGGAAGTTTCATTTTATGATGAAGTAGCTTCAAAAATAAAGACAGCTTGTAAAACAGGCTTAACTGTGCTAAAAGGTTTTTTTGTAGATTATAAAATACAAATGAATACTTTCTAAATCCATAAATAGCCAAAATCTTAATACATATTTCTTTTCAAAGTGGCAATGCTATAAGAAGCAGTTATTTTCTATATCTTGTTATAAATTTCACTGCCTTGCTGATTTCATCAGAAGTGGGTGGTGCAGCATACGTAGCTTGCAAAGTGCCTTTTTCCCCCGCCATGTTGAATTAATGCTCTGAATATACATTTCCCATCTCTTGAACACAGCAAATACATCCTGTGATTTCTGCAGCATATGCATTCTAATTATGCAGATGCATTGAGCAAGCTCAGTGAGGCTGAAACTTAAACTGATTGATGTGTAAATATATGTATGTACATACACTCAAAATGTGTTAGTATAATTAACCACCTCCACTAATAGCTGGAGGATAAACGCTGTACTTGTGAGCACTGAAAATGCATGGATGTGTTTTGGGAGAGACGGGTGAGAAGAGTCAAGGTTCGATAGGAGAATATCAAAGCAGCTTAATTCATCTCTGATCAGCAGTACTTACTACCCCTTATGACCACTAGAGCACAGTTTAAGATTTGCAGTCATAGAATAAACTTGAGAATTTACAAAATCCATTTTTAACAGCCACCCTTAATAACTTGGGTTGACATTTTAATGTTTTGCCAAAACAGACAAAAACTATACTGTATAGAAAAATACCCCAAAGCTACATTAAAGCTATCATAGTACAGGAATTGGGACCAACTCCTTTTTTTTGCATAAATATAAAGGCCATGTTCAGGCTAAGGCTTTTAAGATACAACAGCTACACTGTCTGTGGTGGCTAGACTGTGCATTCACTAAGTTTCTACGTGAAAATGAAAGTGTGATTGAAGAGTTCCCCTCCAGCCTTAAGACACCTCAAGAATCCTTGCAGTCTCTGTTGTACCTGGAAAAGACACAAGAGACAAGATAAAGGACATGTCTCTGTGGCATGTTTTTGATATATGCAGTCTGATTGATCCTCCTGTTGTGATTATTTATTGCTTACTAGTTTGTGTTCCTGGTCAAACATGACCGGACATTATAGTTGATTAAAAATCCATAAAAATACAAATTTTTATCACCTAATGTTGTGATAAATCTTTAATCAACTTAAGCTCTTGTGAACATTTACAAATGTTAAACTCCTATTTGCTATTTGTCCTGTAGGCCTCACTGACCTGAGCTCATACTCGTTTTTGAGTAAAAAGATTGTAACAAATGTAACAAACTGTAACAAATATTGGAAATCGTTGCACAAAATACCATTTTGTGTTGTCAGTTCAAATTGACTTTATGATTTTATTAGTAAATAAGTAACAGGCCCAAACTTGCACTTGAAAACGTAACCATATTGCAAAATGAATCAAACACATTAAAGAACAACGGTAAGACAAACAAAAAAAGGTGCGTTTCCTAAAGAAAAAGCAGAATTATGATTGTGCAACATAAGCAATTCTCACTTCCAGGCAGTGATGGTTGCTAAGGAGGGGTTGCTAAGGTGTTCCTACATAGTTGCTGTGGTATTCCATGTGGTTGGTTAAATGTTACTAGTGTAATTGTACCGTATGCACATGCAAACAATCTTGAAAACTGCAGAACTAGATATTCTTCTAAGAATAGTCTCCTGCTGAAGAACCTCCCCTGCATCCACGGCACTAACATGCTGTTCACATGTGTACTCAGGGCACGGGAGAGAATCAGTGCCCATCTAAGGTATGATCATGTGCCTGAACCCAAATGTTATACACTTATCATAGTACCACCCATTATTTTATTATCAGTCATTTTGACCGGGAACACTATGGGTGTACAAAAGGTCAGCCAAATTTGGCTGGAGCACAATAAGGAGGGTTAAAGAAAATTTTGAACTTCTTACTTGCTGGCATCTTGGTCCCTGGTGATTGTGCTCGCTGGCCAGCAGGTTGCACTGTCTCAATCTGTCCATTCTCTACTTCATCGTTTGGCTTACTTGAGGAGTTTTCGCTTGTAAGTGCTGTGCCAGTCCCAAGCTTTTCAAATGGATTCGTGGCATGAGCCGGTTTCTTAGCAACAGGTGGTGGCACCTTGACATGCTTTTTTGCTTCCAGTGACTTGGCCTGATCAGAAATCTGCATGAGCTCAGCTGCAAGGCTTTGTTTAAGGGTAGCCTGAAGTTCTGGAGATGTAGGCGTCTCAATGACGACTTTCTTTGTACTCTTGGAGAAAATGAAACTGGCTGTAGAGGCAGGGGATTTTAGCAGGTCACAACTATCTGATGTTTTAGGGGATGGCACAGGCACAGTGTCATTGCTGTTGGTGATGGAGGTTGTCGAGCGGAGATTGAGCCTTGCTGGGACTCCACTGGAAGACATTGCAGCTGTCTTCATGCGTATAGCCTCTTGAAGGCGCATGGAAGGACCTAGGGCGGCAGCTGGGGATGACTTCACTGATGGTTGTGTGGATTTTAAGCAGGACTTACGGATGGGTTTTTGTGGAGTTACCTGACTAACTACAACCTGATCCTGACCCGGGGTCTCCTCTGTATTAGGTTTTTCATCCTGTGAGGGTGTGTTAACTTGGTCTTCAACATTTACTGAGCGTAGGCGCACCATCTGAAGTAAGGAAGGTGTCACAAGGGGGATGTTTGCATCTTCTTTTGGAATGGGTGCACTTTTATGCCTGGGCAGAAGTTCTTTGTCTCTCCGGTTGTCTTTGCTTGTTAGACTCGGTTGTCTTCTAAAATTAAGAGTAGACTGCTCCTCTGTTGGAAGAGGTGGTGCAACAGGCACATCAGTAGTGAGTGCTGGAGTTTCAGACATTGCTTGCTGTGATAAATGATTAACCGATATAAGTGATGGATTTGGTTGATCATTGTGAGGTGAAGGAGAGAGATCCTCAGGCTCGAGAGGTACAGCCTGTGATTGAGAAGCCTGAGAACCATCCTCAGAGGACAGTGGTTTGACAGGTGACTGATCA
This sequence comes from Salminus brasiliensis, assembly GCF_030463535.1. NCBI lineage: Eukaryota > Metazoa > Chordata > Actinopteri > Characiformes > Bryconidae > Salminus > Salminus brasiliensis. The sequence goes on along the minus strand of NC_132880.1, from coordinate 36,626,723 downwards.
AATGATTTGTCTTCTGACACCTCCGGACCATTTATGAGTGCATTAACAACGGTTGGTTGTTCCTTACGGGTTTTCTCCGGCATTGTTTTGCTCAGATCATGCTCTACTGGATTGCGTACGTCTGGCACATGAGATGAGTCCTCTGTAGCCATAGTGTCTCCCTGTCTAGATAATTCCAAATTGCAATTCTCAGACATGTCTGAGAGTAATTCCTGCATCAACAGTGGTGGAGGTGGGGGAAAGTCTACCTCATCCTGTCCCTCAAATACCAAGTCAGCTGACTCATCCATAGGTGGCGGTGGTGGAGGCCAAGAACACTCCAGCACTGGGTATTCTTTGTCGTTATCAGGTTGAAGTTCTTCTTGGGTCAAAGGTGTGGACACTGAGGAGGCTGGAGACTTTTTAGAGGGAGGTGGCGGAGGATGGTGTGCAGGAGGTGGAGAGGGAGGTGGAGATTTGCCAATGACTCTAGAGGCCTTTACAAGATTCTCTTTGGGTCTATGAGCTGGAATCTCCTTGTCAGTCCAGTGTTTTGCATTAAAGTCCTGGTCGTCTGTGTCTGTTTTCTCCAACTTTGGGGTTGAAGTGTCACTGTCCTGCAGATCACAAGTGTTAAGCTCATAATTCTGCTGCACTTTTTGATTAACATTACCAGACAGCACTTTTTCTGAAGTTACCGCACTTTCCTGCTCGGTCTTTAGGTCTTCAGACATCTTCTCCTCTTGTTTCTTGATCACACAACTTACAGTTTCCCTCTCAGGACAACTTTCTTCTTCTTTTTCATGCATTACTGAACTTTCTGTATGCCCTTTAGCTGGAGTCTCATCCAGAAGCACAATCATGGACTTTTCATTCTTTACCTCAATGGTGACCTCTTTATCCTCTGTATGGGGCTCAGTGTTTTTCATTTCTACTGATATATGTTTTTCTAAAGAGGTTTGGCCAGTGTGATTTGTTGTGTCCTGATTTTTTATTAGTATAGAGTCTTTGTGTTGTTTCTGAAGCCCATATATCCTGTTGGGACATGGACTTGGGCCACATAAAAGGTTAACTGTATGTTTATTGTGTGCCCAGGTTTCAGGGGGTGGGGGACACGGAGCCTTTACCTTGGGTGGAGGTGGAATGTTAAACAACTCCCTGAGGGCTGACCCTGTGGGTGCAGGAGTCGCCTTGTTTGTCACTGCTGTGACAGTTGGACAAACCTTTGGTGGCTGTGACTGAGTGGTATGAGTTTGAGAAGACAGAGGAGCTGGATCTGTTGCAGCTGATGAAAGAGAGTTTGTCGATGATGAGACTGACACCACAGGAGATGTCCGTGGACCTGTCCTCTCTGGTTTGGGAGGCTTTTTCTTGTGCTTTGCAGGAGAGGTGGGATAGAGATCTTTAGAGGAATGTGTTGGCGTGCCGCTTTGACTTGAGTATCCGCTTGAAGGTGACATTGTCCTTTCAAATTTATTCTGTGGGGATGAGTTACCTGATCCTGTTTGAGCATCAGTGGAATCTTGATCAGGACTGTGTGGACTGAAGGTCAGAGATAAGTGAGAGTCATCCAAAAATGCTGTGACTGTAGAATTAGTAGAGATGTTTTCATGGTTTGATAATGCAGGTTGTTTTTTAGAAGTTTCACCTCCATTCATTGGCTCACCATTGGATTGCAACTCATTCTTTTTGTCATCCAGTTCTCTTGACCTTTGCTTAAGCTTTTCCTGGTGCAAAGAGTAGGTCCTCCTTGGCGGTGCTGGTGGTAGTTTAGCCTTCATTATAGAAAGACTACGAGAGAACTGACTGTTTCGGATACTTTCTCCAGCATCAGTGGGTTCCCCCTGCTCCAATTTAAGGCTTGCTGCTTTGGTGCTTGAACTTAACCAGCTGGATGAGCTTTTAACACTTATTTGTTCCTCATGGTTTAACTCTTCCTTCATTCTGTCTGCTGCATGTGAGGGTACAGCATTTCCTTTTAAGGAAACTGTTGAGGAGTTTGACACAATAGTCTCAGATGATTGTGAATAGCTCCGTTTAGAGCTATAAGAAGGTGGTGCATCATGGGTACCACCTCCTGAACGTGAGGAACCTGGACTTGCTGACGCTAAGCTGCTCTTGCTAACTGTACGTACACTGCGCCTGCTGCGACTTCTGTCAATTTCTATAACATCTATTGCAGCGGGCAGAACTGCATTAGGGATGATTGTGGATAAATATGTGGCCTGTGGAGAGATGGACATCACAGGACCTTGTTCCTGCAAGAAGGAGGAGGAAGTGGTCATTCCTGGTACAGCAAGGGACTTGGGCCTCTGCATAGGTGACGTCCGGGACCCAAGTTTGCAGTTTAGGAGCAAGTCATCTCTGTACACGGCCTGTATGTGGTGCCTGAGAAGTTGCTCCTCTCTGGAGGCTTGAAGGGCTTCAATGTCTTGCAAGTGTACATGTGCTCCCTCGTGATTTGTTAGTGGTGCCCCACCATCAATTGTTGGGATTATAACTGTTCCAGCCGGATCATCACCATTTGGGATAACCTGTTGCAGTAGAACTCCTCTCCCCATACCTGTATTGAATATTTTTTTTTGTGATAAATATCATGTTTGATTAATGAAATAATATACTGTTTCTTACAATGGCCAATTAATACAAGCAAATAAATGACCTACATAGCTCTCTCTGAACCTGCTGTGGGATGCCCATAATGGTTGTTCTTCTGGTTCTTTTTCTGGTCTTGTCCAGCCTCTTCACAGTGTTCAAGGGCTTAAATGTTGAACCTAGGAAAATTAAGAATAAAAGAAGTTTGAGGAGCTGGGAGAGTTAGGTGTATTCTACATAATGCTTTAAAGATACACATATAAGTGGGATTCTTGAATATGAAATAATAAAAATGGATATTTTTTATTCATAGATAATATAAATAAATATTTACACTGGAAAACCACTACTCTGGACAGTTCTAACTATTCACACTTGATCCGGCTCATTGATTGACTCTCAAGCTCTTTATGTGCTGGATCAGATGTGAACCTGCGATGGATGAAATGGCTTTCAGCAGAAAATACTCCAAGCAGACCGAAATGTCTGCTTCTAAATTCATGGGAAAAAACAGACCAGACTGCTAGGGAAATTATCCTTAACTTGACTAGTTCATTTGGGGTGTAAGTAAATATCAGTGCACTTGAGTTTTGCAATATTATGTTTTGCAATACTGTATTAATTGTCAAAACAATATATATATATATATATATTTACATGTAAAGATTGGTGGCAGACAGTGATTTATTTTGTACTCTACACTGAATTGTAACCCCTGACTCATGATACGTATCACATCGCCAGGCTCTTGCCAATTCACAGCCCTTCTGTGTATCAATATGCTGTACCTTGACGTGTAAGCACAGGACGTGAGGACACTGCAGGTCTACTGGACACTGATGTGATGTGTGACGAGTGGTCAGCTGTGTTGTCGAAATCCAAACGTCCATCGCTTTCCTGGCAACTGGCATCTTTTTCCTGCGGAGTATCTGTGGACTGCACAGGGAGCAATCCGGAGAAGACATATGAAGTCACTTATTTATAGGTAAAATACCATAATATTCTTCATTCAAGAGGAACTTACAACAGTCTGGTCGTCCTTAAGGTCCATTCCATTGTTGTGCTCTGTATTAGGAATATGGAAGAAGATGGACAGCACTGCGTTAAAATGGGTACAATGTCAGAAATGGTTGTTTGGGAACAGTTCATGTATGGATGATGCTCACCCTCCTGTTGTAGAATCTTAAGTCCTTCTTGGGCTTCAGTGTGCAGGTCTTCCAGGTACTTTGGCCTGCTGCCCTCAATGAACACATTCTCCTGGTAGTGTTGAGAGGCTGTGTAATGCACTGTCAGCTTCTTCTGCTCATCTTGCTTTTGGCCAACTAGAGAAAGAGAGAGTGGCTGTTGTTTTATGGCGATTTAATTATTTATATATTTATTCATATAATAAATTCAGAAACAAACAAGATTAAGTAGATGTATGAATTGCTCACTCTGCAAAACACACAACCCTACAGCATATTTGATCACAGTAAGTACTAAGTCATGGCATACCTGCTTTCCAAGCAGGCAGTATAAGATCATTACAGTATTAGCGCACGTGAGACTTTGGCCTCAAACCCTATAGGCAGCTCTAATCTAATTTAGCGCCTCGAAAAAGAATCTCTTGTTTAACAGTTCCTTCTAAATCAAATAAAGGTGAGATACATGGTGAGGGCCCCTGAAATTCGAATCTAAACGTATGCAAAATCTACAGTATCATATCCACATTGTTCTAAATTAGCAGATTATCTGAACATAATTAAATATACTGTGTAGACTATGATGTTCTGTGATGGTCAAAATGCTACTTTTCCTTAGTTTCGAAGATTGGAACCTGCTAATGCTGGCAGTCAGACAGGCACTTGACAGATTGTGGATAAGATCTCAGCAGCAGTATGTTAGAGGCCCTGACACTCACACCAAATAATCTCTCTAGCTGCCTTGACCTTTAATGCCATCCAATACCAGATTACCCTTTACCTCGCCTTCTCTCTATTCAACGTACTGTAACACGTGGCTAACCTAGGGCTGCAATTTTAAATGTTCACATATACTTATATATGTTAATAATGATGTGAATTGGATAAGAATATCGTATAGTTATATTAGAGATGAGAATAGGCTTCATACTTTATATAGAGGTTAAAGCAGAAAGTAACTACTAACACTTACACATACATTATTGCTGATTAACCCCTTAACGTAGCTAGGCTTATTCCACATTAAGGCGTATTACTTAGTAATTACAGGGACTTCTGTACAAACTGGTTGGGCTATTCTTTGGTAACAGACTTTTGTAATAACACTTTCGGTCCGCCAGCGGGCCACAGGCTGCTTAATACTAATTAGTATTATTAATACTAATAATATAGCAATACTAATAATATTTACCATGATTTTCAAATTGGCTTTGGCATAAAACTGTGATTAAACATAAATGCAAGAACCCTATGTGTATATATCCTTTATCCACTAAATGTCCAAATGTTTGTGGACATCCCTTTAAACGAATGCATGCATCAATTTGAAGTTAATATATAACCATTGCTGGCACAGATGTGCACATGCACACACACAGCTTGTCTAGTCCCTGGAGAGAAGTACTGCCAATAGGACTCTCTGGAGCACTCTGGAGCTCTATTGGCATCATGGTTCATGCCAGGCATGGGCTAGATCCTTTTATTAATATTTTTAGGGATAAGATGCTGTTGTTGCTGAATGCAATCACATCCTAATTGCAATCTAGTAAAAAGCCTTCCCTGGACAGTAGAGACAGTTACTCAAACAAAAGCCAGATAAACTCTTTAACACACTTGATTTTAGGGGAAACAATGGAAAAGCAAGCGTCTCAATACTTCTGCCTATATAGAACATATATCTAAGGCAGTGCAGCAGTCTGTCAGTGCTATCAGCTACTCTATGTCACTGTGTCTGTGTTTAACCTGGAGACCTGAGGTGAATCTCCTGTTTATGGGTGGTCCAGCCACCCCAGTAGTTGTTGTGATGCAGCACATGTTCATCTCTTTCAGGTAACAGCCTGGCAGACAGATACACCGTTCAGCATGTGGTAGGGTAAATCCTGGATTGGCTAAGGCCCGTGAAACATTACACCCCAGGTAGCAGATAGGCTGGATTGGCCAGATAAATCCCCCAGCTTGTAATACACCTTGTTTTGGACAAATTCAGGAAGTGAGGCAGATGTTTTCTTTAGGCCTAACTTTGAAACTTTGAAAGACACATTAAAATAGTTGTGCCATATCTAGTGCAAATCATTTGCAGTTTACATGTCACTGCATTCTGACTTCACTGTAATGAGACAGCCAGTGGCCCCTGAGCTGTTGAAGTCAAAGGGTGTTATGTCTGATTAGCACTAAGGCTGACTGTTAGCTGGACAATGGGGGAGAAACACGACACTTGAGGGTGACCTTTAGTTGCCTTTGGACACTGTCTGAGAAACAGTAAGAAGCTTCATACAGGCCCCCCTATCAGCTTCCTAATGTCCTCCTGAGAGCCTTAAAGTCTTGCGAAGGACATTAGGATGCCAACTTGATGAAAGGTTTTTGCCTAGAGAGGGACCTTCCCCTAACAGAAACCCCCTCAGCTCTTTATTAGCGCTTCAAACCCTCTACATGGTTTCACCTTTTAAGTGTCTGGATTAGCGGGTACCCAGTGGGGGTGTCAGTGACCTGGCTATTGGGGATTGTGATTGTGATGTAGAGTTATGATGTTAATGTAAGGAACATGGGCAGGTACACTTTACAATATGATGTGGTATGTAACTGACCCAAAGCTAAAGCTATCCATTATATGATTATTAGATCGGAACTTCTCATATATTCTACACAAAAAGAGACACTATTCAGTATTTAGGTTTTCTAATACAATAAATCTACCAGCATTAAGGAAGCAGTATGAAATGAAAAGGTGGATGGTGGGAGCAAAGAAATGGGCCTTACTTCTGTATGTTTTACCTCAGACACTCCTCTTCCTCATCCCTGTCTGATCATAACTTAAAAACTTAAGGTCAGAGTCGACCACGGCTAAGTCTTTCAAAGTCGTCTTATAAACAGCAGGGTGCAGCCTGATCGCAGACATATGGAGGACGTCTCTTCCTCTCTTTTTCTCTCCAACACCATCAATAAGACATCAAATCACAAAATGAATTACCATCAGATTCTGATGTCAAAATGCTAATTTCTGAATAATCTTTTTGACAGGGAAGGTTAAAAAAAGGCTTTCAGCTTTTCCAAGAAATGCTGTCCCCTTAAGCTAACATCCCACAGCTCAGCACCTGCTTCTCGATTTCTTATTCAGATGTCTACAGCCTACACATACTTTATTCATAGACTGTGTAACCAACAGAGTTAGTAACTTGTAGACTGTCTTACAAAACTGTTCATTCAATAGAAAACGGATAATTAGGTGTACTGTAGGTTTACTATGATGCTACAGTGTTAAGGGGGTAAGGGGTAGCTCTGAAGTTTACAAATAATACACAAATAAAAGCTAATTGAAACACCTTGATTCTTAATTATTTGTCCATTTTCCATCTATGAAACAAACAAAAAAAGACCTTAACATTCTTAAAAATGCATTCTTTCTTCTCTGGTTAGTCTCTGGCAGGGCTCTTTGGAATAATCCCATGAGACCTATTTAATATTCAATTTTTCAAGTCAATATTTGTCTTTAAAGCTGTATATTCAAGCCAAAAATCTATAAGGCACCTCTAATTTTTAATTTTGTCTTAAACCCCAGTTTTCTACTCACCCTTCTTCTTGAAGATTGACAGCAGAGATCGGACATTTTTACTCAGAAAAACCACCATGCCTGCCTTCAGATAAAATCCCAGGAAGAGCTCATTGCAGTAAAAGCCAGAGTGAGTTTGAAAAAGGCTGAAGGTTCGCCTAACACAGTAAGAGTTGCAGTCCCGGCATCACTGTAAGCTGAAGGAGCTGCAGAAAGGATGTTGTGAGGTAGCCACGTCGCGGCAGACTGATAAAGGATAAGCCAAGTGAACACAATGAGATCTACTGTGTGCGGCGTCAATCCCAGCTGCTTTACTCTGCCACCCTCGCCCTCCCTCCTTCCTCTTCAACTCTCCCTCCTTTTGTCACATGTAACCGTCTCCGGACCCCTGGTCCATTGAGTGCTTGACTGGTTTTCCCCCTCTTGGAGCTGATCACTCCAACTGAATCTAGGAGAGGTTACTACTTCACAAATCTAACCCTCCCCCATACACACGTCCCATTCTTAGATTAGGACTACGTAGAGGTGAACCTGTTTACTGAAGTCACTGGTAAACTTTAGGTTAATTAAAGGCAACTTTGTACCCCATATGCGTAGCTACTGATCTATACAGTCATGTAGAAATTAGGACACCTCATAAAAACCTTTTTTTTTTTTCACTGTCCAGAAAATAATTTCCAAATGAAACAAATGCCAGCATGATCAGGCAAACCTTAGTCTTGCACACCTCCAATAAAATCAAACTTGTGCTGTCTCTTTCTGATGGTAGATGCCCATTGGTCCCGTGATGATATTTAAAGGATTGTCTGCTCTTGGGTTTCTATAACTACCTGAGTAAATTTAACTACCATGACATTAATACCACAGTGATGCTGTTATCTGTTTGCTTTTTTCAAGCAGAGTCATACACTACATGTCCAAATGTTTGAGGACACCCCTTCAGCTATTTAAAGTTGCTCCCATTGCTGACAGAGATGGGCAAATACACACACACACAGCTTGTAAAGTCAAGTCCCTTTTGAGAGATATTGTCAATAAAATAGGAACATATAAATATAGCCCCAGCATTAAGCAGTGGAGCAGTGGAACTCAGTGTTGGAATAATGGTGCTCCATCCAATTCTTCTGGCATGAGTAAGGGAGTTGGGGATGAGGTGGGTGGTTTTTATCCAACATTCTGACTTTAGTAATATTCATTTGGCTAAATGCAATGAAATCCTTACAGCAATGACCCAAAAAAAGAACAAAAAAAAAAGGACGGAATAAACTCCTTTTTAATTGCCTTTATTTTAAAAGAAACAAATGAGCAGGTGTCCCAATTCTTTTGTCCATGTAGTGTAGCTTGCTTTAGCTAAGTCAGCTGCGATCAAATCAATGCTAGTGTTAAATTACTTCACCAATCTGAAAAGAAAAAAAAAAACAATGACAATCCCAGAAGAGGGGATTGCATGTGGTGCCATTTGGTTGCTGTTTAGTATAGCAAACCACTCCAGTAATTACATCCCTGAGAAACAGTCATTTATATCAGTGTTTAAGACTTAAAGCACGATTTAGCACCAGCTTTGGCTTTCACACGTGATAAATCAGTCCAGCTGCACCATTAGTCTTCATAGTAGCACAGGTTTCAGGAATCATTTCACTGCCGTTTTTTTTCAGGTCCTACATGTTCCTTTAGCCGCCAGCTTGTGTAAAATGTGCCAACGATGAACCTCTGCAGGGGGTACACAGATGCAGACTGCCTGCTCTAGCCTGACAGGTGACACACTCTTAAACTCTTTATCCTCCCTCCTACCGCCTGCCTCACTGGACAGACCCTGCTATTGGCACTGGAGCAAGAACTCAAGTGGAGTTGGCTTAGAAAAGGAGGCACCATTTCAAAGGGACATACAAAGGGAGCCATTTTGGCCGGCTGTAGTGCCAACTCTTAGTTTGTCCACTGGGTTAATCCTTTTGGCCTTCATGTTGTTCTGTATCTTTCCCTGCCTCTTTTCTTATACTGTATGTGCGAGTTCCCTTTGGAATTTAAAGGCGAGGCATTCCAAAAAGCAGACTGGAAGTGCACACCTCCTGTTGCTCCCTCGTGGAAGTCCCATTAATATTTATCAGGAAATCCTAAAGACACCATCTGGCACACGGCGAGGGGTGAGGGGCATGCTTATGAGACCAGCCGACGGACCCCAAGTTTCTATACCCAGCCAACTCCACACACCAGCTCTTTTGTCCAGACATACAAATCAAGTTTGCAGGAAACAAACAACACATGGTGGCCATTTTTTTTGCTTAATTAGCCTGGCGTATTGCTTAAACTTGGCTGACATGTCATCACTGATCTCAGCAAGCTGACGGCAAGAAACCTAATTTTGTAGTTTTGTGTGACCTTTAGGTAAGAGAGTAGTGGCTTTCTTAGTACACTTTAGAAATGATCTAATAATGACTCCTGCAAGGTGAACTGTCTGCTGAGTTTAAGGCATTCACTTGAATCTGAGTCTTAAGATGCTGTAATGTGTTCATCCTGAGGTTATACTGTTTGGATCATTAGCAGTTCCTTTTTAATTAGGACAAGATGCCCATACCACCATGTTTCACAGAAGGCTCAACAGAACTGTTACTTTTATATTTTCCTGTATGTCATCTGTCCATAAGACCTTGTCTACACAGACTTCAAAATACTTTATCTGTCAAACTATAAACTTTTGATTTGTTGAGGTGCACCAGTGGTCATTTTGACCTATTCTTTTCTTTAAGGTGGTCAAGACAACCACATCTACTATTGGTGTTGAACACAGAGGAAAATTGGCCTTCATGCAGTGAACACAAACATACACACACTAGTAAGCAAACACACCCACTGATATAGTGAGCACACATGTCCAGAGTGATGGGCAGCCATTACAATGTCACCCATGAGGCAGAGAGGGTGAAGGGCCTTCCTCAAGGGCCCAAGAGTGGCAGTTTCCCAAACATCATCGTTTCATGTTACATCTAGTATTCTGGAGTTCAGAAATAATACATCAAATACTGCATTAATGCATCACTGTATGACTGACTTGTTTTAGTAATGAAAGTCTTGGCCATTTATTCAGTTTAAATAACATTGACACCACCTTACATTGAGTAGGTCCTCCTTGTGCCGGCACAACAGATCTGACCCCTCGAGGCATGGACTCCACAAGACCTCTGAAAGCGTCCTGTGGCATTAGGCACCAAAAATGTTAGCAGAAAAAAGGATAAAGGTGCACGTATTCGTCACTGTACAGTGTGGACTGTACAGCGAAATGTGTCCTCTGCATTTAACCCATCTGGTAGTGAACACACACTCACACACACACACGTGTTAGGGGCAGTGAGTACACACACACACCCAGAGCGGTGGGCAGCCAACTCCAGCACCCGGGGAGCAGAGAGGGTAAAGGGCCTTGCTCAAGGGCCCAACAGTGGCAGCTTGCCGAGCCCGGGAATCGAACCCACAACCCTGTTATCGATATCCCGGCGCTCTAACCGCTGAGCCACCACTGCCCAGAAGGTCCTATAGGTCCTGTAAGTTGTGAGGTGGGGCCTCTATAGATTGTGTCAATGAAACTTTGGTGCCCATGACCCTGTTGCCGGGTCACGGATTGCCTTTAGTTGGACCACTTTTGGTAGGTAATGACCACTGCATACTGAAGACCCCAGAAGACCTCCTTATACTTCTTTAAAGCTTTATTTAGAGTTCAACAAACCTTACTTTACACCGTACTTTTGTGTTGCTGTAATACATGCTTTCCCTCTGGGATTAAAAAGCTATCTATCTATCTCTATCTCTGTATCTGTAACATGGCACTGATGATATAGTTTTTATTAATAAAACCGCTGCAATATGGCATGTTTCTAAAGTCCACCAGGTGGTACCTCAGTGCATGCTTTCAACTTCTTCTTTCTGTGTCCTTATTTATGAAAGTGTCCTCCTGTATTTTTCTAAAGATGAGATGATGACATAATTTGGGTGGCGGCCTTTGATCCTTATAATTAGCTCCCGTTGGGCAGATCAGTTCATTCTAAGAAAGTACACTATATGTCCAAATGTTTTTGGACACCCCTTTTAACACTCCATAACACTCCATACACACTCACATAAGTTAAACAGTGTTGTGTTTTATTGTCATAAGGGTGCTAAAACAGCATTTTACTTACAATTTAGGTTAGTCAGTGACTATATAGCAGTTAATACACTGAAGGGTTAGCGTGGATGCATGCATTTTTTAAAGACTCTGGCCACAGTATAGACGGGCAGCCGCTAATAAACTTGGTAGCCAGTGAGTAATGGTAATTACTGTACATGCATTTCAGTAGACGTGGAAGGAATGATCGGCTGTATATCAGTATAGACTGATTTATAGCCCAAATATGCGATCAGTGATCTGAGAGCTGATCCTGGGAACTGGTTTTGAGAGACCACATTTGACATTTCATCTTAAGAGACAATGAACACAACATTATATAAGGTATCCAGCCCTGCCCACTATAGGTATCAGCCATCGGCCGATTGTACTGAAAGACGATGGGCAGTCAGTATCGGCCCAAAAACACTGATCAGTCCATTCTACATATCTTATCGTATCATATCTTTCTGGAATTTTTATGGTTATAAAAATGATAGCTGATTGTTACTTCCACTTATGAGTTGTTTTTCTAAAGGCAAGAGCAGAGAGAATAGTTGTTCACTGGGGAGAAAAACTAGTACTGACAACACCCATGATACACTCAGAAAAGCACACTGTGACATAATTTATAACGATTATGAAAATGCTACACCCAACCCAGAGGGCTGTGATGTTAACACATGTAAGGCATCAGTTTGTTGTCATAATCAGTTTCGACTGGGAGATTTATCTTGCAAGTGTGGTTGGTAGCAGAGTATTGGATCATGCTCCCTAAAACCTCATTCTCAGTCTCTGGTCTGCACACTGTCTCCTCAGCAGTACAGTTCTTTGCTCTGTTCCACTCAAAATCTCACATCTACAACAGAAAGCAAGCACATCTAATGAAGTACACAAGGTCTGCTGATGTCCTACTGGTCCTACTGGTTGGAACAGCACTGCTGGCTGTGAGTTGGTGGGATAGAGGAACATCTGTTAGTGATGAAAAGCAGCCAGATGAGCTCTGACTTGGAGCTTATGTAGTGGGTCTCCACCCACACACGACCCCTAATTGGAAAATCCCCAACCATAAGTGCCTCATGTTTGCTCATGGTGTGTATCACCTTCCATCTTTAGTGGACTGTCTCAGTATGTGTGGGTGGGTGAGTGGTTGTGTACAGATGTGCTTGAGTAAAAGCCTGACATACAAGAACAGAGAATTTTGGAATAATTAGTGAAAAGTCAAATGTTTCCTGTTAGCCCAGACAAGTCTGGTGCCAGAGCTAGAAGGCTAATGTAGCCAACAGATAATCATGAAAACCGCATAACTGAAGATTCAGCACACTTTAGCACCACTGCACAGCAGTACAACCTCATCCGCAGAATTTATCTCATTACCCAGCCAAAATGCTCATGTGGGGCTCACATGGGTGGAACATGGGCTAAGTGGGTTGCAGGAAGACAGACTGGTTTGTACATACTGGGACCAAATTGGAATTTTTAAATTTGCCCTATTGTTACTGCCCGCCTCACATCTAGGCCCCATGTGCTGTGTACAACCCAGATTGGGCCCAAGCCCAACCCCTCCTGGTCCCATCACGAACCCTGGTGGAATTCCATATGTGGAACCAACATCAAAGCAGAGGACAAAACTTTTAGTTGGGCAACCCAAACAGGCCCTACATGGACATAGCTGGGTAGTTCAGTGAGAATGCACACCCAAAGCAACACGCAGCCACCTCAGTACTTAGGGAACAATTGAGGGTTAGAGGCCTTGCTCAAGCTCACCTCGGCCTGGGGATTGGAGCAGCAACCTTCCATCCACGACTCTGCTTCTCTTACCTTTAGGCCACGGCTGCCCCTTCTCTAACCTTTAGGCCATGGCTGCCCCTTCTCTAACCATTAAGCCATGGTTGCTCCCATGATAGTAACATGATTTGATTCCAAGTAATTATAAATAATTTCTATTGACAAGCCAAGAGAAATGGTCCACATATGGTCCTAAATTGTCACACATGCATCAAATTGCAGCAATTTAGTCTCAAATAGACTAAAGAGTCTTGGAGTTGTACTGTAGGACATTCTCATTAAAGTTTTAAACAATATGGGACAGACAGCAATAGAGAGCTAATGTGCCATGGATGATCACAGAATAGTTTCAGTTGTCAAGTCATGCAAGGAGTGCCACAAGAGAGCACTGTGCATGTGCCAAGTAAGGCATAAATGTTCCACATTGTGCATGTTACCTTTCCCTGTACACTAACAACTGCAGAATGCTTATTCATTTGCTATTAAACTTTGATCATTGTTCTGCCAGTCTGCACCTTCCCAAAAGTTAGTTGCTGTCAAATCCAGGTGTTGTTTATACCACTGACAACGCCAGCTGCTTTTTGCAATATGTAATCATATCATGACAAATGGACATTGTCCAAAATAGAAATGGTCCAAATGTTACATTAAGTACAATTATGAAATAACAATTTTGGAAGGAGGAACATGCCTGGCAGCCCATGAATTCCAATCTCTATCTTCAATGTTCATGACAAAGGTTCTGTTCATTTATTTCTTTCAGTCCTGAACTTTTCTATGTAGAATTTGCAAGCTGTGTGTGTTCGGTTGTATTAGAGCATTTTCATTGCAACATTTGTTTTCTTGTGTAATGTGAAACTATAAGTAAAGATAAGTAACAGTTACGTCTCAGGTCTATAGGAGGAGACAGAATGAATATGTCACGGCAGCTTTCCAAGAGAGAGTGAAGCATCTTTGACCGACTCCTCTCTCCTTCATTTCCCTCCAGCAATACTGCGCCGTCATCATACTTATTTTAGTTCACTCTGGAGCTAGCGCACAAGCACCTCCAGCCATTATCAGCATGAACCAGAGCTAGGGGTTTATTGTTTCACTGAACAACATGTCACCCAATGTCTTTTTAAAAACTAAAAAAAGCATAATCAAAAAATAATAATCTTCTCCTCCTGCACAAACCCTCAAAAGCCTGAAAGCTCATCAATAGTAGCTAATAATAACTGATCTGGAGGTGTTTCCTGGTGCATCATGTCACAATGAAATTTCAGGGACGCTTTCTTTCAGGCACTGAATCAGTTGTTTGTCCTCCCCTCCAGACTTCTGAAGTAAATTGACATCAAATATAGCAAAGGCGTACTTTGCCTTTTGCAGTTTCGGTGATTAGCACTGGGAACTGCCACTGTTGTTGCCAAGCAGGTGGGTCAAAGTCAAACATTTTAGCAACTGGTGATTCTCAAGGACATTTTCTGCCTACTCAGGTTTCTCATATATATATATATATATATATATATATATATATATACAATCACTTGCATTTCATGAACATAACACCTTGCCAACTGTGAAGCATGGGGGTGGATAGGGTTGTACTGCTGCCAGTGGCATTGACAGTATTGCACAGGAGGAAACAATAATGAATTCCATAAAAAAAACAGCAAATCCTGGAAGCAAATGCCAAAACAACCATTTAAAGGCTGAAGCTAAAAAGAGAATGGCTTATCCATCCCCTGTTTTAAACATTATAGACAAATTGTGAATAGATCTTACATAAGCTATCATTGCAAGACGACCCAAGAATATCTCAGAACTAGAGGGATAAGAGGAAAAGATTGCAACTGCAGGAACTGAAAGACTCTTAGCTGCTACAAGAGTTCTGACTCTGTAAGATCCCAAACATTTAAACAGGCCACACGCATTGCCTAGGACAATATCGTAAGTGTTGTTTTAACGATGTGCGAGCAGACATTACTGAGTATGTCACTCACTTTGTGGAAAAACCACTCAAAACCACGCCTCAAGAGTTCACATATTCACTGAGCCCGTTATCCTGATAGGATAGACTACTGCGCATTCAGTGCACTAGCATAGCCTACAAGTTCACCGCAACACAAGCTGCAAACCATGTCAAAAATCGGTTGCAATTAAAGACAGCTTGACAACGAATTTATTTCACCATCTGTGAATCTGTGCTGAATATGAAGACATATTGAAAACAGCCAAGGACCTGTTGTACCATAATCTGTGACTGTCGAATTCTGTGAGCTCAGTGGGTAGTTTCTGAGATTTCTACTTGTGTGCAGTCACATATTCTGACAGAGACAGACATTATCAGATTATGTGACTGCACTGTTTCTTCTAGAAATGTAGAGGGCTGACAAAATGTGCCGCCGTCAGACAGTATGACCCCTGACCTCTGTAAACAGTGCAATCATATAATTTACAGTTTAGGTGAAATAGATCTTGAATTTATTTCGGATGTTAAAACATACATAAAGTAAAATGCTAAAACTTAAAACCTTTGAAAATGACAATAAATAACATGGAATCTAAATGTAATGTAATTTAAAATCTGCTTCAGTTTTAAGTAAATTAATAAGCAGAACAAGCTAGCACAATGCAAGACTTTTACAAACACATTATGAAGGATGAAAAGTATTGGCTAATTGTTGTATCGGCAGAATACAAAAAATATAGAGATATTATTAGAAAAATATTAAGATATATTTGTTGTCAATATCGCACACCCCAAGCACAGAGTACATGTGCATTGGGATTTCTTGAAAATTTTGTGTTTTATGTTTGATTAGCTAAAGAGGCTGTGTTTACTACCTCCACATTAATAAGCTATACCATCAGCATCAGCATACCCACAAGCTGCATCTCATTCTTTGTCTTTCCTGTCTAAGACTATATGAGAAAGAGACCAACATTTATATTCAAGCAATCAACATTCAGCCACTGACCATGTGTTTCTCCTTCAGGGTGATCGTGCTAATTTAAGCACTAGAAAAGATGTTTGTTTTGGAGGAAAGTATGCGGCAGGGAGGAACAAAACGTGCATTATACTCGCTATTTGGTGATTACATTATGCTTCAGTGTGCCAATGTTTCTGAATGTTTGATTGCATGTCAAAGAGAATATTCCAAGACTAACAGAAGACTAGAAACACACACACACAAATCCAACCGAATCGTGGAGTAAACTCAAACTCTCTATTTATATTTAGAGTATAATTTGCACGGACACAAAACCCCTCAATACAAAACCCACACAGCCAACCACATTTCACATTTTTTCCTTCCTCTCATTGTACCCGCCATTTCTTAAAGTGACCCTTAACCTCTGTGTGGCAGAGGACATATTCAACGTTTTGCTTACTGAAAGTGGCCTGATACCACTAGCATGTACTCTCTCCCGGCACAGTGACTGCACTTGCTTGCAGTGCTGTCTCTCTCTCTCGCTCTCTCTCTGTCCCTGGGGTCACTAATTAGCTTTAACATCTGCAGGCAGCGAGCAGGCTGCACCAGACAACAGGTCAGCACAGGACACAATGCTGAACCATTAGGCCATATGAAGGCTTGCTTCTCTTTAAGTGGCCTTGGCTCTGTATATCATCACTGCCAACATTTGGATATATGTCTGTAATCTGCTGTTAGTCTTGGAACATCAAGTTTTGTCTTTGACATAAAAAAAATTGAACATTGAAGCATAATATACACATAGATTAGTTAGTGTGCTATTTGCATTCCCAGTGTATTCTTTTTCAAGCTGGCTGGACCAGAACACAGGTCACCATAGGCCACAATGTTGTACTATTAAGCCATATGAAGATTTTCTTTTTTTCTCTGTATGTCCTACTGTAATCTTTCCACAAGGCCAATCAGAATGATGATAAAATGGTGACAGAGTTTGATAAGCCAATTTATCCAGCTTGGCCAATAATTATCACATGCACCATTTATTGTGGACTTTGTAAACATCATTCAAGTGGAATAAAATCTCATTAGGATAAGATAATAAGATAAACAACAACGAAAGTCAAGATAACATCTGGACGGACAAGAAGACTCTGAGAGATATGCTAATATGCTGGTAAGAGAGGGAAATCAAACCCCTTTTTGACAGCAGGTTCAATTTCCTACCCATATTTAGCTGAGCCAATTACCCCACCCATTCACTTGGACTCCCCTTTCACTTGCAATGCTTCCAACAGGAGGGTGAGGAGAAGCACATGCCTCCTCCAATACATGTGAAGTCAGCCAACGTCTCTTTTCAAACAACTGCCAATGCAGCATCACTGGGCTGCCAAAACACTTGGAAGAAAGCATCAGATCTCTGATACATCAGCTAACAGACACCTGTGCTGGCCAGCATCACAATAGGAGTGTACCTATTGTGTTCCATCTACCCAGCTAGAGATAGCATGGCTAATTGTGCGAATTGTATGAATGAAAATCTTCATATGGCTAAATAGTACAACATTGTGTTCTGGTCCAGCCTGTTTAAAAAAGACAGATGTTCGGGTATGAATTGATGTCACATTCTCGCTGGAACGCATTCCCTTTAGTCTGACTCAGTAGCAAAATATTTTGCAGCATGAATGCATTTATTAGGGAAAACCACCAAACTGAATGTTGTTGAATGAAACAAGCGATTATCTGCTCAATTTAATGACAGTTGGACTTAACAGCAATCCAAATGACCAAAGAACCAATGGTCCATGGACACGGATGTGTAGCCAGAGACGTCCAGCTGACTGAGCCTCAAATCACACCTGTTTAGAGGATAAAGCCTCATATCTGAGAACACAGTGGAGTCGAGTGAATGGTCTTAGGAGTTTTCAACGGTTTTCAGGCACATTTAGTGGACTGGCTCATCCAGGTTTGCGGGTTGGGTTTTTTTTCTCATCTGTTTTTAGAGCATGACTTCCCCACTCAGTGAGCTCCCACACATCTCGGTGCCTGGATTCCAGGTGTTTCTTCGAATTGCAGCAATCCCGTTTCTCTTCTCTTCCGTAAAAGGAGGGCTCGTTTCATGTTTTTGTGTTAGCTGCATTCACACTGAATGCTAACGCTGCCACTCAGTCTGACGGTTTGCCATTTAGTGACCTGCCCGGTCATGTGCACACCCTCTATTGTGCTAATGGCAAAGCAGCATGACCCTGGATTCGAACTTCAGATCATCGGGCCATGGTATCTTAGTCTACTAAACCATTCAGAGCCCTGGAAATCGCAAGAGGCCAGATTTTGATAGGCCCAATAGATTTCAAATGCGCCATTTTTATGTGGACAGGATTGTGAAATGTCTTACGCACTTTATACTAATAAAAATTTCACCCTATTTCATGTATGTATGTCAAACACCTGACTGTCAACATTTCATGATATACTGTAGATTGTAGATAAAAAGGTTAAACACCCAACATAATTTTTATGCATCTTTTAGATCATTTACATTTAAGGCATTTAGCACTTTTACAAAAGTGCTTTGCTATTTACCCAAGAACAACCTCAGCTAGTTTGAATAGACTAATAATTCAAAGATACGTTTGAATTATAAGTTTAGATTCTACTAAACACAAATCAGCAAGGAGACCACTCTGCTATTCGCCCAAGTAATCTCGGAAGAGGTGGGTCTTCAGTCAGCGAGCGGCTCTGCCGTCCGGACACCCAGGGGAAGCTCGTTCCACCACTTTGGTGCCAGGACAGAAAAAAGCCTGGACGCTTGTCTTCTGTGGATTTTGAGGGATGGCGGGTCGAGCAGAGCCGTATTTGAAGCTCAAAGGGCTCTTGGCTCTTGGTGCGGAATGATCAGTCACTTCTTCTGTTCAGTCTGTGGGAATATCTACACACTACAGTCATGCATCATTGTGTGATACTAGATCCTTGTCATAATTCATGCTAATTCATGCAGGCTTTTAAAAACAAACTTACAAATCTTTATAAAGTTTGTCGCATGGAGCTCCCTTAGCTTGGCCCTGCTCAGTGGGGATGCTGTCCAGTTCTAAACATTTTAAGACTCAATGAAAGTGAAAATAGGGAGAGAGAAAGATTACAAAAATATAAATAATATTGGAATTTGCTCCACTGTGGTTGATTGTTTGTCCCAGAAAGCATAAGGCTTCTATAATTCAAGGAAAGCTTTTAATTCGGGGATAATTACACACTCATAAACACCAAAGCAGCCTATTGTGGACAGACTAGGATGGAAATCCAGAGAAGGAAGCTCAAAGGCTTTTTTTCTTCTCTTTTGGTGCGTGTCTTTACCCTTGCACACTAGCAGGCTGCATTTCCTGGCATGCTCTTCTATCAGTGTTATGTAAATTTTGGTCAAGGTCTGTTTTTAAATAAGCAGCCAGCAAGTGGTTTTCTTCCTGAATTCCACCCCAAAGACACATATAACTCATTAAACTTCATTAAAACCGAACAGTGATGAAGAACAGACAGCTATTTTGTCTTGACAAAAAATGAGAACTGTTGGTACATTCTTTCCCCAAGGCCTGTTAAAGCCTATTTAACCTCTGACTGTTAGCAGAGGGGAAGAAAAGCTTGGCTGGCCTAGTTTAAGACAAAAAAATTACACAAAGTACCAATGTGGAACATTCACAGACATGATAACACTGTTTTCTCAGACAAATGTGGAAAGACCCTTTAATCACAAGGTCAACTGTTATCTAAGGGGACAAACTTTTGAATCAACACATCATTGTTTTACTGTTACGTGCTACCGGTTAGTGTTTCAGACTGTGTGGCTGAATGAGAAGCTTTAGTATAAGTGATGGGTGTGAACTACTCCCAGAGCTAAGGTATAAGTACATTCTCAACACAAGGCCTGATGCTGCTTCTTCTATGTGTTGCTGCTTTTTTGTCCCAGGCCTCCTTATCACCACTATTTTGCTCACTAGTGAACAGCACTACATCCATAATTCTTGCAGTTTTACTAGTGTAAAGTCATTTTCAGAACATATTAACAATGTAGAATAACAACGCCTGCCTGTGAAACGAACTTGCTATAACAACATTCTCCTCCCAGCGACCATGAAGTACAAATGATCCTCAAGGGTTTTTTAAACTGAGTTTATGACTTTGCTATTCGTTATGTTGTCAGTGTTAGGTAGAAATAAGCTGTAAATGATTAGCTTTGTTCATCATATGATAAACAACAGTAATCAGTAAACATTACACTATATGGGCAAAAGTACTGGAACACCAGCTCATTCATTGTTGAGAATCAAAGGAATTTAAAGAATAAGTGTTTGTTCTGCTTTTGTTGAGTAACTGCCGCTACTGATTTTGGAGAATTGCTGTGAGGATTTGATTATATTCAATGACAAGAGCGTTAGTGAGGTCAGGATGTTGGATGATCCCCACCTCATCCCAAAAGTAGTAGATGGAGCACCATAATTCCAGAGAACACAGTTCCAATTTATAGTCTTCTAGCCCATGCCTGACATTAGGCATGGTGCTAGGTTAAAAGCAGCCGACCAGCTACAATCTCTTCAGCTAGCTAACCCCAATGGTTTACTACGGTAGTTTATAGTAAGAATGGTTGTTGTATAGTTAACCATGATTCTATTATGAACTACTGTGGCATCTTATGATAACTTTGTGTATAGAGTGATTCTGCCATGCTTTTACTATGGTAGTTCATAGTAACTATGACTACTGTGAATCTAAATTGATCTACTGTGGTATTTTATGGTAACTATGATATTATTGTTTTAAATAATCCCTTAAACAGTATAATTAAAAAAAATGATAGGTTAATGCACCAGAGTAGAGCTCATGCTGCATTCCCTTTTTGTAATTCTGGAGTAAAGTAAGAAGGTTTCTTAATAGGCTTGTAAAATTGCATCAGGGCATTTTTTGCTCACATCCAAAGTCACATGCTTATTATTTAGACATGCATAATAAATGCATTTAATGGCATATTTAATTGTTCATAAATGAGAATTTATAATTTCATTTCTAGCAGAGATGAGCATGAGCTTGTGTAAAAGTGTTCATTCAGAACAGACCTGTTTAGAGCAGCTTGCACCACCTAATGAAACATTCTTCCAGTTTCTTGACTGTTTTCATGTCTACATGGGGAAGCTAAGAAAATTCAATGTAAGCAAAGAAGTTAATGAGAAACAGAAATCATCTTTTTTTTTTAACTCCATGCATCTGGTGTATGAACATGTTTATATGTTTATCTCCTGCTTGCTTTTACAAGTTTACCATAGAGATGACATTTGTTCAAGCACGTGATGTGACATATACAGCACTGTTTAACACGACTGATCTTCACTAGACTTCACTAGACTTCACTAGACTTCACTTCACTAGACTGATCTTCACTTGGACGAATAGTTCTATGGTCGCCTTATTGTATTGTGTTTAGTAATGTCTAAGCTTGGAGGTATCTTTTGTATTAGTCTATTCTAACTAGCTGAGGTTTTCTTGGGTAAATAGCAAAGCACTTTGTAAGTCGCTCTGGATAAGAGCGTCTGCTAAATGCCGTAAATGTAAATGTAAATGTAGACAGATGCAGTGACCCTAATGAAACTGAACAGGCTTTTTCGCTGCCCCGGTTTAATGTAATGAAGCAAAGTCAAATGGCAGGAATTTGCATGTGTGCATACAATATTTCTAAACCCACCGTAATCACATTGGCTTTCCCCCTGTGAAATCCCATTTGCCATGGTAAATGAGCAAAGCCTTCATCATTCCCTCTTTAAGTGTTTCCGCTTCACTTTTCCATTTGTAACGCAATAACCTCTGGCAGTTCTGCTCTTTCGCATGTGTGGAAAGTGGTTGTTTCAACTGAAGAACATCAAAAGATCTAATTTCAGAACAGTTCATGTAGCTTCTTTCTGATAATGAGTGACAGTGGTTAATATATATCGCCATAATGACGGGCACTGGTTAATAATTACTGATAATGAGTGGCACAGGTTAATAGAGGCTGCAAGAAAGGAAGGAAGCTAGCAGACTGCTAAATAAACCATATTACTGTACTGTTCTTAGACTGAATGATAAACCAAGGCTAATGTACCAGAAGTGCTTTTAGTCATGTTCATTTGTATCACACCGTGTTTTTAGTCCAAAGGAATTAAAATACACAAAATAAGTCAGAAATTGATACAAATACAAAATGCTTTCAGAAACAGAATTTACTCTTTACTGCAGCATCCACTTATTTTATATAATTTTATTGAGTATTTGTTGATACTCCAGTTATAAGAAAACACATTGCTACACAAACTAGACCTTGTGACTGTTACTTTGTCTTTTCTGATGTCTACATAAGAGGCCCTCAAAAGAGGCCCACAAAACCCGGCAAAGCAAAACCCAGTAAAGCAAGCTGGTGCTGGGCGAGTGCTAGGCCAAAAGCTAACCCAGCCAACCGGCTACTATCTTCAGCCATCTAACTTCACAGAACCCTGAAAGGACTCTAAGAGGACAGCAAAACTATCCAGTAAAACCTGGAAACAATTACAGCAATGTTCTTGTTACAGTGCTAAAAACATTGCTAAGCTAGACTGTGCTATGTGGCTTTGAGGCATTGCTGTAATGTGAGCCCTCCAATCAAAATGAAAGAGAGGAAATCAATGTGTTTTAGCATCTAGGAGTGCATCAGAGTCATGTTATTCTATACCACACATAACCTGCCTACATATATCTTATGACTGGACACAGTCTTGTCATAGCTGTTTAACGTTCTTGTACATCCTGTTATTCTGTCATATGTGCCTTATTATTTCTGAACCAGCTAGCTTGGTTATGTTGATACAGCCCAATGCTGGATCGGGCCAAATTAATGCTGCTTGGCTGGGGAGTCATTATTTGATCACATGTTAGTCAATGTGACAACCTCATCACACTGACATTCGCAGGTATGCAAGTCTTGAGCTGGCGATGAGGAGCAAACTGCAAACCGCAGCACACTGTCCTACTTCATTAAGAGCACAGGCATCCGAAAGCTACACTATATGTCCAAATGTTTGTGGACACCCCTTCTAATGAATGCATTTAGCTACTTTACGCTGCACCCATTGCTAACACATACATGCAGATGCTCACAGACAGCTTGTCTAGTCCCTGTGGAGAAGTACTGCCAATAGAATAGGACTCTCTGGAGCAGATGAGCATGAAGCCCACTGCATGAATTCTGCTCTCCTACAGAAAATTATGAAGAAGAATGTCCTCCTGTTATTTTTAATAAAATAAATGTGCAAAAATATTGGAGTTGGGAATGGGCAAATACTTTTTCACAGCGCTGCAGCACTAAATCAGAATGTTCTCTATGCATGTATTGCAGGAGGTCGGCCACAGAGCTAGGATTAAATTTCCAGATTAAATCTGTTCTGTGTGGTGAAGTGCTGATCAGTGGACTGGAATGTAAAAGAAGGAAACTCTGTCGCATCAGTGAGCCCTCCCAGTGCAAGCTGGTATGAACAATGCAGGAACAATCTCCTACACTCTTAATGTCCTAACTCAATTTGGGCCTAATGCAGGAAGTGGCTGCACTGGGCTCCATTACAACCAGACACCGAGTGCTTTGTATCAGAAAGCTCTTCCTTTAACTCAGCACTTACCCTCAGAGCTGTAAGCAGGACGTTCTGATGATTTATGAGGGTTTGAGCTATTTTATGTTCAGGTAGACAGTAGAGCTGGAATTTTACAATATCAGTCCAAAAACATGTTCTACAAACATTTACTTCTAGGAGTTTGGGATTCCTTTAAGTATGCATGTTGACTCTGTATTTGCAACTGTTTAGTGTGTTAAACCTTCATCTTTGGTCATTATGAAAGCCCAAACCCCAAAAGGCCCTTCAAAAATACAGTTACAAAAAGAATAAAGATATAAAGTAAGAAGCCATAACGCTTCTTTTACAGTACATTCTGCTCAAATATATACCAGCTCCTACTGTTTTGCACCTACTGCACAGCTTGGAACTTGTTGAATAAGACCACTTCTTCAACAAATGTGTGGTCTGTTAAAGAAATGCTTAATCTACAGCCCAACAAGTTCTTTCAGGGTTTTGTCTCAATCCAGGCGCAGATAATGATAATACACAAGAACACAAAGTAAAAAAATATTGCAGTTATATCTGGAAA
Organism: Salminus brasiliensis; assembly: GCF_030463535.1. Lineage (NCBI taxonomy): Eukaryota > Metazoa > Chordata > Actinopteri > Characiformes > Bryconidae > Salminus > Salminus brasiliensis. The sequence goes on along the minus strand of NC_132880.1, from coordinate 36,602,399 downwards.
AAAAGTTCCCTGAAAGATATTCTTGTATTGAATGTGTTTAGGTCAAGGCCAGCCTTGTTAAGCCCACAAGATAGGGATAACGTGTCAGGACACACAGCTTTCTCTATGGGCCCTAACAACCGCTGTTTATGGCACAACTTTGGAGCTTGTCAGGACTGTGTGAACACATCCAGTGGCAAAAACAAGGGCACCATTTCATCCTGAGCCATCCACTCCCTCAGGCTGCCATGAAAGACCTGGCTGTCTGTAGCAGAACACACAGAAGGCCAGCTGAGAATGACTCACATAAAGAGAAAGGGGGCTGGCGAAAGGGGGGAGCGAAGAGGTGAGAGCATAGGTGGCCTGAGGGAACTTCATAAGTTCTTAATTTTTGTTAACATACAGTTCATGTACTGCTCATGAGAAGCGTCTTTGTTGGGTCTTAAATGCAGTGCATCCAGTTGTTTGAAGGAATAAATCTCATGGTCAGATTATGATCAGGTTGTTACATATTAGCCTTCTTGGTTTGAACTGCTTGACTTGTCTTGTTAAAGTATAACTCTATAGACAGTCTGATGGTCTTTAGAGTTCTCTGACAAATTGAAGTAAGACAGATGGAGGAATTAGTATTCGTTTATTACAAAAGAGAAGTTAGTCTAGTCCTAAAGTTTTACTTTCAATGGAGAATCACCAGTCAGAATACTCTGTAGTGTGTGTTTGACTAGGCCAAGACTAGGCTTAATTCATGTCTAGGAAACCGGCCCTATATGTACAAAAGTATCCAGACACTCATTTTAATGAGTGAGTTCAGCTACTTTACAGTGCACCCATTACTGGCACAGGTGTTTACTTGCATATCTACTGTAGTTCAAATCGCCAAAGCAAAGCATTAGCAACATAACAACAGACTCTTGAGCAGCCATGCATGAGTCTAAATTCAGTATGGTAAATGCCACCTGGTAGATAGAGGGGTATAAAGCCCTGCAGCACTGGGCTGTGGAGCAGTGGAACTGACTTCTGTAGAGTGTGGGAGTTCCAGCCAATATCTCTGGGATAAGTTTAAGTGGCAAGTTTAATCTGTAACTAATCAATAGCACTAATGCTCTCCAAAATCTAGTGTAAGGCCTCTGAGGAAGAGCAGAGGCTGTTTCTGTAAATTAGCATTGATATCAAAGGGAAATCTGGAGGAGCTTGGGGTAGATATCAAGATTATAAGTACAAACCAAAGAAACAAAAGCAACAGACAACCCAAACCAAACCAGAATGAAAAGTAGGAGCTAAAAGTTTAACTAACCAAGAAAAGGGTTCATTTATTTACAAAACAAGGGCCAAGGTGGAGCTTTGGGACCATCTCCTCAAGATGTGGCTGAAGTGTTTCATTGAATTCAAGGGGTTTCTCAGAAATACTGGATTAGCCATTTAAGAATTACATATAGTTCCTCCATTTTCACAGGCGCTAAATAAATTTTACAAACAAACATCATTATTATTATAAGAATAATTTTGTCATACTTGGAAATCCTTTGTGGCCAATGACTGCCTGAAGTCTGAGTTTTCCTGCCATCGGTTTTGTTGTCATTACATTTAAAAAATATGCTCTGTTGGGCTGAGGTCAGGTGATTGACTCAGCCTTTATGAAACTTGTTATTACCTTATTTGGCCTTAAGAAGCTTCTGGGCTGCTTTAGATGCTTTAGGTTTTGGGTCATATTCCATCTGTACAGTGCACCACCCCCAGCACCACAGTAGCTTTTACCAAACCTGAGCCAAAGGTATATCAGGTATATATAAAGGTATGTCAAGGATTTTATTTCCACCAAGGAACAAATTCTACCTTCATTAACTCTAACTGTCTTTCATGACCTTCCAGTTTTGGTGTTGTTGAGCTTGACAGCGCATTCCTTTATTTTATAAAACATAATAAATTATTGATGTTGCCTCTTCTACAGCTTCTGCTGTCTCTCTGATTGTTTTTTTTTTTTTTTTTTTAGTTTAATTATAGGCTTCTTCACTTGAACCCACACCTATTTGGACCACATATTGAGAATTTCCACGAGCAGCTACCAATTGCAAATCCAATGTTTGTAATCAGCTGCAGACCTTTTATGAATTAATAAAGGAACAAGCCACACCTGTCCATCGAGCTTATAAGTCAAATGTCTAATCATGTCTGTGGAAATGAAGGAACTGTGTTAAATGGCTATAATTCCAAAACAGTTAATCATTTCTGTTGAATCCATAGAAAAGTCTACAATTCAATCAGATGTTAATTATATCCTTTCAAATCCACTGTGGTGGTGTACAGAGATAAAATGACAAATATTATGTCTTTGTCCAAATGCTTATGGACCTGACTGTATATGTATTTACACATAGTAGTCAAATGTGTCTTCAGTTAGATTCAAATCCCATCAATATATGGGACATAAAATGAAAAATCATTGCTGCCTGTGTCACTGCTTGTTATTTTTTCTTGCCTTGAAAATCATAGTTTTGCATGGTGTTCTTTGCATCGGGTGTGCTTTCAGCCTAGGATCAGACCTTCAGTGCTTTGATGCTATAAATAAGGTCAGCATGCTCACAAATTAGTTAGCGGCAAACAGAGCATGCCCTCAGCTGTAGTCACACTAAATCTTATGACTGCAATCCGTTATATTGTGCAGACACTGAAGGGCATTACAAGGGTTTAATGCAAGTGCTGTTTGGTGCCTCTTCCGAACCCATTCCATGAGTGTGTCGCACTGTAGCATGACTACATGCTATAGTAAAACTCCCTCACTGCAATCTCAAAGAATGCTTGAAAGTGGACCACACACAATGAGTTAATGAAGGATTTAGTGAGAGACCACATAAGAGGATTTATCTTGTTCTGCAATGCTGGCACTATTTTTGGCTGGAATTAATGTCATTTCTATTATTTACTAAACATAAATGAATGGAAGTACCTCGAGGTGAAACTGTACATGCTGCCTCTTCACATTGTTTGAGCTCCACATACTGAAGTGCCTGGAAACTGAAACTCGAACAGGCTTCTAACTGTACCCATAAGTGCCAACAATAAAAACACCTATAAACTCTTGCCATAAGGACATACTTTTATAGACAATAGCACTTAATATTTCCTGCAGAACCACTGATGTGGATGTGTAGCTCATTTAGCTATACAAAAACCATGAGCCATAATATTAGTACCACAGTGACAGTGAGGTAAAAAACATTCATTATCTTCATCTGCAGTTAACCTGTCAAGGGTTGATAAATTAGGCTGAACAGTCAGATCCTGAAGACAATGTGTTAAAAGCAGGATAAACGGACAGGCATAAAGGTCTGAGCCACTTTGACAAGGGCCAAACTGTGATGGTTGGGCAACTGGGTCAGAACATCTCCAAAACATCAGGCAGGTCTTTTTCTGGTACGCAGTGGTCAGTACCTACCAAAAATGGACCAAGAAAGGACAGCCAGTAAAATGGCAACAGGGTCATGGAGGTTCATAAGGTTCATGGATTGATGCAATCCATGAAGGCCCCACCTCACAACTTACAGGACTGGATCCACTGCTAACGTCTTGGTGCCATTTACCACAGGACGCCTTTAGAGGTCTTGTAGTGACCATGCATCGAATGGTCAGAACGGTTGTGGCGGCACAAGGGGGGGCCTACTCAGTATAAGGCTAGTGTTACCTGCGGAGTCCTGTTTGCACCGGCTGCATTTGCCTTAATGCATGCCAAGCCCCCTACTGCAGACACCATTAAAGGAAAAGATTTTTGCAATTGGTCTGTTTTCCAACCCTATTTTGGTTATGCCAGATATTCTTCGAAAGAGCAAACAACAACAGTCCTTGAGGTTCATGGTATGTCACTTCCATGTACTAAGGCACCATTAAAAATAAATAACAGGTCATTACATATCCTGTCGACTATCAAAAGAGGAGTCACTGCAACACTCTACAGAACTCATCTGTATGGGAAATGTTCCTCTACAGTGCAATATGTCATGATGACACAGTTCAGTACTACCACCAATATCATCAGTAATGCCTCATTTGAACATTTTATTCAAAGAGAAGCACTGGCACATCATCCTTAGCCTTGCCAAGAAAATCCATCTGGTTCAAACCCTCATATTTCACCCGGGCGTCCTGACAGACGACAACCTGACCTCGGAATCGGAATCTGACTTTATTGGCCAAGTATGCTTACACATACAAGGAATTTGTTTTTGGTTATAGTAGCTCACAGTGCACGATAACTGACATTACAGAAGTAACAAACACACCCAACCTTCACACAAACACACACACACACACACACACACACACACAGTGACATACACGCACAGACACACCTGTAAACTTAACATGTGCAGAGTTGTATATTTAAAGTAAAGTGCTAAGTGCAGCAGTAAAGAACAGTGCAGACTGGATTAAATAGATATAAATATGGAGAACAGAGGAGTCGCTGGTTGAGACGGTAGTACAGGTTATTCTGAGACACTATCAGATAAATAAAGTGCAGTACAGAGAAAGGAGAGTGAGAGAGCATCTGGATAGGATGTATGTATTTAGTAGACTGTATACAGAAAGTATTGTTGTAATGTTCAGCTGTTCATGAGTGTGATTGCGTGTGGGAAGATTCGTGAGTGTGATGGCGTGTGGGAAGATTCATGAGTGTGATGGCGTGTGCGCTCATCTGCGCTCAAGACCTCATCCCAGGGTATATGGATGTGTCAGGGTGTTATGTCCTGGTGTTAATCATGACGCATGCAGTCACAGCCTTGAAAATGCCCTAACCTCCTGACGTCACTTTAGTAAGACCTGCCCCCCTACGCTATGACCTCAATACTGATATCTGTGCTCCATTGTGATGTCCAGGTTTTGCTAACAAAATTACCTCAGATCCTCCCCAAAGCTCTTCTTCAGCCCATCTTTGCCATGATGAATCATTCAATGAGGTCAACATCTATTCAGAGAAAGCTCTAGGAGAGCGCTAATTTTCTTAAAGGAATACTTCAGCTATTCTAATGTATAGGATACATCTGTAGAGTATGGTCAGTTAGGCTGGGCAGTGAATTCAGCTCTAAATACATGTAATACATTCTTTCAGAGGAGTTTTCTAGAGGAAGTAATTGGTTACTACCAACGTTGTGATGTGGGTGGAGTTTTCACAGGCTCTGTCTGATCATAAAAGGATACCAGAAAGCCTTAGGGAAAGCAAAAGCAGCCAGAATTGTTTTTATTGTGTTATGCCAGTGTTTGTAAGCTGAATAAAACAGCTTTGGGAAAAGATTCTCTCATGTCCGCCTGATTCTAAATGTACAGCAAATGTTTAAGAGATTTGAGCTCCAAGGCCATATTTAGCGTGTTAGGGCTATGGTTGCTCACAATTATCATTAGGAAAGGGCAGGTGATGCAAAATTCAAAGCTTTGTAAATAGTCTGACTCCTTGAACCTTGTCACAACAACAGGGAGCCACAGGCTCCTCAAACTAGCCGCTGAGCTCACAAAGCAGGACTACAGACTATGAGGCTATAAGGAGATAGCAAAGCGGAATGCAACCAAAGAGTTTCCTCAGTTCCTAACTTAATTAGGAAATGTCAGTAAGCAGGGAGACTCTGGAGTGGTGGTGCACCTGCACAAACATCACCTTTGTAGGAGTAATCAGAAGAAAACTAAATTGTAAACTAATGATGAAGTTAACTTTAAACATTTTGGCCACAATGTGCAAATGAATGTTTGGAGAAAAAAGGGTGCAGAACTTCATGAAAAGAACACTTCTCCAACTGTTAAGCATTAGTGCTGACCAATGTTTTGGGCTTGTGTTGCAGCCAGTGGCAAAAGAGGAAACTTTTCAAAGAATGAGTTCAATTAAATACCAGCAAATACTCAAGGCATGTTGCCTGGAACACAGCTGAATATGAAAAAATGATATTTATTGTAAACACTCAGAATCCACAATGGACTACCTCAAGAAGTAGGCACCACAATAGATTTAGCCCAAGGATCTCACAGAACTAGAAGTATTTTGCAAGGAGGCATGGGCACCATGGGCTGTATGTTTCAAATCACTGTATGTTCTGTAATAAGCACAGGAAAATTAACTGAAACAATAATCAGTACAATACAGATGCAGCGGATAAAGCACGAAGAGCAAGGCACCTGCACATACAAGCGGACATACACCCTGTGACCACCAGGCCTGACCCTTCTGTTGTGCGATGTGTTCAGTCACGCGTGAGGAGACAGCCTGGGACGCTGGATTCAGATTCAGCCTGTCTGAATAAACCCTGTTCCATGAATGAGGGAAAGCTATGCACAGAGGACAATCCAAGACAGGCAGGGAGCACATTTATTCACAACACCCAAAGCCTATAGCCTTCCAATAGAGAGCGCATGCTTACTCTCCTAATAAATACAGTGAAAAGGTGAGGTCTTTCCTTCTGTTACAGCAGTGGTCGGGATGAAAACACAGGAAATACCCAAAGCATTCCCACATACTGCTCACCCCAAGCACACACAGGTCCTAAATTAGCACTCACTCTGTCTCTTATCTATGAACATCTATGAACAAACAATAAAAGCACCCAAACCCTACATTTTCTAGAATTTTATATTGTGTTTATTTAGTTAGTTTGAGGTCTATGTATGACTTATGTGGTTTAACAAACAAAAACATTTTAAAGCTGATATGCAAATATGGTATATGGGAATGGCCCTTTCTGAAGCCACTCATTAAAACATGAATGAGAGATGGTGATCTATTATAGGCTGAATAGGTTATTATACAGACATGTGTTGTTTTTTGTGACGTGAACAATAAGGCTGTTTTTCCTATGAAAATGTGTTGGTTCCTAGGTTGTTCCTATGTGTTTTTAGCAAATTTAAACATATGCACATTTGATCTTCATTGTAACAATATTAAGATATAATATACATACAACTACAACTGATACAACTGATGAAATGTCTCTGAGATGATCTCTGAGGCCTATAGATCCTATAGATAGCTGTTCCTCAAACTGTTCACAAAATCATTTACAAGTTCAAAACATTTAAAACAACTGGCAACATGAGCAGGTCAGACTGTCCACACAAGTTCAGCCCAATGAGGGAAAGAAATGTACAGAGGACAAAAAATAGAGAGTGCATGCTTAGTCTCTTAATAAATACAGTGAAAAGGTGAAGTCTTTCCTGGATGAAAGATGAAAGATGGGATGGAAAAAGACCAGTGAAAACACAGGAAATACCCGATGCATTCTCAAATACTTCTAAAAAAGGTACAATCTACATCAAAAGGTTTTCCTTGATATTAATCCTTGTAAACGGCAAACACTGATTCTTTGCTACTGCATGAATCCCATAATAAGATATTGCACTGGGAAAGCATCATCACATGATCAGTCAGATGCGTGAGTTACTATCTGCTGTACGTTTTAATTTCATTTTCTGTTTAGAAGAGGATCTCAAACCTCTGGCATTCAGCTGAGATTCGAAACAGTAGACTCACTGTCTAAAACTGCACAGAAATGTTCCATTGTTGCTTACATGCAGGTCTAGCTCTGTGTTTAAGCAACACTCATATAGCCACTCAAATAAGTGTTAAAGATGTGAGGAAAACATTTAAGAAGAGCCTTTAAAGCAGCATTATGCAAGAATGGGTATTTCATGCTCTTGGGTTCCCCCTAGAGTCTTTTCATGAATATGACTTGGTTTACGCAATGCTACGCAGTTCTTGCAAGCATTGTCCTTGTCAGTGCAGCACTCCGCGTGCCAAACCCAAAATAGCAATGAGATAGCGACGTGATTCTACCTATTACAAGTCAGTGGAGCATCAGCATGCTTCTGAAGCTGGTATTTTAAGCTACAATGCTACATAATGCTGCTTTAATATAAAGACGACAGTCTGGTTTCTGTGAAGTCAGTGCTACCAAGTGTGAACCTGTAATTTTTGGCTGCAGTAAGAGAACAAAAAGCATGAGTGATGGGCAGCTTTACAGCAATTTTCCAGTTCACAGACACACCCATATACAGCCCTGTCCTGGGAACTGGACCTCGAAGGGAAGCACAGGGAGTAATTTTAGCACATAAAGCTCTTCGATGCACAGGAATACCAACACATCCACAATTTTAGCCCACTAGAGCTCCTAAATAACCTACACACTACAAAAGACTGACACCACAGAACACCTTTCCAGTACAGTAGCTGCTACCTTGCCTTTGTAGAGATGACTAATCATTCAGCACAAGAAAAGCTGCATACCATGCAGATGATTGCTATAGTGCACATAAGTGTATTACTTGTGCTTGTGCATATACTAAACATTTCGAAACGTGACTGTGGAATCGATTCAGAAAGCACAGTCTGGTGAGCTTTGTTGGTGTACTGGTGGTACTGGAGGCCCTGAACCCTGGAATCTGGTTCCTTAACTCCTTTATCCAGAAGGGCTGTAACCAATGCATTTGTAAGCTGCTTTGAACAAAAGCTGTAGTGACATGATAAAGTCATTTCTTTTAAAGATTATTGAAACCAAGCCAATAAAGTGCAGTGAACATGCAATGCACTGAGTGGACTTGACTGAAATGTGTACATTATTTCCACATGAATGAAATACATGCTGCATATTATATTGATACAGTTGTGTTTTTTACAGTTGACTTCTACAATTGTCAGTAATTGAGTTACTATAATATACAGTACTGGGCAAAGACAGCCAGTAAAACTGCTTTGAGCCATTTATCACACCATATAACACTAGAATAAACAATGAATAAAGATGTTTTTTATTTGGACTTCAGCCAAACATTGTAAACAACTTATTATAAATAGCATTGTTGATTGCAATCAATACAATCAAATAATCATTAAAATTGTTGCATTTCAGGCTCGAGAACACTTGATTTTCAATTTCAAACAAGGTGTGAACTATTTTTATAGTTCTCACAAGCAAAAAGTAAAAATAAATAAATAAAAAAGTAAACATTTGATCAAAACAGGGTGAAATTCATACATTAATATTGACATCTCAACTGAAGACATATTTGAGTGGCCTAGGACCTCCTGAAAAAAACAATTCTGGCATGTGTGACTGTCTCCTATAAACATGTTGTAATTTTTAGGAGAGTAGAGTTACGTCAAACTATGAAAACGTCTCGCATAATTGGCTGAGGGCCCACAGGGTTAACTTTCAATGGAAGTCAATGTAAAAAGATTATATTCCAAGTCATTTTGGAGTATGTCCAAATATTTTTACTCCAAGTAAAGATTAATTTACCAGCTTCAAAAATGTCAAACAGTGAACAAACATCAAAAATGGATATACAAGGGTTTTGCGTGACAGTGATGTTACATTGGTTAATAGAACACAGGCTTTGTTCCTGCCTTCTCTGTGCTTCCAGGCACTGTATGGATTTGTTCAGTTCCACCAGTAGCTCATCTGATTTACTTTAATGAAGGACTGATTAGATAAACTAGGTGCTGGACAGTAAATGCAAATACTGGCCATCCTCAAGAAGAGCTTTATAAATGATAAAACACATATCTGCACATAATGATTGTTCGTATTCATTTGTATAGTTTGAACTGTCCTAAACGACAGCTTTACAGATGATTTCCTAAGATGTCTAGGACTTTTGCACAGTAGTGTATCTCTCTCATGTATCTCTCTCAATAATGCGCATATTTAAATGACATAAATGAAAGGAATCTTTTTTCAGTGCACCACTGGAGCTCAAACTTCAACTTTCCAAATTTCCAAAAACAGCGACACAGCTTTTTCAATGAAGAGCTCCTCAACTTCTCCAACAAAGTTGTCACCTACCTGCTTTGAACTTGTCCACCCGTCCCAAGTTCCAGAACGCCTTGACCTTACTCGGGCTGTGGTTGGCGCCAAGACTGGCCTTTGCCTTCTTCTTGCTGATGGAGTTCCCCATGGCATTACTCCAGCATCCCACCAGCTCTAGACTAGGCAAGCACACCTAACATCTGCCTGCTGCCTCCACAACCTTTCCTTCCTGCTCTCAATTACTCCTCTACAGCTCCTTATTCTCTTCTCCCTGAGGGCTGTCCTATAGCCACCACTGCAGGACAGAGCCGTCCTGCTTTGCTCGCTCCGTGCTGGTAATCCACCCTGTGTGTTTGTGCAGGGTGTGTGCGTGTGTATGTGTGTGTGTCCACACACCTCCCTCTCCTCCCTCATTCACAACAGAACGCACTGCTTTCAGTGATGATCAGTCACAGCTCGCTCCAGCCACTTGGAATGTGGAGAAGGAGGGACTGCTGCAAGCTCCTGGTGGCTCTACCCGCCCCTGATCATTCACACACATAAATGCACATGTGGTACACACAAACACACACACACACACACACACACACACACACACACACACATTACCCTTATGTCTGCAGTTTATCTCTGATCAGCATTACATGGAAGATCAGATCAGAATGTTCAAGCATGTTCTAGGATGAATCCCTGTCCTCGGCTCTCTTATAGACACAACCTTCAGCTGGCCATGCGTTGAATCCTAACAGTGCCAGATCTTATCTCCTCCACCTCTCTGAAGCCGAACCCAGTAATTCTAGCATAACAAAGCCTAGTTTATCTAACACCACAAAGTACATTTCCTCAGCATCTCAGCGCTTGCTATCACACATTTAAACCCACAATAGACCCCTCATATGTAGTGGTATGAAGACAAAAGCCTTGTATTACTTGCGCTGATGAAACTCGGCTTATGATCAACATTGTTTTTATTCCATGGCTGTTCCTATTCACCCACAGCCCCGCCCAGGCTCTGTTTTGATCCCCTCTCTCCCTCTCCTTCTCTCTCTCTCTCTCTCTCTCTCTGTGCTGGGATGATGCATCTGGATCTCCTTTGCTTTATTGTCTTTGCGTGTATCCTGGTTACAGTGTTCTAGCATTTCTAACTCTCTCTCTCCACATTCTTCTTCCTGTCAGTTCTTCTGCCTCTAACTGTTTGTTCCTGTGTGGTCAGGTAATGCAATATTCCGCTCAGCTCTCCTGATCCTTGTCCGTTGAATCTATTACATGGTACGCAGGAACATTCCAGAAAGGAATTAAACCAGCATAAACATCACATAAATAGACATGCACAGCAGTGATCGCTTAATGCAGGCGTACATGATATTACCTTTCAGCTTGTGCCAACAATGCCAGCAGATCCACTATTGAGTTAAGCTATTATGGCTCCAAAAAAGGCTATTTGCATATTTTCAGGGTTGTGTTTTGTCTGTTTTTTTTCCTAAGGACTGCTAACTAATAGGGGGGGGGGTGGGGGGGGGGGTCTCTGTCAAACCACTGGTATCCTGCTGAGGAAAGGCAAGCAGCGCCCATCACAGGAACTGGTTCAAAAGAAACAGAGCGACTATGATGTTAAAGATCATGGGACAAGGCAAAACTATATGGAGCACTATATCGTGCAGTTCAAAAGTTTGGAATCACTTGTCATGGTAATTGTTTTTTTTTAATAAACAATAATAATTTATATCATTAAAATATTTATTTTTGGGGCTGTTTAGTTCAATATTTCAAATATTTTAATAAAGATTTTACTGCAATTATCCATTTGCAGTATTTTTTAATTATCACTTTTATAATTTACAGTATTCTGAAAATTTCACTTTTGATGTTCTAAAGCTTTCTCACTTTTTCAACATCTATATCCCTGTTCATCACTCTAGACACCTTAATGTTTTTTTATAGCTTATATGTAATTTCTTACTAATCATTTCAAAACATTTAAAAATGGTAGCACAGGTTGTCACTGTTGGAAGCTACACTGTATGTCCAAATGTTGTAGACACCCCTTCTTATGAAAAAATACAGCTACTTTAAGTTGCACCCGTTGCTGACAGAAGAATAGGACTCTCTGGAGCAGATTAACACAAACCTATCGGCTCCATACCTTATGCCAAATAAAGCCCCTCAGCATTGAGCTGTTGAGCAGTGGAACTGTGTTCTCTGGAATGATGGTGCTCCACCCTTTAAATCTGTGATGAATTGGGGAGTTGGTAATGAGGTGGGGTGGGTGGTGTTAATCATCCAACATTCTGACCTTACTAACTGATGTTAGTCACTGAATGCAATCAAATCCTCACAGAAATGCTACAAAATCCAGAAAGCTTTCCATGGACAGTAGAGACAGTTACTCCAACAAAGCCAGGATAAACTCTTTTTATAAACTTTCAGTTTGGAAGAAAGAATTCGGAAGAAGTATTGGTGTCCCAATACTTTTGTCCATATAGTGTATTGCTGTTAGTGGTTCCCAGTCCTGTTCCTGGAAGATACCCTGTCTGGCACATTTTTGTGGTTTCCTGCTCTAACACACCTCCTTTAACTCAGGAAAGGCTTGTTAATTAGCTGATTAGCTGGATCTGGTGTGTTGGGAGCAAAATAAATATAAAAAGTGCAGGATAGGGAGTCCTCTACGGCCAGGGTTGGGAAACATTGATTTAAGCATTTGAAAGATATGCTTTTCTAAATTTCTATTGGTCTATTGACCAAGAAATGTCTGCACAGTGTACAGGGTGGCATATATTTATTTAAAACATGTTTTTAAAAATAAAAACATCCTAAAGATATTTTTAAATTTATTAGATAGCTATATAAAACTAAACTGCCTCATCTAGCACTGGTTACATGATAGGAGCTGTAACTAAAGCAAGTCCCCTTTGTCCTCAGTCAGTCTCCAAACCTCAGTTCACTTCCAGCTTCGGTCAGTGTGACCTCTAGAAGATCTGTAATGTGATCAGTGATGTATCACATGTATCTGCATTTGCACTTTATCTGTACAGGTAATACCCTTCACTAACACATACCTCAAACACTAGCTATCCTTATACACAGTTCCTTCATATCTCATACACAAATTATGGTTGTTAAATCACATGCAACAGTACTATAATTTAAGTATGATGGTCTCTAGTATAACTTTACAATAAAGGTATACACTTAGATGTACGAGGAAATGAGTTCTATTAGTACACACTGGATAGAACCACAAGAAGCTTTCGGGGGACCAGGCTAATGGTACCATTATAAGCTCATGGTTAATTGCACCCTGGTGAAATGCTTCCAACTTCTTGTTGTTCACTTACAGGTTGGCATTACAGTATGCTCAGACACACAGTCTACTCTTTTCCTCTTTAGCCTGGCCACTGTCCCACTGCAGTCCTCTGCTAAATTCAGATTTCTGTCCTGCCTAGAGAATGCACTGCAAAGGCGAGCAGTGGTATTTTAGCTGGCTCATCATCTAAAGAACTTCTTGCATGACAAGAATACAATACCCCAAGGGCTGCATGATATTACTTAGCACAGCTCCCTGTTTCTGAGTCATTACTGCTGACTTAAGAAAGACAAATGCAGACCAGATACCTGCATCTCACAGCTCTCGTTTGCACGGGTATGTGTCCTGGGTGGGTTCCAGAAAAGGCAGAATTTCTTGTGTATGGCTATATTAGCTAATTGGTCTGTAGTGTTTATACGGTCATCACTTAAGCACTTTGCTAATGCATAGGAAGGAGCAAAGCCTGAGGGGGAATCTTTCGCCACAGAGGCAATTTGGATGCCACTTAGAACTTATCTCATGGTTCTGCATTCACATGCAAAGATACTGCTAATGCTAGCTACAGTGATATACAAAGGTTTGGGCTTCCCAGGTTACAATTTCTGTTACTGTAAACAAACCCATCTGTGGTAGTGAACACACACACACTCACTAGTGAACTAGTGGCAGTGAGTACACACACACCTAAAGTGGTGGGCAGCCAACTCCAGCGCCCGGGGAGCAGAGATTGTAAAGGGCCTTGCTCAAGGGCCTAACAGTGGCAGCTTGCCGAGCCCGGGAATTGAACTCACAACCCTATTATTGATAGCCACTCTAACCACTGAGCCACCACTGAGTTAAAGATTAAACATCCGATCCAACATTTCAACATTATTAGAGTATTATTTTGGCTTTGCTTTGTTGGAAAAAGAGTCCCATGCAAATGTCTCGACACCCCAAAAACTTTGAGACATTTACAAAGGTCTCAGGTCTAAATAAGCTTGCTACAGCTATGACTTGTTCACACTCATCGTTAGGAATCAGCATCATCAAAGTGGCAGTAGTGGCTCAGGGGTTGGATCTCGGGATTATTGTTTCATTATTATTATGATTATTAACCATGGTAAGTAATCTTACTTAAACATTAAAGAAACAAGACATCTTTAGCTTCATGTACCGAAATCATTTTTTGCATGCCACTCTATACTAGGAGAGTGCCCAACCAAAGCTTCTCACCTATTACCTTAGACCCATGGTTCCCATCCCTGGTTCTGGAGGACCCCCTGCCTCTTACATTTTACATGACATTTTCTCTTCCTTAGAGAAGCTGTGCAAATCTTCAAACCAGACAACGCAATGAATTATGGGTATTCCATGTCTAATAGGGTACATCATCACTTCTTATTGTGGTGTGATGTGGGATCGTTACAGTGCACTGACAATTCAGCACAGACACCACTACACAATGCCAGAATCCCAAAGTAGTGCACTATACAGGGAATAGGGCACAGTCTCGGAGTGTTATTACACCCTCCAAAACACCTGTTCCATATCATTCGCTCTTAATTAAACCCTTCCAGAGATCCTGAAATGCTGGAGCTGGAAAACGTCAAAACTCCAAGACCAGGATTGCGAACCTGTGCCTTAATGTTTTTATGCTCTGATGTCTGTGCCCACTTTAACCCCTCAGTATAGTAAAGGCCACTTGACTGCTAAACACCTGAACATAGCCTGCTATTAAGCCAAATGCAGTATATTTAAACAGACTTATCCTTTGAGGTCCAAGCAAGGTTCTGACTGGGATCTTCCTTTAAAAAATGAGGAAAATGAGCTGTGAGCAACATCAAACTGTGAACAACATCATGATTACGTTAAAATGTTGCTCTTCACTTTGTGTCACATTATAGTGTTCTGATAGAGAGATTTTGAGCTTGCTTTATACTGCCCTCTTGTGACTGAGTAAGATGCAGCTTGCATACAGTGAGGAAAGCGAGCTGTCAACAACATCAAACTGAAGTTAAACAAATTTGGCCCAGTGCTCTTCACCATAGTACACAGAAGCAGGACAGATGGAGAAGATGGGGTTTGCTATATACCGCCCTCTTGTGGTTGAGGTGGATGCAACTTGGCAGAGCTATCAATAGCACTGCATTACACTGAGCACTTCATTTTGTCCAGCATTTCTGTTTTTTGAGGAATACAAATCTGGGCAGAAATCCTCAGAAAGTACATTTTGCTAAACAGAATGTTCTCCTTGCCCAGAAAACCGCTGTGGTGTTAAATGTGATACAAACCCGCTGTGTCGGAATGCAGGTCGAAAGAGAGCTGGCACTGAGGCAAATTCCATCCAGCTGCATTCCAGAAGGTTCAGAGACTGGCAAGCACACAGAGAACTCACCTGGTGCCAGCCTGCCCTATCCATGCCTTCTCTCAAAGGTTCACAGGCTTCTGCTGTTTCTCAGTTAGTCTCCATCTGCTGCTTGCTGTGATAGTCTGGTTGACCAGTGTTTAGCCTCACCATATGATTACATTCCATGGAAGCTCACTGCCATTATAAATGTGTGTGTTCACTGTGCCCTGTCCTCATTCCTGACATACTTGGGTCTGAGCTGTGAGCAGGGCAGGTAGCAAAAGCTCAAGGTCAAAGCAATATATGATGAGTCATGAGCCATTTTGGGAACAGAAGGACACTGAGCATTCAGCAATTTAATTGCACAGGTGCAGAAAAGGAAGTGAGTGAGAAAGAATGACTGTGTATGACTGAGTGCAGATTTAGTACATTTGAATGTAGTACATGTTCAACTGAGAGGGTGCAAATACACTATATGTATTATAAGTACTGGGACATCTGCTGAATTATTGTTTCTTCTGCTTTTGTTAGAGTAACTGTCTGTACTGTCCTAAGAAGTTGCTTTGTACTAGATTTTGGAGCATTACTGTGAGGATCTGATTGAATTTAGCAACAAGAGCTTTGTTGAATGATCAAGAGAATGTTGAATGACCACCACCAGCACTGGAGCACCATTATCCCAGAAAACAAAGTTCTACTGCTCCACAGCATAAAGCTGAGGGTCTTTTTACCCCTCTACCCCACGCCTGGCATTAGGCATTGGTGAAAATAGAGCTGAAGATCAGCTCATTTCCTCCAGCTGACCACTAAATTGGAGCTAAACACACATTAGATGAGAAAGTACCAGCTTATTTTTACCAATAAAACTCAAGAAAGCCAAACCTGGGGAAGCAAGCTGAGATAAGGGTAAAAGCTAACCAGCTACAATTTCTTCAGGTTGCTCATGCTGAGAGTACACAACGAGAGGACAGTAGCACTATCCAGTAAGACTCAGTGCTGTAACAATGTTAAAAATATGCTAGAGTACGTGATTACTGCTAGCTGTTGCTGTTGCCATAAAGCAGACAATAACAGCAGAGCATGTGAGCCCCCAAACACTCTGTAAAAGGTTACATTCTGGGGCAAAATAACAGGGTTGTAAATAGGCTTGTAACATTGGGTCTGAGCATTTTTCACCCTAACCAAAGTCACATATTTACTGTTTATACATCAAACACCAGCTTAAAATACTCAATGTTGCATTTTTTGGCACATTTAACACCCCTAAAAACGTCAGCAGCATGACATATTGTGAAAGTTAACTATATAGTGTTAAGATAACTATATAGTGGGAAGCACTTTTTAAAGGCTTCATATAGGCAACATATACTATACAGGGACTCCATAACACATGCATAAGCACTGAACAATGTATTCATCAGGCAGTACCTGAGTTTCAGGAACAGTAAAGAAGTGCATGATTGGTATAATGGGACTTAAACTGTGGTTTCAATATAACACTGTTACGAAGCATCATTTCCCTTTCACTTTATAATAACCTTGTATAGTTACTTTATAGACTTTATAAATCTTCTATAATCCTATGATTACTGGCATATGGTGTTGTGATATCCCTTTATAGTACAATTTATTTTTGTTGCAAACCCTCAAATAAATGTCCATACAATGTTATTCACTTCATAAAACATTCAATATCATCTCGAATAGAGGCCCAAGCTGTTCATAAAGGCTCAGATATGGGGTTTAAATGCTTTAATGAATCCCTTATCCCTAGGTGTTGCCATTTACTGTATAACCACCAAACTGAATAGAATGTTCCCTGCAAGATATAAGAACACTGCTGTATCCAGAGCTTTCTGGCCCCATGCCCATTTCATTAACAACTTCTGTGTGTCAAATGACTAAAGCAGGCAGCAGAGTAAGAGAGCGTTACTGAAAGGAAAATTAAAGAGAGAGAGAGAGAGAGAGAGAGATAAAGAGTGTGTGTGATGGAGCAAGGTTTTGGGGTTACAGGTCAGCTGCTATGACAATAGGAAGAGAGTTTAATCTCGGTCTATGGGGATGGCTCTTGTTTTTGCTGGTCACCAGAGTCTATTATGGTAGTCTGGTCTGTGTGTGTGTGTGTGTGTCTCTCATACAGTTATGGGTGTAACCACCATGACCCTGTGTGAGGTCACAGAGCTTTGCCTGTGACTGTGACCTTGAGTGCCTGCTGTAATACATGTTCCACAACACGCTGATCATACCCTGGAGTTCTGAACTCAGTTTGAGTCCATTCACACTGTTACCTCCTCTGGATCACTGGACTAACATCACAGCTTGCAGTCAGTCTACATCAAATGGAAAGGCCGCCCAGGCCAGACCACAGGCCCACGTTCAAGAGGTGCATTTGAGCCACATAAAATCTAACTACAAAAGAATTAGCTGCAAGGTTTTATCCAAATCTGACATTAGAGGAGGTGTGCGAGAGTTTCCATGAAGGGTTTATAGTAACAAGAAGTCTTAATGGCTTCTTATGTAATTGCAGAGTGAATCATGCCACTTCCAGTGTAAGCAGCATCAGTCAAATTGATTTGCCAAGCAGGTGGCGAAGAGAGTGAGTGTGTGTGTGAGAGAGAGAGGGCAGGGTTTAGGTGAAGCAAACAGTAAGAGTGCATATGTCACCAGGTATATTCATTACTGAGGATTACATAACAAACCCCACATGCTGAGACATATGAGATGGCCAGGCAGATTTGAATGGGCACACTGTAGGGATACACAGAAAATACAGAAGTTTCCATCTCTGAAACATTCAATTAACTAAAGCCTGCCCTCCAGCACAAGCCCAGGAACAACAAAAAGAGGGAAAATGTGCGAGTTACTCAGAGCATCACTCATTGTCTCCATCTTTCCCCTTTATTACACCTCTGTTGCTTTCTCTTCCACTCCCTCAGACTTGATGAGGAAAAGTGTGGGGATGTAAGAGGTCAGCAGGCCTTTCAATCAGTGCTGGTCTGAAACTACATTGTCTATACCCACCCCTGCACTGGTGTCTCACAGCATTACTGAAGTTTAAGCAGTATGGACAGACAACAAGAATTCTATCCATGACAAAATTCTCCTCCAAAAATAACAGGGTCCCAGCTTTCATACTGATACAAATACAGGCTTCCCTTTGGTAAAAACCAAGCAAAACAGTCCAATCCAAACAAGCAATGTCAGCATTTTAGTACATTCACTTGGCATGGAGATGAAGTTCTCAGGAAGAACAGATCCATTAACTTTAAAGCAAAGTTAAACCCTGTCTGATAATGTGATATGTAGGGACAATACAGTACTACTGAATTCGATCAGTACTACCCAGTGCTTTCTCCAGTCTGTATATAATTGTATGTAATCAATGTGCTAAATATGACGTGCTTGAAGACAGTTCAGACATAAACAGTTCAGGCTCACCGCCGGAGAGACTCTACGTCGTATCTTTTCCCCAGACTCTTAAGGACTCTTAAGTAGTGGTATCTAGGCCAAATAAACAACTTTACGTCTTGGTCTAGGGAATGTGTGTATGTGTCCTCTAGTGTCCTCTAGTTTAATTAAGTAAAAATAATACTATAAATTACATATACATTCAACTTAAAAAAACAACAACATACAAGTATTAAATGTATAATAATAATAATAATAATAATAATAATAATAATAATAATACAAAAAAACATAATTATTATTATTATATGACAACAATAATACATAATTAGAAGTATAATCTGTAAATCAATTATATTTACTTACATTTGCTATTATTAGAAATCTTCTTCTTATTATTATATTATTAATATTATTATTAGAATTCTTCTTCTTATATTATTATTATTATTATTATTATTATTATTATTATTATTATTATTAGTTGTGAGTTGTTTTATTGGTAATAAAAGGTGTCCTTGAGTTTAAGAAAGTATATTAAATGCTGTATAAATTAAACTATATAAATTAAACCTGTTATTATTATAATTATTACTACAGTTTCCTGCATGTCTAAAATCAATATTAATAGCATAGGGAAATACTCAAGCAATTCTTTCACAACACTTTCACAACCTTAACACTGCATCCATTACTAATGTACTGTAATCTTGAGCAAACTAACTATGATATTCTGTAACTGAGGAAGAGCTCTCTGTCGGTTTCATCAAGGTCTCGTCTTATCTCTTTAGTCACATGATTGATTCTCTGACGTGTGGAGAGCGTGTATATCACTGTCTGAAGACATCATTAAACATTCAGCTCTTTTTTCCAATGTAATTACTGAGCGGTCTCATTTCACCCCTGCTCTTGCTGTTGGTCACAGATCTGTTCTCTATAGTGACGTTCTAATAGCTGATAACAAATGGACATTGCATTTGCTGGTGACAATAGTCATTAGCAGCAGTGAGCTAAACCTTTCATTTGGCTAGAGTTGACATTTCCACCACACTGTTGATAAGCAAAGCTTTTTTTGGTAGCCAGTGTTAACATCGTTTTCCTTGCGAGAGTATCAGCTTTGCACACATTGTTGCAGCACTTAGATATACAAGATGTCTAAAGATGTCCTGTAAAAGTTTCAGTAAAGTCCAGCACCAAAATCTAACATTTAATTTAACCCTTCAAACTGCTTTAGTATTCAGTTATTATGGTCACAACTATACTGTTATCCGATTTATCTTTATCTTCTGTCCAGTTTTTCTTGTGTCCTGCAGTTCCCAAGATATCAACATTGTTCCAACTCCAGATTGTTTGGTCTGACTGTATGATTCAGGCTTGCTTACAGCTTTTAAATGGGCGTATAGGCATTTCCATATAGCAAAAGATTTATACAGACTTCTATCCTTTCTTATGTGATGGGGAAATTATATAACCACAGTAGTAACACACAACCAACCACATGAGGTACTAGGGATGCACCGATCTGGCTTTTTCAGTTCCAATACTAATACAAATACATAAACTTTTCATATCGGTCAATACCCATTACCAGTCTGATACCATTGCTAAATTAATAAACCATATACCTCACCATGTGGGAGGCTTGATGCATCAGGATTGACTTCAACAATACTTAATATAACAAATCACATAGATATATAGATATATCCATGCACATAGCACATAGATATAAATGGACATGTAAGTGTAAATTTGTCATTTATTGACTTGCACATTTAGTGCAGTCTTACATCATAAAAGTAAAGGGAAAGGATCGGTTCCATGGATTGACCTAATTATTAAAAACCCGATCCAGCTAATTTTGTTAATATCGGGACCAATCCGGACCAAAGAGGTACCACAGCATATACCTGGGATACCATAGCACATGTCTAGCAACCACCTCACAACACCCTAGCAACCACTTTGCAACACCACAATAACCACTGGAAATACCATAGCATTCACCTTGAAACACTAGTATAGTACTTATCTAGCAAGTACTTAGCAACACCACAGCAACCACCTAGCAACCACACAGGAACACCATAACAACCACTTAAAATCCCAAAGCAACCACTTTGCAACACCACAATAACCACTGGAAATACCATAGCATTCACCTTGAAACACTAGTATAGTACTTATCTAGCAAGTACTTAGCAACACCATAGCAACCACCTAGCAAAAGGAATTTTACTCTAAAATTACTCTACTTGACCACATAACAACAGCATAGTAACTGCATGGAAGTGGAAACCATTTAATTTGTGCAACCATTTTGGGTTTCCTTCTAGAAATGCAGTTTTCTAGTTTATTTTAAGACTTATTCAGTGAGTGCTAAAGCTTTATCCAAAACCGCTATGAGGTTCATATGTTATTAATCAGCCATATAGTCAACATGATACGTTATCATTATCATTTAAAATTGTGGCTTTTTTAGGTATTGTTAGTACATTTACAACATTACACACCTGCATGCATTGTAAAAACAGAATTAGACCTATTATACAGAGCCTGTAAACAACAAAACTAGTTTATAATAACTACATAAACTGTATAATAAGCCATGAATGGATGTCATCCCATAGTTTTTCACGTGTCTTCTTATGTGATTATGTGTAATATATATGATTATTGTGGTTTAGTCTATGTCTTTAAATATGTGTTTAAATATGTCATGATATCATAATTTAAAGGTATATAGTTATAGAGGTGAGAAACTGAAGTGTGGGCCCACATGCAGAATTTTGTCTGGGGGTAAACTAAAAAGCAGACTTTAGGTTTTAGTATCATATTCCTTACTCCAATCCCCACGGTAACCAGTACAGACGACTAATGTCCGTGGGTGTGCATGTAGCATGTCTTAACCTGGACAGAGACTCAGGGAATCCCACACATAGTGATCTCACCCCTAAAACAGCCTCCAGACCGGATAGAGCACCCCTGGGGGGAGGGAGGTGGCGAAGCACAACTAAACAAGGGTGACGTAATGCTTTGGTGCTGCACTATCGACCCCTAAGCCCAGAGATGTGCTTCTATCAGCCAGAATCAGGACGAAACAGCAAAGATCAGATGTGAAGGGGAAAGTCCGCTCCCAGAGAAAGCTCTTGAACTCAGTCAAATGACTAGGCAAGTCACAGAGTATCACTTTTCATTTTTACTTTAATCAGTTTTCACTTTTGTGACTTTCTTTGTATACCAACATCACATAAGCATACGAACCTTATGAGCACTTTCACCATAATCACCTTTACCTTTACCTTTAATCACCACATGAGGGTTCAAAGAATATAATACTGTGCAGTATACGGTACATAATAAAGCACGAATAGATGTGTGTGTGTAATTCCAGCTCGCTGTGTAGTTCTACAGTGGAGGACTGCAGTTGCAGAGACTGTGAGAATGTGCAGGAGGGGGGTGTTCTAATTAAAAAAGCATTTAATAAAGAATCCCTCCTCTGTCATCTCTCCAGCTCAATACAGCATTGTATCTCTAATCTCCCTCTTCTGCCACACAGCCCTGTCCACATTCTGGCTCTGGCTCAGCAGTGCCTGCTCTCTCCTGCATGCCTTTGGATCAGAGTTTTCAGCTTGAAATGATGAGGATCTGAATTCCTTTTAAAAGGCCTAAATATCACAGAAGTTACATCACATGCAGAGCATATGGACAAGGCTGCAGCCAGCTATAGGTGAAATAGGCAACTGCCTAATGCCTCTGAAATGGCCTACAGACCAATGTGTAACAACTACAGACTAAAAGAGTATGAATTATTTCCATATCAAGACTGTCAAGCTAAACTGCACATGTTCTTTCATTTTTCATTTTGGACATAATTTTAATTTAGCAGTTGTGTCAAACTTTCAGAATAAATGGACCAATAGAAATGCCCCAAAACTTTTTTTACATCAACTTTCATTGAAAGTTAGAAAAGTCTTCCCTCTACTGTAAAATTACCATTTTTCAACATATTGTCACTGTCAATTTTGCATGACAGTGACAATATGTTGGTTGGTTCTTGCTGCTCACTCTGTTGTATGCATAAGGAAATGTGATAGGCCTACTTAATGTATAAAGACATCTGATAGCCCCCCCAGAACCCTCCCTGTAATGTGCAACCCAAGGAGCATTAATGATGAGCTGCAAAACACCCACTGAAACAGACCAATAAAAATAAAGCAGTTATGCTCTGCATTAGTCACATTACTCAGTGTGGTTTCATTCCCTTATTATGTTTTGCATCATCTGCAGTGGTAGTTTTCTGTAAACCTGCAGTTCAAATCATTATAGTATTATATTATCAAGTATTATAGTTGTAACTGTAACAAGTATGTGTAAACTAGCAATCGAACAGCTTATGTGAATCAGTTACAGGTCAGATCAGAGATGTGCTCGACATTGCAGCAGGTTAAATGTACCTTTTAGTTTGAATAACTAGAGATTTATAATTTTCAATAACCAAATTTTAAATAAACAAATGCTGAAATTAGTTGATCAGGTCCTCCCTCCCCGACTAGGTTCCAAATGAAAATCTTGCCTAAGGTATCTTATAGCATTAGGCTGGCCTTCCATCCAGGTAAACTCACAAGCACTTCCTGCATATGTCTGGAATACCACTACTACTGTGCTACAGTACATGTGCGTGTGTTCCTTTTCAGATGCAAGATATTATGCTGTTACAGACATAAAAAAAAGAAAAGAATGCCGGCTCTCTCTTTATAAAGAGTTGTCTGCTCGTCTGGTTGGACCACCAACCTCAAGTTACCCAGCAGGTTTTCAAGAGTGAGTCCCCAGGACATACTCTATGGCTGATCACAGTGTGTTATCTTAGGCTGAAAAATGGGTGGCCTTGCATTTCCCATAACAATACTTCCTAGAGGCATGACGTGATGTAAATACTTAGTACAAGACTAATAGACTACACCATGTGAGCACATGACTCGCATGTGTTTACTCCCTCAGACACTGCCAACCCAGTACCAAAGAATAAGTACGTAAAGATGACTGACGAGAGTGACACCTGTAAAACCAGTATAAAATGTATACCTCTAAACCACCGTTTTAACATCTAGACGAACCATCCCCCATCACCACTGCATAACTTCCCATATCTACCAGTAATTAGATGAAACATTTCTGCTCATTCAAGAACAGGCCAGGCACACTGTTCAACCACTTCTCCTCCTTGTTGGCACTGCAGGTGTATTCAATGCTGGAGTTCAAGAGCGAGCCAGAAAGAACTAAAGAAAGAGAGCCAAAAGAAAGCGCAATGCTAAGCAGATTAGCCATTCCAGAGAAGACATGTTCCTACACTAGCCGTGTAATCCTGCTCAATAATGCCGAGATGACCGAGTGATAACCAGGCACATAATAAACCAAAGAATTCCGCTTTCAAAATGCCCAGGCAGGAGGGCATCTGAGAGTGAAAGAAAAAAGTAAACAGTTCCAAGAAAGGGCCAAAATGAGGGGCTTCAGTGGTACATCAGCTATACGCTTATTAAAAGCACCACTTGCCTTCCAACCACATCATAAACACATACTATATAGCTGAGACTGAGAGGGTTCAATGGTTTATTTACCTTTGGAGGACTCATGATTGGTTTGACCCTGTCTGATGGTGGCACACTCTCCAGTCCGTCCTGCCAGACTTGCGGATCGACTCTGACCATTACTGACACTCCTTTTTTGCTTATTGCCCTTAAACCAGCTGAACGCCCGTCCCAGGGAAGAGCCACGCTTCTTCTTGCCCTTGTTGACCTTACTTTGCAGGGCCAGAACCTCAGTGATGTCCCTGGGCACCAGGTCTCCCATGGAGCTACTCCTGGACATGTTCAGGCTGATGACGCCCCGTCTCCCTTACTGCAGTGTCCTCACCTGTGGGGAAAAAAAGTATGGATGAGATGAAGATGAGATGAATATTTAACTAGTGCCTAGCTAAGTGCCAAAAGAGCAAACACATCAAGTTCAGAGGTCCTGAAGTGCATCTGCCTCAGATAATCCCCCCCCCTCCCCCAGGTGGATGCCAATGTATTTTTCTCAACACATAGGTGGTATTAGGTCCTGGTGCTACTTGTTACTTGCCAGTAATCAGGTGCAAATGCAGCCCCCCTCTCTAACAGGAAAATGCCTTCCTACTAAGGAGCGAAGAAGGAAGCAAGGACTTTATGCAAAAGCCCAGAGAGTAAAGCCCCCCTCTCTCCTTCACCCTGACAGAAGTACGCAGGAGAAAACTTCTAGCGCAGTCTGGCTCGCCCACCAGCGCTTTGCTTTTCGCAGGCTGGTGCCAGTGGCAAAACTCTCTCACTGTTCCATTCTCAAGCCCAGAGAAGGGATGCTGCTTTTAGAGAGTGTGGCCACTCACCCAGTGTGGCTGCAAACCACCGCTGTGCACTTTGCACAAGCAGAAAAATGCCTAGGAGCTGACAGAATAAGCAATACACCCCTGAACAGACCCCCAGGGAAACAAGGCTCCTGCAAATACCCCCCCATTGACAACCACACCAATCTCCAGACACGTCCATTCTTAAACACCTAAGTTCACCTCAGTTCCCTTTCACTTAAACTACATACCTAGCAAACACTGAAGGCTATTAATACAAGCCTTAACATTACTAACCTAATCTGCAGTTTAAATAGTGAATAAACACATTGACATTGACATTGCAACTGCGCACACACACATGCACACACACACACACACACACACACACACACACACACACAAATACTTACATACAACACACTCTGGGGGGATCTTCCCTTCCCTTCTCTTCTTTTCTGCTTTTGTCCCTCTTTCTCTCCGTCTCTGTCTGTCTGCCCCCCCACCCGAGCTGAGTTGAGCTGTGCTGGGCTGTTTGCTCAGCTCTTTCGGGGTGACTGGAGCTCCATACTGGTCAGTCCTCCCCCCTCCTGTCCGCTCCCAGCTCGCTCCTGGCCCCTATTCAACTCCGCACAGAGCAACTGCAGCACACACGTGTATTCCAGCCAGCCCTGTTTCACAATGACAAGCTCTCTCCCTCCCCTGTCTCTCTCCTTTTCCCCCCTCTCTCTCCCTCTGACTCTCTCTCACACATGCACACCCACACACACACACACACACACACACACACACACACACACTACTTCACTCCTC
This sequence comes from Salminus brasiliensis, assembly GCF_030463535.1. Classification (NCBI taxonomy): domain Eukaryota; kingdom Metazoa; phylum Chordata; class Actinopteri; order Characiformes; family Bryconidae; genus Salminus; species Salminus brasiliensis. The sequence goes on along the minus strand of NC_132880.1, from coordinate 36,576,432 downwards.
CCTACCCTCACTCTCAGACACAGCTTTCTATTCTTCCTTCTTCGTCTTCTGGAAACCTTATGTTTCATGCTCCTCCGCTCCTCTTTACTGCTCTGGTGGAGTGAAGGAAAGTGAGGCATTGAATTTACTGGAATCAGATGTGCAGATGATATATTTTCATATGAATATCGTTATCAACACAATTCAGTGTTTTTACTGGAATATATTTAATTTTTGTGGGAATTCAGCACACATCTGAATCAAGTATTTAAGACATCATTGATCAAGTTGGGTAAGTTGGTGAACACAACAACAGTGGATGCATTTTTTCCTGGCCACAAACACGACACATTTTAAAAGGCACACATGTACTCTTCAGGCTATACAGATTGTTCTAGTTATTACTGCTGAAACAAACAGCCTGGCCAGATCAAGCTGGTTGACCACCTTAGCTCTTGACTAGCATATGGTATGTTTTAGTTTGAGTTTGAGGGTTTAGTTGGTCTACAAGCATCTGCAAGCATTAGACCATCTGAAACCATCTACCAGATTTTTCAGCAAGGGTGTTTGACCAGAGCAGGCATCAAAGTCCAGGCATCAAAGATATGTGATTGTTGCTCACTACAACATTTCACTTTTAAATAATGAAATTATAAACAGACATGTAGAATTTGGACTGTAATGAGACTGTATCAGTCACTACCTGTGTTAGACAGATAGGCATCATTAGCTGCAGCTGACCAGTATTACTTATATTTCTCTGAATGAGGTTCAACCAAAGCTTGGCTTTACTCAGGTCTCTAGGTGATAAAATCGTATCTACTGCATTTATTATGTAAAATCTGTCACTCAAACAGTTCAGTGCATTATACAGATTTACAGCGTTTACATACCTGCAACGTCGCCCTCTTCATGTGTAACTCCATTTTGGGGAGTAACTTCCAATGTTACCTCTTGAAATGTGAAAAATGCATCCTGCCAGGATTTGTAATTTGTCTGCGTTTGTTTCTATGGTCATCACATACTGCGGATTTACACAGCTTTAAACACATCCATTTAAGTTCCGCCTTCTCACCACCATTATTGGTCTACATGTACCTGCTTCTACATCAACCATTGGTCAAACTGTTCCCAGCCGCTGCCGATTGGTCAAAGCCCAAAAAATGTCTAAATGCAACTGTAAATAAACAAAAATCAGTTGGGCTTCTCCTGTCTTTTTATTTTATTAATGTATTTATTAGTATTTATTTTATATTGGCATGGAAAAAAGCAAGTTATGTAAAAGGATACAATGATACAATGATTAAGCACGATGATTAAACACTATTGGCTATTAAGGTTATTTTTTGTTCTTGGTGGGTAAATGTTTATGCATTCATGTTCATTAACGTGGCTGCATGACTTTTAGAGATGTTTAACTCTAGTGTCCTCTTTTTTGAAAATCAAAATATGGTCACCCTAGCTTTTTGGTAGCGTGGTGTTTTTGTATGCCGAAACCTAAGCAGGTATCTTACTGGTCATGTTGTTTTGGCTGAACAAATGGCTGGAGTAACGGGCGCTGAAGATGGTCTTATACAGACTGATCAAACATGTTCTACATCACAGTTTTTTATAAGTAAGAAGGGGGGGGGGGCTGTTAGAGAGGATTGTCATGGGAAAAACCAAGAGGATCATACACACCTCACTGAGTAAAAAAAAACATGCACACACACTTTCTACCTGTGAGTGACGGTTGGATTTTATGAAGGGGAATATGAGCTGCTGATTTTCACCTGACATGACTGACAGACCAGGACCATCTTGCCGTCCTTTCAAACACACACATACGAACAACTGAGGCTCTGTGAAGGAAGTGATCTGCAAAAATAGGCAAATACGTCCTTCTCCTCTTTTTAAACTGGCTTTTCACCACAGCCTTACCTGAACGCACACATTCTACAGCTACCATCTTCTAGAAATGGCTTGTATGCATGTGTGTTTGGTTTTAAAGGGGTGGGTGAGGGTAACTTTTTGACCTCCAATAATGAAAATCCCTCCCTGGAACTTTCCCTTGAACTCTGACTGCCTGGTAGCATGAATTAGCTATTTTCTACTGTTTCACAGTGGAGAGGAGCCATGAAGCTGAAACTAAGAATAGCGCAGGCGTAGTGATGTCACGCCACATGGGAGTCGGTGACGGGGGAACTGGAGCAGGGCTCATCTGGTTTCAATAGGGCTGTGCTGGTGTAGAGCTGAGTGGGCCACGTCCATCCGCAGGGGGCACAGGGACCAGATTAGCTCTTTCATTGTTTATCTCCTCCTGCTATCAGTGGTGCTGTGTTTAATGTGAGTTTGGTTTGTATGTAATTAAAACTGCTCTTTAAAACTACTAACAGTAGGTGCATGACGAATGTGAACTGGGAAAGAGGTCTGAATTCTTGGTGAAGAAAAACATAAAGCTGCTTCACCTGTCGTTTTGTTCTTCATCCTGGCAATAATGATTAAAGCAGTGCTTGATAATCTTGAAGCATGGTTTAGAACATCCACTCACTGAGCACTTTATTAAAAACACTTTACTAATTCTGGGCAGGGCAGCCTCTTTTCTCAAACAACCATTTTCATGGCTTGGATTCCACGAGACGATGGAAACATTGTTTCATTACACCAGCTGGAGGTATTAGAAGATGGGTAAAGTGTGTCATTAAAGGAATGCACATGGTCAGCAACAACACAAAAATAGGCTGTGGTATTCAAGTGAGGATTGATTGGTATTAACAGGCCAAATGTGCACCAAAAAACCCCAAACATTTCCCACGCCATTACACCATCTCCACCAGCCTGGACTGTTGACACAAGGCAGGTTGTTCTCATGGATTCATGATGTTGCCACCAAATTCTGACTCTACCATCTGTGTGCCTCAACAGAAATTGAATTTCATGTGCATTCTAAGATGCTTGTGCTCACCACAATTGTACCAGATAACCACGGAGTAGCTTAAACCATTCTGGCTGGTCTCTGTCGACCTCAATGGGTTTGAAATAAATGAATCAAGATGTGATCAAAGTGTAGACGTTCAGCTTAATTCAAGGGGCTTGGTAAACATATTGCATTAGCTATTAAGGAATTACAACTATAGTTCCTTCGTTTTCTCAGGCTCACCACTTACTTATTTAAGGACAATGCATAATACTTGGATGTAAATCCTTTGAATTATGACGTCTGGAACCTATGGACATCACCAAATGTTGAGTTTCCATCCTTAGGATGCTTTGCCAGGCCTTTAATGCAGCCAGGCCTTATCTGCATCATTTCAAATGCATTGTACAAAGACAGCATTGCAAACACCATGTCCCTGTTTTTAAATACTTTACAAATACTCATGGACCTGACAGTGCATACAGTATGTTTTCAGTTAAAATAGTCATTAAAACAGCAGCTACTCCACCCCTTTTTTCCTACCTTCTCTGATTATGTGAAGTTTTTTTTGTCACAGTTTATTACAAGTAGCATTGTTTGTTGGTAAAGTGCTTTTTCACCTACCTCCTTTGAGGTCAAACTTGATTTAAAACCTTATCAGTTTAGTTTTTGTATAAAATCAGTGAGCCGATGCAAACCCATCATAATAAAACCTGCTTTGTTAATGTTGTAATAGTAGCCAACATTTAGTGCAATCAGTCTGCTGAATTCCTTATATTCTCTTCTGTAGAATGGCAAAAAACATGAAATGATAATTTTCCTTTTTTTTCCTTTTTTTTGTTGGTTGTACTCATCATGTCGCAAATCTTAAATCAGTTCATAGATACGTAGTATTTACTAAATACAGCTTTTAGGCGGAGCCCGTTTCAACTGCTCTACAACTGAGGGTTCTACAGCTGAATCTAGATGTGGCATTTGCATCTGTTATTGCTCACCATGAGGACCAAAGAAGTGTTGATAGCAGCAAAATAACGTTGTAAAAAAAAAAACAAATCTGAAATATGGCCAAAACATTGGGTTTGCCAAAATAAACTGTTTGGCTGTTTGTTATGAAGTAAGAAAGAACGTGTCAGCTTAGCAGTAGAACACAACTGGGCAGACCACAGAACCCACAAAAGTAGATCAAATAATTATTTCATCTCTTTCAACAATAACATTTGTCCAGAGCAGGAACACTATGCAGGATAAATGTAGGTGTATCAAAACCATAAGGTTACTTAAGGTTACAAGTTACCAAGAAGAACCTGTAATGCCTCATAGACAGAAGATGAACCTGCACCAGAGTGATGTAATGAGCAAAGTGTGAAGAAAAAGGACCTGCATAACTGGAAATTACTTGATTCTCTTGGTCCGACTTAGTGCTTTTAAACACACCACTAAACAAGTAATGACTCTCATTGACTGAGCATGTGAACCACCAAAGCTGTACCCACCAAGCATGAATTTCTCTTACTAAAGAAAAAAAAACTAAAAAGCAAGTAGGCCCCAAGACAAACTGGAACTGGTAATGGTTGAATGCCCTGGCAGAGCTCCAGAGAAGGTAACCAATATCTAGTGATGTCTATAGGTCTATAGCATTTGCAGAGTATGGCTTTTTAATCTGTGAATTGAGGGTTACATGTTTTTTGAGAGATGCTGAAGAAGAAAAACTTTTGGTTCCTTAAAATAAATGTTTGTAATACAGATGTGTAAGCATAAAGAATATTTTAAAGATCTCCACTTAATGTAAAGATTCTTCACCAGTTTTTATCGAGTGGTTCTTCTGTGGCATTGCTTCAGATCAAAGTTAGCCATCTCCACAATAAAATCAAAATCCAATGTCCAATTATTTATTTATATTTACTGCATATATCATGACATTCATTTATTAAATTCATCCTGCCATAATGTCATCATGATTATCCATAATTAAATTATTTCTGGACCGCCTAGTGAGCTGACCGAGAAGAGGCAATTTCACTTACTGATTACTTACTGATTACTTACACTTACTGATTTCTTGTCCTGACAGTCTGGGAACCACATTTTGCCACAAAGCTAACAAGTTTTTGTGCTTCCAGGAGGAGATATAATCTTAGGTAAGCTGAAGTTTGCTACTGTGACATTAACAGCATGCTGGCCGCGGGCCTTATGCAGCATCAATACCATTGTGTTAGCGTGCCGGCTGCCGGGCTCACCCAGCATCGCTACTACAGTGTTAAACGACAGTCATTGGCTGGATAGCAGCGTAAACATCGCTATTGCAGCCTTGGCATTGCTGATCCTGCATCACTACTGCAGTGTTTTCATCGCTACTGCAACAACTGCTGGCCTTTTCCAACACTGATTCCACTGCGTTAGTCACAAGCCATGTTTATGAGGTCCTGGGCATCTAAAAACTGATAAATATATTGTCTACATTTTAAGGCTCATAGCAGTGACATATGAAATGGTACATCAAGCATAACAGATGCCATTTAATGCCAGAGCATAAGAGCAGATTTTGTTCACAAACTCCAAATTGTTGCAATGCCATTGATGATTCTATGCAGCCAATGGTGGTCTGGCAAAACTAGGCCTACCTGTTTTTTGTGTTTTAAATAGATGTTCACTTCAAATCTTACAAGCATAGAAATTCTATAATTCTGCAATTTATGTCTGATTCTATATTTAGAGGATTAAATTACAGTTCATATTGAAATTATAGATTTAAAAGATTTTGCCATAGACTAAAACTGAACATGTACAGAATTTGGCAGTGATGTGCAATGTTAAAAAAGGCTAGCTCATAATGGTGTCCTCGCTTACTCTTGAATGGCCACTTTTGGCTTTTATGATTCCTCTAATAGGTCACTAGTTTTCTAGCAGCTTTAAAATTGTGAAATTCATCATGGACCTTATTACTCAAACCTATAGAGATTTAAATGACCTAAGTGCAGTGAAATCACAATGTAAAACATTACAGCTAAAAGATTACGTAAATCCATCCCTGGGCAATGACCCACCAGCTCTGTTGCGAAGATAACCACATTGGACGTGTTAGTTTAATGCATTTTCTATCATGCGACATTCAGTTCATAGGAAATTGAAGTGGTTTTAAAGCTAAACATAGATAAGGGACATGGTTGAGGATATGTTTCTAGGAAGATTCAATATGCTCTGTAAACAGTGGAGGAGCCTTTTTTTCAGTCTACTTGTTTGACTTTCCCTTTGCTTTGAAAAGAACAGATGGAGCTCTTCTGCTCATGGCCTCTGCCTGCACTGGGCTGGACCAGTCTGGGTCCAGTAAACTGTCCATTAAATCAGTACTATCTGGGGATCACTATCTACGTCATTTCATTAGGGCTGCGTAAGTGAAGCTGCAGAGTAAAGAATTGTGCACAAATGTAGGATTTCAGAGACGCAAGACCTGAAGTGACAAAAAAGGTTTAGCAGTTTGTTTAGAAATATCCAGTGCCGAGATATACCACACATTTCAGAAGCTGTTCTGTATATTTTTGGCATATAATGTGGCTACTTATGCTCCGCATAGTGAGCCTGACACAGAGAGAGCGAGAAAGAAAGAGAGAGAGGGAGAGAGAGACGCTGAGCACATGGACGTTTGGAGAATAGGGTGGGGCTGGAGTGAGTCAAACTCAAGTTTAGTCACTCTAAACACACTGAAATGTTTAAATGCTACTATAGCAACAATGAAGAAAACAGTGATCCTCTACTCAATGTGAAAATGTAGGGGTTTTGTTTTTTTCTGGTGCAAGCGTGGAGCACTGCCGTGTTCCTTTGTGTGAAACGGTGCAGAAACATTAACCAGCAGAACATCCTGAACCCACCATGCAGCCTTTGATCTGTCAGTGGCGACTCTCCCCAAGCCCACTGCACAGACTCAACCAGCCTTAACAAGAAACTATGAAAATGCTGATTTACTTCCTCAGACATTCTGCATTTTTTTCACCTTGTATGAAACATCGTCTTCATCTACAGTGGCATCTGGCAAGGGCTGGGATATATTAGGCCGCAAGTGAGCAGTCAGTTCTTGAAGGTGATGTGTTAAAAGCTGAAAAAATAAGCATGGAAAAGAATGAGGATCTGAGTCACTTCGACAAGGATGGCAAATTGTAGTGGCTAGACTACTGGATCAGAACATCTCCAAAACATCAGGCAGGCCTTTTTCTAGTGTGCAGTTGGCAATACCTGTCAAAAATTACTTAAAGGATGATAACCGATAACGTCTTGGTGGAAGATACCACAGGACGCTTTAAGATGTTTCAATGTTTATATAATAATATATATTAGTTAGGGTTATAGTTTATTTTAATGGTCCCTTTAGCAATAATTCACAAGAAGAAGTGCCATACCTACTGTATAAACTGATTAGTCACAACGTAGAAACCGCATGCCTAACGTGGTGTACATCACCCTCAACTTTGTGCCACCAAAACACATTTGACCCATTGAGGCATGGACTCCATGAGACCTTCAAAATGTCCTGTGGTATCTGGCACCAAGACATTAACGGCAGATCCTCTAACACTTATACATTTCAAGGTGCAGCCTCCATTTATCACTTTAGTGAGCCTTGGGTTCCCATGATCCTATTGCCAGTTTACAGGTTGCGCTTCCTTGGACCACTATTGGTAGTCACTCACCACTGCATACCGGAAATACCCCTTAAAACCTTTCTGATGTTTTGGACATGTTCCCCGGATGTTCCCCAGTATCCAGTCATCTAGCAATCACAGTTTGGCCCTTGTCAAAGTCTCTCAGATCATATGCTTGCCCATTGTTCCTGCTTCCAACACACCACCTTCAAGAACTGACTGTTCACTTTCTGCCTAAAACTGTACACCCAACACCTCATCAGGTGCTATTGTAAGCATATGGTCAGTGTTCTGCACTTCACCTGGCAGTATGTTATGACTGAGCAGCATACGTATACAGTAAAGCATATCCTCAAGAGTATTATTGCTATTATACCACATTTTTGACCACGTAGTCTTTATGTTTATTAGCAAGTTAGCAAGAGTTGCTGCATTTAAGTGCTAATAGACATGAAGCTCTCTGTTCTCCCCTTCAGTGGTTAATATTTTCTAATCGGTTTTTGACTGGTTATGTAAGATGCAGCAAACCCCACTATTATCAGCATTAAGGGTTAAGTCAATTTTAAGTTGAGGTTAAAGTTAGTGGAAACATCCCACTTTCCCATCACAGTTTCCCACACATTCTCCACTGCTGTCTGCAGACCAGCCGCTGACCTGTCAGTCCTATTCTGCACATATCCACGTTGGACGTGTCAGTTAATGCATTACCTACCATGTGATGTTCAGTTCAGAGGAAATGTAAGAGGTTTTAAAGCTAAACACAGATAAGAGAGACATGTGGCTGAGGATATGTATCTAGGAAGATTCAGTATGCACTGTAAACACTGTGCCAGAATTTCACGATGGTCATCTGCTTTTTTTTCCCCGTTTTAGTTGACTTTTCTATCTAGCACATCAACATTCCTAAACCAAGGTTCCAGTATGGGTCTAGGAGAAATATTTCTTTGAGCCAGACCTTTTACATTACTTGGACTTTTTTAACTTAAACAAAAAATATTATTCATACTTACACTTCACATTAGGAAAAGAATCTGTTAAAGAATCCAAAAGTGGTTCCTCTATAGTATCACTCTAAAGAACCCTTTGGCACCTTCACTGTTAAGAGTGTGTGCTTTTTTTTACATGTTAGAAGTGAGTTTGATTGTGCATTTTAGGTGAGATTTTGTGGACGTGTGGTATGTTCTTTAGTTCTGACTCTGTGTGATTTTGTTATCGGCAGAGCGACTCGTTGGTGCAGAAGGAAATCCAGTCTGCGGAGGACAAAGAGAAGAGCAGCAGGATAATGAGGAGCGGGGAAAGGGTGGCTTATCCCCACCGGCATGCGGGATTTCCTGCCTGTTGCCTCAGCTCTCATCACTGAGACTCATGGTGCATTTTCAGCAGGGGGGTGTGGAGGGCTTGTTTTGGAATTACATGCCCTTGCAGCTTGAGATCATTATTTGGATCCTAAATATGACAGCACTTCATTTTGATGATCTATAGGTGCTTTGTAGATACTCAACATGTCTTTAACATACAATCAACTAAATATTACTCACGTCAAAAAGACAAGCACTTGTGTACTCAAATGCTTTTTAATCGGCTTGTCCTGTTTGTTCACTAAATGTTAATGATACAGTTAATCCTAAAGTGAAAACTACTGTATTGTCATTCAGTTTACCTGATTCTGTGGAGTGCAACAGGGTTCAATGTTAGGGTCTATGTGATATAAAGTAATTAGAAAATTATGATAGTAATGGTGTGTGGGCCTACATACAGGGTTAAACAGGTTTTAGCATTTCTAGGTAGCTACACTATTTGGACACCAAGTATTGGGACACCGGCTGACTCCCTTTTACTTCCAAAATCAAGAGTAATAAAAAAGGATTCTGCTTTGTTGGAGTTACTGTCTCCAGATAAGGCTTTCTGCTAGATTTTGGAGCATTGCTGGGAGCATTTGATTGCATTCAGTGACAAGAGTGTTAGTGAGGCCAGCATGTTGGATGTTCACCACCCCACCTCATCCTCAACTCCCCAAATTATTGGATGGAAGACCATCATTCCAGAGAACACAGTTCCATTGCTCCACAGCTCAATGCTGGGGCGCTTTGTTTGTTTGTGTTGCACTTGTGTCTTGTATGCACTGTCTATGTTGCACCATGGTCCTGGAGGAACGTTGTTTCGTTTCACTGTGTACTCTGTATGTAGTTGAAATGACAATAAACCCACTTGACTTGACTTGACTTGACTTGACTTTAAGTGTTTAAAAGCTGTTTGTCCTTTTCTTGAACACTCACTCCATGACCTTTCACTGATTATATAGGATAATGGCAAAACCCTGCATTCTCCAAACAAGAGGCGTCATGCTGGACATAAGGCCAAAACATTACCCTCTTAGTTTTATAGCAAAGTCAATAGTCTGTCAGACGCCTCATACCATAACTCAGTCTCTGCACTCGCCCCTGTTCTATTAACTGTTCACTGTCGTACGCTGTTCATTTCCAGGAACTGAGCGCGTGAGGAGCTTCAATTAAAGAGATTTCAGTCCGTTGTGAGACACTTTCATTTAGAAGCTTCCGCACTTCATGCCTCTGTCCTTAATAAGGCCAATGATGTGCCAAGTTCCCAGAACACTGCAGATTTGACACTCAGTGCCATCAGTGTAAATTAATTTTCTAAAGCCTTCCAGCAGCTAGTTGAATTGAAAGTGTGTGTCTGTATTTTAGAGGGGCTTCTGTTTCCTAAACAGCGTTGCAGACTTTTTTCTCCACTGACAGATTATATGGACAGATCGGTTAAACAGATCAATCAAGAGATTAACCTTGACCTTTAGCAGAAGAAGAAAAGACCATCCTCAAAACAGCATTCTTTCTTTAAGACTCTCTAATCTCACTTTAGACATTTAGAGTGGCATTTGGATAAAATTCACACCAAGAGTGTTCAAAGACTACAATGTGAGCCTGAATGGTATGCTGTATGCTAAATTTCAGCGTGAAAGCAGCACAAACCACTTTGAGTGTGAAGGTTCCTTGAGATGCCAAATAGCAGTGCCACAGGCCATAATCTGGTCTGCAATCTTTCTCATTTCAGAAAATGTGTATCCACCTTAATGCTTGAATTTTGCTTGAAGAACAGTGTTATAAACACAAAACACAAAAAGATTGGAGTGTTGTGGAGCAGAATATAACTTACATCCACTGCCTTCCACAGAAGAGGACCTACATCTATGGTTGAAGGATGCTAAATTTAAAGCATCTACCCGAATGTCCACATGTCTGCTCTTACCACTCTGTGGAGGGGGACACCAACACTAAACCATCCTTACCCAAAGAAATGATTCGGTTATGAAGCTCCAGTGAAGTGGATGTGAGCTAGGGTTAGACACGCCAATCTTTTTGTGTTGTGTTTGACAGCTAGATGTGCTTTACATAGCTCCATTAATAAGATCTATCATTGTCAAATAATTCGTTAAGGTTCTTTCAACCAAGTATAAGCTTTTCCACTGAAGAACCTCCTTTGCAAAACTGTATCACTGAACATCCACATATCTACATTGACCACCCACATACACTATATATCCAAATGTGTCCACACAAACAGCCTGTCTAGTCCCTGCAGAGAACTATTGCCAAAAATATAGGACTCTCATGAACATGAATGTATTTCTCCATGTACAGTATCATGGATGTGCCAAGGGAGCCAAGCCTATGACTCTGCTCTTTTGAAGCAGTATTATGTGAGAATTGGCATTTCTTGCTCCTGGGCTTCTCCTAGTTGGGATATGTAATTCATGCTTTGAGCCACCTGTAAAGGACACACTTAATACATGCATTTCTGGACAAGCTGTGGGGTACAGGATCGTCACAGAAAGCATGTGGATTGAGCAGGTAGAGTGATATTACAGGATTTTACACAAATATGACTCTTGGGGGCATTTTCCTGCCCGCTTTAACAAAGTTACATAATGCAGTTAGCAGCGTTCTGAGCCTGGAATAGGAACGACTGATTTCCTTACTACACCTCAGTAGAGCATCGACATGATTCTGAAGGTAAAGATACTACATAGTGTTGCTTTAACAAATATTGGTTGCATGAGACTAGATTACATTCAGATTGCAGAACATCTGCCAGGCCCAGATGGACAGAAATGCATTATATGACAGAAATTGTCAAAATGTTGACAGACTTACCAACAATTCCAGCCAGAGGCCCAAGCACTAATAAAGACTATGCAGAGGAACTGAACTGGGGCAAACATAAAGATGTAGGCCTGTGGGCCAGATGATGAGAGAGAGACAGTGAGCTTATGCAACGCAGCTCAGGAACTCTAAATGGAAACAACATGGAGAGGAAACATCAGCTAGAATATGATCAATTTAATCAATCAACTTTCTCTCTTTCTGTGTCCATCTCTCTCTTTGTCTGTCAACACACTCACTCACTCTGTCTGTCTGTCTCTCTTTTTTGCTGAGTGAGCAGTCTTTTTGGGGATCAGACAGACAAGCTGTCTACTTCATTATCCTTTCCTCCTGTTCTTTCTGCTCAGGAAAACCGGCACATGTCCAGGCACGGTGTTTGCCTCTCTCTCTCTCTCTCTCTCTCTCTCTCTCTCTCTCTCTCACTCCCTCTCTAAAGCCTCCCCATCCTAGAGGCACGCTGAGAGGCTGAATGTTCTGGAATTCCTCGACCTTGCTCCATTTGCACTACACAAAAGACCGGAAAAGAAAAGAAAATGTTTGTGTTCGTTTTTTCGTCCCTATCGCTGCAAACGTGGACCAGGGCAAGTGTGTTTTGATGTCTGGAGCTCAGTCCTGTTGGCTGTGCTCGCGTCTCTAGATGGTTTAATTATGGCCTGCACTAAGGGAGCCTGAACACACAGTTAGCTCTTTCAGAGAGCCTAGGCCTACATGAATAAGGATGTGCAATCTGAAAGTGGGCACAATGAGGGCAGACTTCTGGACTTCTATACAGCTTCTTTTGGAATCTCTTTTTTTCAAAGATCATGTTGTTAGGATAGGTCAAGTATAGCTGTTTGTTTTTCCAAGCACACAAACACAACACCGGAATGAGTAACATTTGACATGACAATTGACAAGATGAAGCCAACATAACTTTTTTTTAAGGCATAGACTGTATTAGGTGTCAGAAGGTGTTCGTTATAGAGGTTAACTGGTTCACAGTGGCATGGCGATTGCTCTGTACCCCTTGTCATTGTTACCCTCTGGCCTAATTGGCACATCTGCTATTCCATTGGGAGGCACTCAATGTGTGAGAAGTCCATTTCTCGGTACATCTTCACTACAGCAGCTCCAAAACATTCAGAGAAGTTTGCAGTTTTTGAGATACTACCACCCAAAAGGTATTATTATTCATGTTATGTCTGATTGGTGTAAGTAGGGTTTTATTTAAAGTTATTATTATTATTATTATTATTATTATTAATAATAATAATAATAATAATAATAATAATAATAATCAACTCATGCTACTGTTGCTTAATAAAAAAACAAAGTTCTGTATGGTGCATTAAAAAAAGCTATTGAGCAATCACTATTTTGGTCTCATTTAAAATTCTCCAGGGTTTAATGTGTTGCACAAAACATTTTAGCCATCATGAAAGCCTGTTGAATGGTGCAGGTGAGGACATTCTAGCACAGCACAGCAAAGCAGACTTGAATAAGGCTTATGGATGATGGTTTTAGTCTACCTCTCTTTTGACTATTGTTCTGTGATTATGACATTATGTTAAATGGTAGGTTGCAACACAACTCAGACAGCACTGATCTTTCCAGAAAGCTATTTCTGTCCTCTCACATATGTCTGACTGAGAGTATTTTAGGCCTGCATTTGACCACTAACAATCAAACGACCCGTTAATGCATTGTATACACAAGAAATGTCCAGATATACTCAGTAAGTGACAGAGCATAATACGGGAGTTGCAGCCTGCCATCCTGCCCCTGTGTCTTCCCAAAACACACTAGTTGTAATTGCATAACTATAACTTATGGCAGGGTGTGACAGAGTGAACTCCTGTGATTTTGTGGCAGCTTTGATGAATGGCAGAATGGTCAGTCAGTTTCCATGTGAGGTGGGGACTCTCTCTGTGCGCTGGGGTCAGGGAGCGGCTGTTTCGTCAGGCTGAAGTGAGTTATGCTTTTGCGTGGTGGTGCTCAAACATGGAACTGGTAATTACATACCTGCCTAACAGCCTCTTTTGTGGTGCATAAGCAAAGCAAAAGTGGGAGCTCAGAGAGAGTATTCCTGACTTGTAAGGCATTTACACACTCAATAGACCAGGAAGACTGTCCGTTTTACAGTCAGGTCCATAAGTATTCGGATACTTTTAATATTCAGATGCAAATCATTGCAGTCAATGACTGCCTGAGGTCTGGATCACCAAATGCTGAGTTTCCACTCTTGAGATGCTTTGCCAGGCCTTTACTGCAGCCACCTTCAAATGCTGCTTGTTTGTGGGTTTTTCTGTCTTCAGCTTTGTCTTCAGTAAGTGAAAAGCATGCTCAATTGAGTTGAGGGTAGCTGACTAAGTGACTACAGCCTGGCAAAGCATCTCAAAGGAAGATCTCAGCATTTGGTTCCAGGTTACAGAAGGTTCCAGACTTCAGACAGTCATTGAGTATGAAGGAATTTGTCCAATTTGTCCTTTATGACTGTAAAAATGGAGTGACATGGCTGTAATTCCAAAATGTTTTTTCCTTAAATTTCCTTAAATAAATTAAAGCTGAAAGTCTACAGTCACATCCCTATTGTTTTAAATCCATAATAGTAGTGTATAAAGTTTTATAAAAATATTTCATTGTCCAAATACCTGCCTGTGTTCTCATTACAGACATTAAATGGCAATGTTTCAGGGTGCCCTCATGTCTGTGTTACCTTCTGGCTCTCTCCTTTTAGTTAGGCTGTTATAGTCAGGCATAATAATGTTTAAATCCTTCTATCCTCTATAAATCCTCTATAAATTCTATAAAACAGAAAACGTCCATCCCTTTACTCTTTTCCAAGTTAATGACTAATGGAAAGAACTGCATTAATGCTGCATAACCCGTAAGTTATATTCATGTACAATCCGGTAATATTAGTCCACCACTTCATGATGCATGATTCTTTCACTTTCTGTGACGGTTGAGTATCTTTCAGCTTGTCAACAAATACTGTGAAAAGTCTGTCCTTTAGTGATGGCTCAGTGCGTGAATTCCACTTGTAGGGGGAGCCCATGAGCAAGAAAAGTCAATCTCGCATAATGCTACCTTACTTCTCTTTTTCCATACTTTCATGATTAGATTGTGAGATGTTCTGCATAAGACTGTTTGGCTGATACCTCTGTTTTTTCAATAGTTATCAATATCTTGAGTGTTAGATTCCTCTTCTCCTTGTTGGCGATTCAGCCGTGTTTTAAACGAGGAAATGAACCATAACTACAATACTGAGCTTATTTGAGAAGACGTTTGAAAACAGTGAAGCTAATATACCAACAACATTCACACACATCAGTTGACAGATCATTTTAGTAATATTTGACATGAATTGCTCTTCTAGTTTAACAATTATGCTTTCTGTCCTGAACATTAGAGTAAATATAGTTGCCTAGACTGTCTGTCTGTGAGGACCTCGGGGTACAGGGAAGAGTTTGAAACAGTGTGTGTGTGTGTGTGTGTGTGTGTGTGTGTGTGTGTGTGTGTGTGTGTGTGTGTGTGTATGTGCACGTGTTGTGGTTCCAGCAGGGTGTGGCTCTGTTGTTTTGGAGGTCTCATGGCTCTCTGGGGGAAAGAACAGGTTTTCCATGTGATCCACAGTGGTGCAGATCAGCTCCCCTAACAGTAAAATCAGGACCACTGCTGGAAACATTAAGCTATAGTTGAGAGAGCAGTGACACACTTTTCCTCCTTTGATATCAATCTCAGTTCTAGACGTATTATTTGATTATTAATAGTTATTAATATTAGTCTTATAATGCACAAACTATTATTATTACGCAGATAAACTTAAGCCTGTTGGCACCATGCCTAATTCCAGGCATGGGCTAGAGGGGTATAGAGTCCCCCAGCATTGAGCTGTGGAGCAGTGAAACTGTGTTCTCTGGAACGGTTGGTGCTCCATCTAATACTTTTGGGATGAGTTGGGGAGATGGGGATAAGGTGGGGTGGAGATCATCCAACATTCCGACCTCACTCTAGTCACTGTATGCAATCACATCCTCACACCAATGCTACAAAATCCAGGAGCACAGGCTTTTTAAATACCCTTGATTTTGGTAGAAACAATGAATAAGCAGGTGTCCCAATACTTTCTTTTAATAGATCATATGTTCAGCTACCTTGACAATAACTTAAAACCAAAACCTTAGTTTGTTAACACGATGAACATCTGTTGATCATATATAGGGGCTAAAGTGTACCATTCAAATAAAGTTAGACCAAATATACTGTTCATTTTCCTATTAGAACTTTTTGTCAACACAACACTGTATTTTTACACTGTAGTTACTCCATGGTAAGAGAGGACAATGAAGAGAATGATGCAGATGGAATCTTTGCTCATATATATACTATTTATGTACCTCATGGCCATGTTCAGTTCTTTCTATATGACATTTTAGCCCCTTATATAAACCTGCAGCTGACTAAGAACTGTGCATTTACAATCCTTAACTGTAAGAGCACACTGTCCGGACCTTTGTTTACCACAAATCTTGAATAATCTTTGAACTTATTTCTACATATAGATACATCGGTTATATGGCTCTGAAAGCACAAGGACAAGAAGAGGGCTCTCTCTCTCTCTCTCTCTCTCTCTCTCTCTCTCTCTCTCTGTCTCTCTCGCTCTTTTAGGATAGAGGACATGATATTTTTAAAATGTCATTAGATAGATTAGGGTGGAACAAAAAGGAAGCTTCCACAATACAAAATGTCACAAAAAATGTCACACTAATTCACCCTATTATTTTACAGGCATTCATTTTCAATTAGAAATCATCTATTTTCACAAGTAGTAAGTGGGTAACG
Source organism: Salminus brasiliensis (assembly GCF_030463535.1). Classification (NCBI taxonomy): domain Eukaryota; kingdom Metazoa; phylum Chordata; class Actinopteri; order Characiformes; family Bryconidae; genus Salminus; species Salminus brasiliensis. Next base: position 36,559,921 of record NC_132880.1, on the reverse strand, counting down.
ATGAAGAGAAAAGAGAGCACTGGGAACACACAGGCGTCCACCGCGGTTGGGATGTTTTGACCCAGGGGATTTCAAGTTGTAGGGACCATAGAAATGTGTTAAATATCTGTAGTGCAATTGCATTTTTAAATGAACATTTACCATTAGTGAAAAAACCTTAACAGCCCTATAATAATCATAATGGCCAAATAATATCATTTAGTTTTAGTTTCAGGACATTAAAATAAATAAATAAAAAATACAGTCAGCTACCTTAAAAAACTTCACTGGACATTTGTCATCATCCTGGTCTGTGCGACCGATTATTGATTATTGCACATTTTCGAATATTTGATCCACTTGAGTGTATAACTGATTTGTGTATTTCATTGCTGTCCTAAACCTTGCATTTTTGCTGTGTTTGGTTTTGGACACCATTTGAATCTGTCAGCTAGATCTTTATATTGTGGTAGACGTTTGAGATGAATGGACCAGTAGAAATGCTCATTGACTTTCAGTGGTTGTGTAGATGTAGGTACACATAGAGTCATTATAGTGGAGAGAATCTGGGATTTAAATAGAAGTGTTTAAAGTTGTAAAATCCATACACTGAATATAAGGTGTAAAAGCAAACACTGACGTAAATGAAAGCACATCTGGTCACCCTATGTGGTATAAGGTTCTAATCATAGAACAACCAATCCAACAGCAACTCCCTTTAATTACCACTATGGAAATTGTATATCATGGCAAATGTATATAAAACTATACAAATATAGACTACTGTTATTTTTAGTGTTTGGTATTGGTATGGTATTTGGTATGGAAAAATCGCCAGATGAAATATGAATGCGGACTGATTTGATTCATAGCAGTGGGTGTAACTCACTGAGCTTGACTGATTTGGTTCAGCTCTTCTCTGTTCAGGTTACATCCCACACAAAACATTTGTTCAGAGAATCGGCTAATGTTGAAGAATGTTTGGCAGGCAGATGTGATGCTTATCATCTGCCTGAAAGGCTTCTTTATCACTGCCATCGTTGCCTTTCATGCTATCCTCATCGAGTCACGTTGTTAAAGAAAATGTCGCAATGTAAAGTGTGGGTTTACAGACAACATAATGTAGCTCACTGAGAGAAATATAGAGCAAGCAAGAACTCCCTCAGAGCAAGGAGAGAAATCCATCCTCCTCTAAACATTTAGTGAAGCAGTGATTCTTTACTGTGAAACAGGTTACTTAGCTGAGTAATGCTTCAAGGCATTTACGTATGTTGACAAGGATTTACTGCTCTCTAACCATCACTGAGGAAGAGAAGAAAATTGATGGTACTCAAACACTGAATTCATGTTGAATGATATACTGTCACAAGATTCAGTAAAGATTTCACTTTGAACTGAACAGGAAAAGAAAAGGGAGTTTCCAAAGTTTATTTAGCTCAGTGGTGAACGGTACGTTACAGACCTGACCCAGCTGGCCACCAACATCGATAGACCTTGTAATCTGGTTAAATGTAGGTCATGAAACTGGGTGACCAAAATTCCATGTCAGGACAAAGTCTAATGCCAATACTAATTTGACAGAATAGTGACGGGAGCTGATGTTGATATTTTATTGATTTTAAGTTTAAGTAACCAAAACCCAACGTCTTCCAGACGTCACAGGCCGACGTCATATTGATGTAACTAAAACTTAGTTGTATGTTAATGATGACTAAAACCCAACATCAATCCAATATAGATTTTTGATGGATATGTGATTTAGATCTTTGACCACAGTTCATGTGTTCAACGTTTGGTTTTGATTTTGACCCGATTTAAATTTTTCATTTCAGGTGAAAATATAACAAATTGCTAGGGGTCTAGGGGTGTGTATTTAGCGCTAGGATAACAGCAGATCATTGTAACATTTCCTAAATAAAAAACATGGACATTTGAAACTATATCCAAGCTGTATCCAAGACCTCCTGAAGGCCCAGGGTGACAATATTCTCATGAAATGGTCTCTACTTTGAAACATGATTGGTTGATTCCTTTGTGACTTACATAATTATGTTGCAGGTTACTTTCACATCTTAGTCCTTCAGTTCTGCTAAAGACCCAACCACTTGTTCAGCATCATCAACCCATGAACTACAGAACAGCTTTCTAAAATATAACCATCTCCTGTCAAAACCTTTGGATGAAATAAGACTAGTACTTTATTACTCTTTAAAGACAAGACTCATTCTATTGAAGGAACACGAACAACAAACAGGAATTTCCTAATTCAATAGGAAGGCCATGAGACGTCTTCACAGATATTGACCAACACTAGAAGTACACGTGTAGATACAGTTTTGTCATGCTAATTTATCAAACACATTCCAATGACATGCTAACTGGACAATTCTTTGTGGAGTTTGTACTCCATGGATCACTCAGGGGGTTTAGAATATTAGCTTAAGACCTGAGCTTTTTCCATAAGAAACTCTGCTTTGAATCATATCACATCATGTACAGCACATTTGCCAAGTATGAGTACTATGTACTACGTGTGTGTGTGTGTGTGTGTGTGTGAGGGAGGGAGTACATGAAAGAGAAGCAAATGGCAAACAGGTGAGATAGCTTATGTGTAGTATTATGAACCTGTACAGAGCCTTGAAAAATAGACCCAGAAACTCTGTATTGTGTGTGTGTGCTTCTGTCTGGAAACCTGTTGGTTATCGTGTTTTATGTGTTCATTATGTGCAGTGCAGGACGTTGTATTCCCATGGGAAAATGTAGGAGAGACTGAGAATGTGTTGCCACAGTAATCAAAACATGCATTTTACAAAAGATAATCTCACTATGATCTGCAGTGATGAATGTGACATTTTCATTACAAAACACATGGCTTGGATCACTGACAGCGCTTAGCTCATGCTCCGCTTCAAAGACACAGGTGGCAACTTTCTCTTCACAATGACACAATTGTAACAGTGCACCTAAATCAAATGTTGCCGGCACAGAATGTGCAGTTAAAGAGTGACTTCTGCTATGATGAGCTAAATCCTTCATCGGTTTAGTCGCAGTGAGCGTTACTGTGGTAAATCAGCGACGGCCTCACTCAGCACAGGCTTATTATACAGTTGCAGAGGCTCTGCATTCCTAAGAGAGAGCGGCGGGCTCACAGAGATTGATGTTAATGTAAAGAGAAAGAGAGAACACACAAAAGCTACAGCTCCTGCACTTCTACATCTCTGCATCTGTGAAAATGCTGGAGAGGAGTCAGGCAGTGAGGAGGGTCCGAGACCACCAAGAGATCTGCTCTGCAAAGGAAGGGGGGGGGTGGCGCTTTTCAAACAAGGCCACATTCTTACAGAAGAATGGAACCGTACTTATGTCTGAATCTCCATGGAAACAGAGGGCAGAGAGGACCGGACTGAGATTTGTATATGTGGCTTTTAGGATCTGCATAGACTATACAGTATAGACAAACTGCATGTATGGATGTATAATAAATAAATACATATGAATGAAGAATGATGATCTCCACCCCAACTCATCCCTAGCTCCCCAACGTATACCAAGAGTATTGGATGGAGCACCATCATTCCAGAGAACACAGTTCCACGGTTCTTATTGCTGGGGGTCTTTATACCCCTCTGGCCCACAGCTGGCTTTAGGTACATAGGCTAAATAGGTTAATGTTTATCTGCTCCAGAGAGTCCTATTCTATTGGCAGTACGTCTCTATAGGGACTAGACAAGTTGTGTTTGTGCATTGACACAGCTCTGTAGTGTTTTTATGTCATGCAGTAATGTTGATTTAACCGAAGCTAAGCAGCCCCCCCTTCTGGTCATAACACAGAAGCACAGCTGGGAACTAAAAAGTAAAATTAGGTTACAGGAAAGCCCCTGAAAGTCAGTACCAGCGGCCTTTTCCATTCGCTCATGTGCACCTGTTTACTGCTCTCAGAGCAGCTTTTTTCAAGAACTTCTGACACACTATTCATCTCACAGGATGAGTGATCAGCGGCCTGTGAGAGAACGTCAGTATGATCTCTCTATAGATGTGTGTTACTGGATTTACTCTTTGATCGTAGGAAGAACTTTGTGCGTATTTTAGAAACTATGTGGGGCAGAGTGCACAGTGACCTGCACCACGGCTCCTGCACAACATTGTTTCTCGATGGAATCAGGACTGAATCAAGGTGTTCTGCCTCTTGTCTCCTTCCCCTCACTACTCATAGTCTCTGAAAGATGACAATGAAACCTCCCTCCAGTACATCACAGACTGTGCCCAGCTCTGATGAAGACCAGACTAGGTAGAGTCATTATACTTCAACAAGAACAAGAGAACAACAAGACCTTTTCCTGTGTAAATACTGCTGTAACTGATTTAACGGACATGTAAACTGACTTAACTGTGTAAATGTTAATGTACTTGCTGAAAAATAAAATACCTTTATGATTTCAGATGTCAGATCTCAAGTGGCCAGAATTTTCTTCTTTCTTCTTATATGTGTTAGTGAATGTAATCTCATATGTATGGCAAGCCTAAAAATCTAAATAAAGCCTATATATATATATATATATATATATATATATATATATATATATATATATATATATATATATATATATTGTCATTGTAGTGAAAACTAGTGATCTATTTTTTCACTATTTTAATTCCAGATATCGCCACTGTAACAACTTCTAACCTTTAGATATCAATAATATTATTTATAATAAGGAGTCATTAATCCCCCCCAGTGCTTATTGAGTCTACAGAGCATTGCAGACTTGTATGCACTGTGTGCCTCAGCACTCAACAACCTCACTCTGTAACTTTACATGGTCTGCCACTTAGTGGCTGAGTTGCTGTGGTTCCTAACTTTCCCACTTTTCAATAATACAACCCACTAGTTCTTCATGGAATATCTAGGACGGCAAAGGTTTCACATACTGACTTGTTACACTGGTGGCATCCTATTACAATACCATGCTGGAATTCAGTGAAAGACTGATTCTTTCACTAATGTGTGTAAAATGCAGACTGCATGGCTAGTTGCAGCTCCGGCAATGGGACTGAATGAAACACCTGAATTTAATGATAAAGAGGTGTGTCCAAATACTTTTGTCCATTCAGTGTATCTTGAACTTGTACTGGTCACAATTCACTTACAGATATGTGGACTAGAATGGTATATATATATACACCTCTTAATCAATAATCATTTATCACTTCTCTATATGTATACACCTCTATCATTAAATTCAGGTGTTTCATTCAGTCCCATTGCCACAGCTGCAACTAGCCATGCAGTCTGTCTTTACACACATTCGTGAAAGAATGGGTCTTTCTACAGATATATGTATACATATGTTACCTGTACTGTAGTGAGATCGCATGGAAATCAAAGGAAACATATGACTAGTCTAAATAAGAAAAATAAAAGGATATATGGTCCTGACAGTATGAGTCAGAATAACTTCAGATATTTGTAAATCTGATATTATTACTATATACGTTAGATTACTACAAATTTAGTAGATACCTATACATTTTAACTGGTCTGAATTAGAGTTTGTATTAGTAAAAAGACCTGTCACTTGTATCAAACATGGATTGCAATAAATATCAGATTATCAGACAAAAACAGAGCAAAAAATCTTCTGATCCTCAAAGTCTTCCTACAGGTCATGTAAAGTGCAGTGCCTATTTACAGCATGCGTAGCAGTGAGCAGGCATGGAGAGCATTCAACACTGTCCTCCCGCTACAAAACGCACACTGTATGAGGTTCTACTTTGTCTTCGTTGCTCCTCTGGCCTTTGATTAGCTCTCTGCTCCAGTTCCATTTCAGTCTCCTTTTCACTTGATGATGCTCAGGCTTTCGGGTCATGCTGAAATATAGGTCAGTGTTGTTTAAAATTGCTAAGAAGTGAAGTCAAAACTTTCGCAGCTACCAATGAACTAGATTCCCATTGGTCAAAGCATTGTCCCTCCCATGTGACTGTCCTGTCTTGGATCCTATTTGTTAGTTTTGCTTTGTCAAACGTCTTTCAGGCCCCTGCATTGTGCTCCCCATTGGATGTTGCTCATGCTTGTTTGCATAAAATATTCTCTCTAAATCCTCATTGGCTCGTGTCCGCATGTCCTCTCTCTGTGGACTTCTCTGTACAGGATTAGCTGTAGTTGGGGTCTATGTTTAACTGGCTCATATTTCCCCCCTCCTACTGTTTATTAATAAATGTAAACAGATTCTGAGTTGCCCTGGTGACTCAGTGCAGTACACTGGAGCTGGAAGACAGAAGCCAGACAGACTCGGACTCTCCCTCACGTTCTTGGTCCTTCCAGCTCTTCTCACACTGCTTGGATATTGTTCTGAAGATGAAAGAAAGACATGACTTTCAGTGAGTATCTGGCCTTTTTACTTACCTTTACTACAAAGATACATCTGAATGCAAAAGAGACACTTGAGTAAATGTAAGTTCATCCAGTCAGCCAAACATCTGGTACAAAGCCATATATTACATACCTACTTATTATATTCTGATGATGGTAAAAAGAAAAGAAGGTATGCAAAAAACAATGGAAGTTTCATATCAGTCCTGTAAAACTACAGTGTAAGCATGAACAGCTGTTCGGGATGGAGTATGCCACTGTTGGAATGTGCCCTGCCTGGGCTAGCAGCTGCTTTATCTGTGGTCCCCCTGAGCCTCACTTTATAGCTACTGACCCTATTTATCAGAGACATGGACCCTCAGACCATTTAGGGTATCTGTGTCTTTAATATCACATTTTGTCCCAAGGGAACACCAGGGAGAGGCACTGCTTTTTAGTGCAGAACTTAGATCTCTGTAGCCAGGATTCGGGTTTGCGATGTGCTGTGAGTGACCATTGGTTACTGGTCCCACAGTAATGGCTGGGTTTTGTTGTGGTAAGCAAGCAGTCTGGTGGTCTTGTCTTAACGTACCCTGGCCGGTAGTTACAAATGATCTTTTGGAAAGCTTTATGAGATTTATATTTATATTTGCTGTTCTCATTTCCACAAATGGTTAGAAATGTCATGTATGATGGTAGATACTTTAGCATCAGCTGTGACAAGAGATACTTATAGATGTGATCCCAATAATTTAGCATTGTTGGAGACTTCTTTACACATCTCACACTTGCTAGAACAGCCTGACCTTGCAATGTTGTAAATTATATTGTGGACAGTGGAATCTTTTTTTAACCCTTTTCAGACTCTTATGCATCTACAACCTTCTTTCTGAAGGCCTAAAGAGCTCTTTGGAATCTTGCCATGGTGATACCGCTCACTTCAACAATCAAAAGCAAACAAACAAAAATAAGGATACATTCACACAACAGGTAAAAATGGCCCAAATCTGATCTTTTTTTCATCATGAGTTATCTATCATTTTCATTCTGATTTGGCCCAATTTCATATCTGATATTGAAATCTGATACATGTACAATACGCGATCAATGTCACTCGGCCTGAATAGCAAGATTGGAATTTGTGTGACTTTTATGTCTGTCCGACTCAGCATTTGTGAGTGCTGAGGAGAGTGGAAAATGGGTCATGTGCGTCAGTTTAGGAGCGTGAACTGTAGGTCCACATAAGATATGCTAAAAAGACAGTGTGAATAGCTTAAAAACTTCAGATTTGGGCCACTTTACCTGCTGTGTGAACGTAGCCTATATGCCTGGTGTTTAAAATACGACCGGCCCCTCTGCACCTGATTTTTAATTCAAGCAATTAAAATGTTTTCCCTCAAAAACAAATTGCATTTCTATGAATTACACATACAGTTTATTTTTTAAAGGCATTTCTTCAGATGTATATGTTGAATTCCATTACCTCTCATTATTGTTCAGATGCCCAAATGATTAAATATGTGAAAGATTTGACCTAGTTTTTTTTCACATGACTGTAACTATCCAAAAGTATCCAATTGGTGCATTCAGCTATTTCAGCACGCTCATTGCTGACACAGCTGTTACAATATGCGCACACACATATAATGTCTAGAAGAGCACTGCCAGTAGAATGGGACTCGAAGGTCACCATGCCCACTGCCAAGTGCCAGATAAAGCTCCCAGGCAGTGGACTGTGAAGTAGTGGAATCACGTTCTTTGGAGTGATGAAGCACCATGGAACACCCATGGGATGGTTTGGAGGGCTATTTGCAAGCCAGAGCTGATCAGCTAACATCAGTACCTGACCTCAATAATGCTCTTGTGGCTGAATGGGATCAAATCCCTGCAGCAGCAACATTCTAACATCTATCAGAAGGCTTTCCTAGATGTTTAAGGATGTAACGACAGTAACAGGCATTAAATCTGTATATTAAAACCCTTGATTTTAAGCTTAGACACTGGCTCATAGTGTAGGTAGATATGCTTACATGTTCCGTGGTTAGTCCAGCACTATATTTGTGTCTGTGCTTCTCATAAGTTAGCTGTTCATTAGCTTTGGGCAGCTGCAGCTTAATGACTTGCATGCCCTCCAGTCTCTTGGGTTGCCTTCACTTCACCACCTTCTACATGTACTGCACACTGTGCAAGAATCTCACACCCACAATGTGCTGCACACACACACAAACAGTAAGGTTGATTAACAGGGCCTCTCTCATCGCTGAAGCACTCTGAAGAGAACCAAGCAAATGGCTCATGAGCACAGTGTGTGTCAGTTTAGGACTGAACCAGTAATATAGAAAGGAAAGTGACATTCAACCTCTTTTGTGATTATTATTTACAGATAATTAACAGATAGAGGATGGAGAGTGAAGATACTAAGTTTGAGCAAGCCTGTGGGCCTCTGTCAGAGCCTGAGGGCAAATTCGAACCCTTATTCATTGAGGAAGAAGATGAGGACTACTTTGAAGATTGCTTGGAGGAGATCGAGGCTGCTTTTGCTATTCCCAATGAATCCGTTGCCTATTCACAGAAATGCCGGGAAGCACTGCAGGCTGAATTTAATGGACTTATGAGGCAGATGCTGGAACAGTTAGATGACTTTGATGCCACCCACGAGACTAAATCTACCACGCCAGCTTTCTTCTCAGAAGGTGAGCATATGTCAATAGGAAATGGCTTCGAGGACATGGGCAAGTTGGAAGACGGTGTCCCAGAAGCAGCAGTATCCATGGTTGTAGATGAAGCTGAAGCTGCACCAGTGCTGTCTGAAACCATGAAGATGAAGGAGCTCGGGACATCATTTGAAAGTTGCATCGAGGAGGTCAGCCAGCTAGAGCGCAGGAAGGAGGAGCTGGTGCAGGAGCTTCTGGAGCTGGAGAAGCCTATGGCAGAGGAAGTTCAGTCTTTGAGGGCTGAGCTGGGGGAAGCAAAAAACCTCCTCTCCAAGGCCTTAATGGAAAGGCAGAGTTTGCAGGAGGAGATGCGAGTGGTCAAGAGACGCTTGTTCTTGACCGCCAGGGACTGCGCACAGAGCCAGGTGGCTTTGGCCACGCAGCAGAAAGAAGTGGGGCAGTTACACCAAGCACAGGTACTGTGAAGTGACATTGCCTATAGGTGGCATCTGTAAAGAACCAGTGGTAATGCTTTTCTGTAGGCCAGCATTCATTAAAGCAATAGAACACGAGAGGGACTGTGTTGTCCTGAAATAACACACAGCATGGCTGTGATGAAGAAGACATGAGCAGAAGGCGAGTGACGTATTGTAAATAAATAAATAAAGTAATAAATAAGTAAATTGAGCGGTGCCTTAACTTTCCTTATGGCTAGTTCCTTAAAAAGCAAGCTTGTTGCTACCTCATAGTAACGGACTCCACTCGCTCACTGTAAAGCCTGCAGGTCCTTCGCCAGTTCCTTACATAGACACTTAAGTTTTTTTTCTTGTCCCTTCGTGTTTTGTTGTTGTGTATTTGTGTCTTAATTCTTTTAGTTTGGTTTTGGGTCGTTCTTGTGTTCTTTTGCTAGTGATTAGCTACATTACTTCTTTATACGTTAGTTTTTTTTAGCTAGCTGTATGATTTATAGCAACGCCGTTCAGCGGAGTGATACAGTGTTTATGAAAAGAACGTTAGAACGCTTCTGGCCGGACTAACTGTTGTATAACAACTAGTATAAACCTACATATCGCTGCTGTCCGGTGAAAACCATGTATCTCCATTTTTGTTTTCTCCATGGATTTTGGAGATACGTGGTTTTCATTGGACAGCGATGATATACATACATAAAAGCTTATTCCAACAAGTGTCAGTGGTCATAAAGGCTGCATAACGCTTGTTGAATAAACCGTTGGAAATGTTCGTGTAGCTGCATTTCAGTTGTCCTAAAAGACTGGTGTAGTAGCCTTATGACCACCGTGCAGCCATATATACACCACCCTTCAGTTGTGATTTGCCGAACCACTCTTTAAAAAATATTTGTGTAACTGAAATATTCAAATGTGGGCCTTTTTGATGTTTGAAGAATCTCCATACTATTTTAGGTATTTTAAGAGAGTTCTAATAACCAGGTGTCCAAACAAAGGAAACTCCATAAGAATGTTTATGTTAAAAATGTAGAACAAATTCTACACCTCTGAAGATCTTTTGCCAGTATAGAGAGCTTCTAATGCTGCTGTCTGCTCCAAAAATTCTTTCACTCAGGAAGAGATGAAGGGCCATGTTGTGAAGCTGACTGAAGAGATTGACCAGCTTCATTCTGAACACCAGGACCAACTACAAGCCCTGCAAAACCAGAAAGAGAACATTACCCAGGAGTCCAGCAAGGATAAGACACGCTCCTATCTGTCCCAAGGCCGAAGGGCCTCCAGTGACCTACAGCAGTACCTCCAAGATGGAATCAAAGCGCTGGAAGAGTGGTATGAGCCTCGGCTTGTGGCCTTATTAAAGAGACGAGAAATCAGTGCTGATGCTGTATGTAAGTCCAGGGAGCAGTGCCAAGAGCTAAAGGCTCAGCTGGGGCCTCTGAAAGACGAAGAGCAGAGGCTGGGGCTTGAGAGGGCCCGTTTGGAGGAGCGGATCCGTCTGATGGAGAGGCAGAGGAAAGAAAATGTGCAGCAGTATCGGGTATGTAATTTAGTATACGTTAAAAAGCGTTGTGGGCGATGACACCTAGTTTGAATCTGGCGGTTGTTCTGTACATTGTGTCAAACATTTCATGAGGAGTGGACCAATAGAAATTCTCCAAATTGACTTCCACTTCCATAATTTTAGAGATACAAGGTTTTTGGATGACACTGACGATTTCTTGAATGCATTTGTTTCCAGGAGACAATAGATCACCTTGAAGAGAACAGCAGGGAGCTAAAAACTGAGCTGCAGATTCAGATAAACAAAATCAAGGAGATTGAGGCATTAAAGAACAGCCTGGTCAAGCAGCTATACTTCTATAGGCAAGTATTTCACACTACTAAAACCATTTAATTGATCCTAATTTCTATGTTACGATACAGCAAATTGAGAGATCTTGAACCACCATGTCCACATTCTGTTTCATAGAGAACGGAAAGAACAACATCCCCCCCAGGAGATCCTAATGATGGAGGAAAAAACCTGATTACTGTTTGTGTTTGACCACATTTTGCACTCTTTAGTGATGTTCAGAGAATTCACTTTTTAATGGAATGTTATTTTTGTAGTATGCAGCGTAAACACAACTGTTAAAGTGTTAAGTGTAAATAATCCGTGCCACAATGTTAACAGTGTAATCATGCATGTGGGTGCGCTCTCCACACAGATGTTTAAAAGCAGGCAGTAGGCAACTTCAAATAAACCAGCACTCAGCGTCTCTGAATGTCACATCACCAAGGTATGTGTGATGGAGGCTGCCCAGATTTTTATCTACCCACTTTAACAGCTCAGAATGCTCTAGATGTACCTGCTGTGTTGACAGGGAAGTGAGTCAGAGTGAAGAGAATAAAGCTTTTATATACAATAGTCTGAGTGCTAGTGATTTGTCTTTAGAACCACAGGGTAGGACAACAGGAGAGAACAAGGACATATTTGGGCATCATACAGGGACTCTCAGAACACACTGACCGAGTGATGCTGGACAGGCGTAGATAAGCAGCTAGAATAACATGGATGAAGCACTTTATTATAATCACTTTGAATAAACGCAGATTAAATTGGGAGGTGTTTACAAGGCACACTAAAATCATTAGAACGACTGAACCAGTTCAGTGAAAAACAGTTTATTCTGAATGTTCTGTACAATAACACAGACATAAAGAAGACGATGAAAAGCCACAAAAGGATTTTACAATATTAAAGACATGAAACGGACAACTTCACCAGACCATTACTGAGAAAGTACAAAATAAAGAGTACACAGGTTATCCCGTGGACCCGACATATGAAGGACGCATTTTCGCAGACATGTAAAAATAAAAATAATTACCATGTTGTCCATTGACAGCCACCCGAAATTAGACCACGCCAAGCAGGTAGTCGCTAGCCGCAAGTTGCTTCTGATACATTTAAAATGAAAACGGACTTTCAGAAAACCCATAGAATGCTTAGAGCTCTGGGGACAAAGCACTTCAAAAAGGAGAGGGATTATAATTCTTACTTTTAAACCAAAACTAAAGAACCACCAATTTCTCATAGAAAAATACACTTTTCACAAAGTAATAAAAAGGTTGCCAGTCAATTTCCCCCTCCTTTTCTTGGGAAAGAACATTGTGTTCTTTGCTTGTGTAGGTGGCCGCTGATGTGTCTGATTCAGTTCACAGTTCCAAGAGATGGGAAAGAACATGGTCAGATGGAGACAGTGAGGTGTGGTGGAGAGTCAAAGTTCTATTGTTCTTTATCCTTGGACCTCCGTGTCTGCAGCGCCTTCGGGGTCCTCATCATTGTAAATGTTCTCTGCCTAAAGAAAGTGGAAAAGGACACAGTATTACAAAACTGAGAAAAGGGCTTCAGGAGATACTCTATATGGACAAAAGCAATGAGACATCAGCTTTTTCTTTCAAAATCATTAATTCTGGAAGGAAAGTTTTAAATATGTATGTTTTTTTAAAAGAAGGAAAATAACAGAAGTTACAGTAATAGGGTCTACTGTGCAGGGAACATTTTCTACTAGACTCTGGAGCATTAGCAAGGCTGAATGATCACCGCCCTGGCGCAGAACAGTTCCACAGCTCAATGCTGTGGCCGCATAGGGCATGGTGCCTATAGGTTCATGTTTATCTGCTTGGCAAGACATCTCTATGTGGGCTAGTTAAGCTGTGTGCGAGTGCATGCATTTGCACATCCATGTGAGCAATGGGTGCCAACAAACATGAGGACATGGCTATGCTACATACCTATGCTCCAGTATACTTAAAACACATGTGATTATTGTACTTAAGAATTTAGCAAATATAAAATTAATATTTAAACATACTCTAGCATCTGAGATTTGTAAGGACTACTCTGAAGGTCCAAATGTAAGGAGAGAAAATGTGTCGTCCTGGTCTTGTAGGTACAGACATTTTATTCCAACAATACCAGTGAAGTACAAACCTCCTTAAAATACGGTAACAATATACAAGTAGACATATTTCACCTCTGTATACGTTAGACTGCAAGTACAGTCATATCTACAAAAGAAAATTGCTACAGTCTTTAGATTTACGTTTTTTACATGCATTTTCTATAAAAGGAAAAATACTGCGTTTCTGTTCTGATCATTGTTTACGCAAGGTTCAGTTTGTCAAAGGATTTGCATGCACAGCATATTTACTCACCATCTGCCAAACTTGCATGATGTTGTCCTCAGATACAGAGCAGATCACCCATGGCTCATTGGGGTTCCAGGAGAAGTCCGAGATCTTTGCTGTGTGTCCACCATGGATGAACTAATAAAAATAAAAATAAGTAAAGCTTCCAAATTTCAGAAAGCCTAGTTAAGCTTCTGAATTTTAGGTGTCTCACAATGCCTAATTTAATGAATTAACTGAACTTCTTACCAGTAACTCAGGCGGGCCATCCTCTGCATCTTCTGGTGACTGTTCCTCACCAATTTTACTGCAGAAAAACAAAACAAAAAAAAAAAAAAAACAATAACCACCAGAACTATGATTACCACAGCCACAGTGCAAATTATGCATCTTCATTCTTTGGCAATGTCAGAGCAGACTTAGAAGCAAGAGCGCTTATTAACCTGAGATCCCAGACATTAAGTCGTCTGTCTGTTCCACTGGATGCCAAGATGGTCTCATTATGAGGTGACCATTGAACCTGTAGGAGTATTGAGAAACCCTTACTCAATTATTCAAGAGTTTAAAAAGCTGTACATATATACATGGCATAAAGGGTGTCTTTCATACCTGGAAGATTTCGTCTTTGTGCGACTCAAAGGAGTGCAGCTTCAGCTTGAGGTTCCTAAGATCCCACAGTGCCACAGTCTAAGAGGAAACAATAAATGATTGTTTAATATCAGCTCATTTCATTGATTTCTTTAAATACAAAAAACTTGATAACAGAGGACAATAGTAAACAACATTGACTAAGGTTCTCACCTTGTCAGCAGAGCCAGTAGCCAAGATGAACTCACTGTAAGGATTAAAGGACAGGCAATTGACCTCTGCAGTGTGGGCATCAACTGCATGGCTGGGCTTGGACGTGTTGTTGGAGCGCGTGTCCCAACTAAAAGGCAAAGTTTGATTAAAACCAACAAGAAAACAAAATATCAATGTAATTTAATCAAAAAAAAGTCTGATTACTTGACTATTTTTTACTTGTTTCCCTTCACTACACTTTTTCAATGATGTCAGCAGGAAGAAAGACATGGACACAAAGAATGACCTACATCATTAACTTCTGGTCATCAGCCACTGATCCAAAGAGGGACTCATGCAGTAGATGCCACGAAACATCCTCCACCACAGCAGTGTGACCAGTGAAAATGGTCTTTGCATCAACTATCTTTCCCTCTTTTGGCACCGTGCTGATGTCCCAAAGACAGATCGTCTGAAAAAATACAAAGTAATGCAAAACTGGTCTTAATTATTTGGGCAGAGAATACACATTTTAGAAAGTGGTTTCATAGAAACCAAGTTACAGTCCCAGAGATAATTACTCAAAATTAACAATCAGATCAAGTCACAAAAACAAATGTCATGGTTTCTTACATGGTCATCAGATGCACTCAGCAGGCAGCCACTTAAGTTGGGGTTCCAAGACAGGCCATATCCCTCTTTCTGATGCCCCCTCAATCGCAAGTCAGGAGTGCACTCGCCAGAGGGATCTACAAGGAACAAAAACATTCGCTTGTGATACCAAAACCAGTCAATCAAAACAGGGAGAGGCACAAACAACATAGTTGAAAAGGCTCCTACCAGGCTTGGATGGATGCTTGGTGTAATCAAAGACCAGCACATCACTGGTGGGAGTCTTGGTAGCAATAATGCAGGGGTTCTGGGGCATGTAGCGGGCCCTGTTCACCTCTCCTTCGTGGTTAATCTTAATTTCGATCTCAATCTTACCACTCACCGAACCAAAGCCTCCAAACTCTGAAAGAAAGGATCATAAAAGGTCTTCATATATAAACGTGTCGATGTTCTAATTTATGGTGACAAATCGGTAGACCATAAAACACTCCCTTACCGCCTTTCTCACTGTCGTAATGTGAGGCATCAAATTGGGCATCATCATTAGGCAGCTGAACACTGGCAATGACCAAGTGGTTTTGCTCATCAGAAGTGTGGGTGCCGAGAACCAGTCGATGGACGCTGTAATCCTTACCCTCAGGCCTGCGTAAGAAGAGAAAAATAAAAAAGGAGCAAAAACTTTATGCTTAAAAAGGTACACCGATGCAGCTTCAAGACAAGTTCCAATTTTCTTTCACATTACCTCATGAAGGAAAACATTACTCTAACTGGAGCTGCTTCCTAGCTCATATGCATATGCAGCAGTTTGAACACACCCTACACCCGTTTTACCTATTTATTATTTAATACACAGCTACTGTTTAACCTTTTCACATACAAAGGTAACCACACGTTTAATGTGCACCTTTACCCGTGTTCAATTCAGAAATATACAACTGTCAAACAGAAAGGGTGCTCTAATTTGCATATATATTTTTTAATCAAATAACAGACCAGGTTACATTTAAAAAACAAACAAACAAAAAAACAAAACATGGCATCTGAACAAGGTTGCATACAATTTTACCATGAACTCAAACTAGTGTGTGTGTGTGTGTGTGTGTATTGAGAGCTAGTTACATTAGGTTGTTTTCTGTAGAAGTGAGCATTTCAGAATACCTGGTGACGTCCGGTAACCACTGAGCAGTGAGGCTCGGCCACTCCAGTGCATGGGTCATCACCAGGTCGTACAGAAACGGGGTGTTTTTCTTCCATATCTTGTACTCTTCGTTTATCACCCTCTCTTCAACAGCATCATCGAAAGCAGCTGCATCACAGCGTGAAGAGAAACAGTCAGCTCTACAGTCAGGACAGACTGTCAAAACTCAAACAGACTGAAGACTATCAGTGATCTATCTAGGGGTGAACTAATCCCCTCCATACACTCACATATCAAACTCATGAACATATCAACTCTGTACCTTTACACATCAAGAAACGCTGATGTGAAAAGACTGTATTCTTCTACTTCAGGAACACCTGTACTCACACGTTATACTCTGACTGTGTAAACCTGTCTCATAACACCTTACATCTCTGCATCTTGTCCTCGCCACATTCTCATGATGAGTGATGTGTGGGTGCTGCGTTGCCCTGTCCTGTCCTGTTTATAGCCCCCCTGTCTGTCGTACACACTGTATTGGTCCGTGATCGGTGTTTGCACACTGCACTTTCTGTAACTTTGTACTGTGTACCTCCAAGGCCCTGGAGGGACGTAATTTCGCTGCACTGTGTAGCTAGTACTATACTAACGAAACGACGTCTCTTGACTTGACTAGTTCAGTTAACGTGCCTAAACATTTCTGCTACACATACACAGCCAGCAAAACCACTCCAGCTTTAAGTTCCGGGCACATAAACACACGAGTAGCACGGACACTATCTAAGACACAGAGAAACTAAAAAGCAGGTCAATTTAGTGGCTAAATACACAAACCCGCGCTAACGTGCTGATCATGCTAACTTAACGAGCTAGCTAACGTTCATTCATCCAGCCGGCTGACGCCAACGAGCGCTAGCTAGCCACATTAGCACGTCCGTTACTTTTCATCTTTTTAAACTAGCTAACCATCTGCCTAAAAACAACGCACTTTGACGCTCGCCACAGCCACCACTTCCCGCGTATCTTGCGGGAGACAGCGCTGAAGCTGTGTAGCTCTGTAATATGGCGGGACCCGGCCTGTGTTGATTTTGTCAATGGCTGCTAACAAGCTACGGCATTAGCAATGCTAGCCGACTTGCTAAACATATTAAACCTGAGGAGAATATCGGGGAAATAAATTACCACACCGCAACGCTTTCTGACTAAGTCACATATAAGCAGCCGCATACCGTCTTTATCAGCCATGGCGAGTCGTTAACGGCCGCAAACCAGGCAACTTTCGGGACCGCGGGTGATCCTGCCGCTCTTCTTTGTCTCGCGCACCGGCGTGCACGTTCGCGCCAAACTCTATAGCAGAAACCAGCGCGGCCGCGCGCGCCGCCAATGGAAGCGCCGAGACTGCCGAGATGGGCGGGACCACCCTGTTTCCCCACCCGTATTTCGCCACTCCTCGCCCACTGCGCTACCGCAGGCCAGTACGTCACCCGCCTGGTTCGCATAAATATGCATATTACATTCAGTACTAGCCAATCCCAGAGCTGGAGGCGGGACACTTCTAGCCAATCCCAGCGAGGCAAGCGAGACACTCCCGTAATCCCGTTGTCGGAATACGGGCGGTAAACAAAAAGGAGACTTCAACAGCAGAAATGAAGGCTGCGTCCCAAACCACACCTTCATGTACTTTATATACTACACTAGTGGATGCACTTCTAATTGCAGAACACGTTTAACACCGTTTAGTGTATTAATGTGCGATTTATAACGCGGCCAAAGTATACAACGCTGAGGATTGACAAAGAGGGCGCCAATTGCCGTGGCCACTGATTGGGCGCATACTGTATCACGTGATCGACCAAAGTCGGAAGTGAAAAGAGCTCTATCGTAGTAAGAGATGATGGTGATCGTATCGTAGCTATAATATTGCTTAAATGTGATCCCAGAAGAGGATTTTATTTATTACTATTTAAACTGGCCCATTGGACACATCTGACTACACTTATCAGTTTATTAGCAAAGACCGAACTGCATTCAGAGAGTGTAATAGTCAAAAAGTGGCTTGTTGCCGAACATAGACATAGACATAGAGGGTGAGAAAAAGGTGACTAGCTTGACCAGCATCACTTGTTATATGTTTGTTCTTTTTAAATATGAATATAGTCTACATATTCCTCTTCTTCCCGCTCCCTCGTTTTTGTACATGGAGAAGTAACAGCACAAGTTGGTCTAATCCTGCACTCCTAGTTTTTATTTTTTTTATTTTCTTTAAATGATGTGTAGGACAATAAAATGATAAAGAAGTTACATGTAATTCTGTTCAAGCAAAGCAACAGTAACCAGTATTTTAAGTTTTCTTATTGAAAATGTGTTGGTAGTCACCCTTGGGGTAGCTCTACTCTCCTTGCTATCAAACTGGTGTAACACAGCCTCAACAAAATGCTCAGATTATTAGGTTTAGTATAATTTTGTATTTGTATTCAATAATCAAGTGTTTGCCTTACTAGGACAATGGGAATTGTGTCTGTGCTTCTCTTGATTATAGATCAAATGAAATCCCTACAGTCTCACGATGCGTGTACACTCATGTCCATCATTTAAAAGACTTTAAATGTGTAGAGCAGGAACACCCACACACCCACACCCACACACACACCCACACACACACACACACACACACACACACACACACACACACACACACACACACACACACAAATCTATTAATTTCAGTATATGCAGATTAAATAACATTGATATTTAGACTGCTAAAGCTTTCAGACATTTTATAAATGTTTTTAGAATAAGAGCAAAACCACTATAGTACACCCTACTGCCCATGACCTCTATCAAACATCAGTAAAATCAGAGGATTTCTGGGTTAAAATAATTTTAATAGATATTTAAATGACATAATACATATAAAACACCTTTTTCTTAATAAAAAGCAATCGCATACATATACAAGTGACTTTGATCAAATGAAAATCTACTGCAGAAGCTGACGTCTTTCACACCGTACCTGAACAGCATTGATAAAAAGTGTGTCTGTGTGTTGGTTGTTATTAAAAGGCTGTCTATGTGACGTCTCCTGTACTCTTGACGTAGAGCCCAGAGGTCCATGGCTTTTCATTGAGTTGTGCTTGAGTGTCTAAGGACTCCTTGTACTAGGCAATACGCAGTGACATGGAGACTACAGTGCACTAACAGGCTGGCCACAAAGAGTAGACTGTGAAGAGCAGATCTTCAGCGGTCCGACTGCTAATCCTCCTCCTTCTCCGACTCAGACTCTGCCAGAGAACATAGAATATGAACCAGTACTGGACAAAATGGTAAATAAATGTTCCACTTCTGGATTATGGTTATAACAGCTTAAACTTCAAATCTCTGAAATTCTATACCTTCCTCTGCATTCTGAAGCCACTCTACAAACTTCTTCATCTGCTCCAAAAAGACACTTTTCCCTTTAGCAGCATGGGAGTCTTTGTACCACTTCAAAATTGCTTCCTCACTAAGGACATCGGCTAAAAAAAAAAAACGAGAGAGAGAATGTGACGTTGACAGAGTCAACAGTATGAAATACAACAAATACAGATCTTGGATTATACTGTATTGCTGTTGACGTACCTTTGTAGAACAGCACCACTATCTTGGAGAATGATTTCATAAAGTGGATGTTGTCATAGCAGTACTCCTGAATCTTGAGTAGCAAGACCAGTTCTGATTGGCCCTGAGTACTAAACATGGCCAGCAGGGGAGCGTAGTGCTACAGAGAAGAGAGCACATTTAGACTACAGCACAGAACAAATCAGTCAAAAACAAGCAAAACATATGTACAGAGCATACTAGTGATGATCATGTTCAAAAAGCCATTTGGGTGTTCAGCCTTTATAAATCAGTTCGAATCATAGCACACTTGTCAAGTTACCTCTGTGTTTCCTACAGCATTTCAAAAGATCTTTCACTGCCCTGCAAAAACTACCATATCATCTGAATCATCCATCATTCATTCATTATTTTTTTTATAATATATTCTTATTTCTAGTCCCTTTTTGAGTCATTTTATTTAAAACAGTATCATTGTAATGCCAGAAAGCTTAGCTCGTTTACTTGCTAAAAGAAGCATCTAAAAATAAGCATTTACGCACACGATTCATAATAATATATGTGTACACACACACACACACACACACACACACACACACACACACACACACACACACACACACGTTGATTTCACATTCGCTCGCTTCTACATTCTGCATGGGAATTTTTACAGCATCAAATGAGTCTGTTAAAATCCCACCTTCTCACCTTCTCTCTACATGTATCTGCATCTACACCGAACACTGGTGAAACCGCTTCCCAGAGAGTGAGTGAGAGTGTAGCCTAAAAGTTATAGAATCAAGTAGACTAAATATTCTCAAAACTTGTCATGTATTTTATATTTTTCCATGGCGACAAAAATCCTGCAAAGTAATTCTTGAAGAGATTTAAAGAGAATATGATGTTCATGAGGATTGTGGCAGTACCTTTAGGTGTTTGAGAGCCTGGTCAGTAACCAGCTCTTCCTTCTTATTCCACTCCACAGCATTCATAAGGCAGGACCACAGTAAGCCAATAACAGCCTGCTCCTGCAGATCATTCTTTTTCATCTCATCCTTCACATACACCACAATCTGACACACAACATTGACGAGGACACTGGTTAATTTATACACCAACATGAATATTAAATAAATCTGTCTTTGACTACCTACCAAAATTCAAAATTATACAAAATGTATTTAAAAGAAAGTACAACCCAAGAAAGTTTTTTCTTTACTACGTATAGGACCGTGGAAGCATGTTAAATTTAACTATTTTAACATGGAGTCTGTAGTTGCCATTACCCAAATCAAATGTGTGCAATATACTGGTGAGCTCATTAATCAAAAAGGGACTGATAGGTCAAGGAAGACCTCCACTGCTGATGGCAGACGAATCCTCACTAATCTTCAGAAAACCCCCAACTGTCCTTCCGACAGATCAGAAACAGCCTTCAGGAGGCGGATGTGCATTTGTCCAAAACAAAGTGAAAGCTCTTTAAAATGTCCCAAACATTATGGTACCCTGAAGATGTAATTTCAACACTGTGATACTGAAATGTATGCAAATACCTTTGCATCCCTAAAAATAGTCTAGAATGTGTACTTTATTCACAGCTGATTGATTTTAAATTTTAAACTGCAGAGCAGAGAGGCATCAAGAAAATTGTGCCTCCCCCAAACACAGAGGGCACTATATATTTATTAAAAAGAAAAAAAAAAAAAATGAAAAAAAAAGGTTCAACTAAATTGATGGAAATGTGAGTCACCATCAAATGTACTCAGAGGTAACAAAAAGGTTGATTGATTGATATTCACCTCTCTGATTGGACACTCTTGAGACAGACGCTCTTGCAGTTCTTTCTGTAGCTCCTTACGGGTGCCCAAAGACTGCTGCACTCGCAAGAAGTCTGACAGCTCCTTCAGGCTGGCCTCATTAAAGTACTTCGAGAAGTGCTCCACATTTTGCTTGTTTGCAGGAAAGAGTTCCTGAGCAGATTACAATACCAGATTAATTAGAAACATAAAACCATAAACCATTCTGCTTGCTTTACAAAAAGTATCTCATTAGGTTTAAGTTGGATTTATGTAACATTTTAAAATAAAAAATAAATAAATAAAATAACACCTATAAAACCATGTTGATGAGCAGTGAGAGCACTGCTGCTATTGTTGCTACACTATACAATGTAACTCGTGAAGTAGTGAAGTGTAAGTGAAGTGTAACTCATTTCTATGAGTCATATTTGTGTAAAACCTGTAATATTACACTACTGCACTGTTCCACATGCTTCTTTCACTTTAGATACCAGTTCTGTAGCTCTCAGTTTGTAAAACGCATGCGTCCCTTAGTGGTGGCTCAAAAAGCTAATTCCATCTCCTGACTGAAGAGGGAGACCATGAGCAAGAAATGCCAATTCTCACATAATGCTGCTGTAACAAATACTTAATATTTGAAAGTTAAGTCATACAGTGAAGAAATCAATGAACTAAAAATAAGATACTGAAAATAAAGATAATAAATAAAAAGTGGACAGATAGAGAGAGACAATAACTTAGAGTACCTAAAGTGTGTTCTTGTTGTGTCTGTGCTGTGGAAGTAAACAGTTTCTAGGAATTTCTAGGAAGTCCTAAATAAGAAAACATCCCTGTAGAATATGCCTCAAGGTCATGGAGGGGCTAAAGCATGACAGCCAAGTGATGAAGGTTTCCATGGAAACATCAGCACAATCTGCTCACAATCTCACAAATTTCACGTTTTCAAGATCAAATATCATGCCTCGTCCTCGCAAAAACAGGAGGCAATCTCACACATGCACACAGCATACCAGGAGTCTCTTATCCAAGCTGGCCTTACGCAGGGCTGAAGTCACTGCATTAGCATCTCTCTCTGCTATCCAGGCCTTGAACAGCTTCACTGCAAAGGAGGCAGCAATGCCTGCATAATGAGATAAGAATGAGTGTAAGAATAAAAAGGAGTGCTCTAGAACATATATGAGATCCTCAGCACACACAAAATGTAAATAGAAATTACAAAAAATAAATACATACATTTAAAAAATGCATGCATACATATACATACACAGTTATGTGAGGCATCAACAGATTTACATAAAATGTTTGAGATCATAATTTGTCACTTGCAGATTTAGTCATGACAAACATTATTCAAGTGTTCAAGCTGAACCATACTTCAGTAAATTATACATACATATCTTCCATAATAATTCTCAACTATAAGTTTTTTTTTTTTACTTTACTAATAAGAGGGGCCGTCAGCTGCCTTGAATATCCGTCCAGTTCCCAAGTATGTAAGAATACTCAATGGTGGGCTTCATCAAAAACATCTAAGCACAAGTTTGACTGGCAATGACATTTGTTGAGTTCCACATGGAATACGATGTAGGACTTTCCATGTTCCAAGTAGGAAATTTCAATTGAAATGCCCACCACAGGTACTAAGTAGAGAGAGCCTCACCAACACAATTTAAAATCCAAGATGGTTGCACTGCACATTAACAGTAGTAAAAGTTGTAGTATTATACACTTCATTAGCACTTCTATCTAGTTGTGTCTCTTTAAAATCAGTCATACACACAGTACTGTCTAACTTCTATCTGTGGCCTTAAAAATGGTAAAAGTCAAACCAGTTGTGGTAACTTATTTGGAAAGGCTTTCAAATAGTGTATAATTATCTTAAATGTTTAACTGGAACCTGATCAACTCGGGTGTGCAGTCATTCCCAGCTCAGACTTTCAAGGTAATCAAACACGGTCATTAAGAAAAGTAGGACTGTTCCTGCATCAGAATCAACACCAAACAAGAACAAACAGCAAAGAATTTTTTGGAGGATTTGACCAATTTTAGTGGAAAAACCTATGATTGTTTCATGACTGTAAAACAAAGTTCCACAAACCTTCCTTTACTATATTGTCACTGAAGAGGCTGGTAAGAATCTGAGGTGGTAGCGCGTTGTTTGCTAGCAGGATGCCCGTCAGCATGGCCAGTTTGGTCTGCTCAGACTCACTGAAGGCCTTCAGGAAGAGGAGCAACTGTAAAGGACAAATAGCAACAAAAATGTGAAAATGTGAAAGCAGGTTATGAAAAACACTCAAGTACAATCATGTAAATGAACTAGGACACCCCATGAAAACCTTTGTCCTTTTCAAAATGTAAATAATTGATCATTTTATCAATACTGAGAGATGGAGGGAAAAATAACTAAGCACATAAAAAAAAGCCATTCCTTTTTTTGAGATCTTTTTAAAACCCTTCATCTGCTATCAGTCATTATGCATTAGAAGGGGTGTCCGCAAACATTTGGACATAGTGTACCTTATTCTGAGAAGCGAGGTTGCCAGGTAACTAACACCCACACACCCACACCCACCCACGTTACTAATTAAGACCATTTGCTCTTGTCTATTTGCTCCATCTATTGATATTTGGTCTGTCTCTATATAATGTGCTCATTCATTAGCGAGACAATTATGAGCATTATTATGAGATTTTAGAAGTACAGGTTCTCATACAGGGCAAGACCAATATAATTAAAATGTTAAGTACACAGACAATCTAGTGAACCACTATGTAGTATGTGTCTGGTTCTGCCACTGTAGCAGTATTTAAGCAGATGGTTCATGAGTAATAAAAGCTGCAGACAGAACAGCTTTTTTTCACAGTACAACTCCATCTGCTATATAAAGTACAGTACAAGTCAATGCAAATACCTTTTTGATTTCCTCCTCGAAAGCCTTCTCCAGATATTTGTATCTCCTGATAAGTTTATTGAAAACCTGCAAATAGACGATCACCACATTATAACACAGAACTGAAAGAAACATTAGAAATCTGACAGTTCTGTGACTAGCAGAGTGTGCCAACACTCAGGAAACCTGGTTGTACATAGTGGATTCCTAGATGCTCGGAGAGCTTTCCAAAACCATGCAAGAACCTGCAGACCACCAATACCATTCCCTATCAGATACCACTTAAAAGCTTTCATTTTAAAGAGAAATGAGAAAATCAAGCTTCACAGATCCACAATGATGAATCAACAGTGTGGGTCTGCAAGGATGTGGAAATAATCAAGAAGCTCTTACTGAAAAAAGGAGACAAACCAAATAAGAAGACCATCTGAATTCTCAGAACAATGGACTAGGAGCCCAAACCTCAACATCATTCAGTGTTTTGGGAACTATATGGATCATGAGAAGCAGAAAATGCTGGCGTGAAAAAAATATCCCAAATTTCTTTGCTAAACTGAAAGCTGGTATTCCCTGAAAAGAATGGAAGTTGTAATGAAAGTAAAATACACTCTGAAATGAATGAACTTAATTTGGCCGTTTTAGCTGGAAATCAAAGTAAATGGGGAGGGGAATTTTGACTTTTGCACAGTACTGTACAAAGACTACACGATGAAACATTACCCTGGAGGCTATTTTAAAATGACACAGCATGGCTGGCATTCTGGCTCTACTGAAGGGATTCTGAGCATAAGCAGATCCAATTCCAATTTCAGAGAAGGCTGTTGTAGCGGGGGGAGGGAAGCCTTTACCTGAGCATAGCTACGAAGAGCGGTTTGATTTTCCTCTGCGGTGAACACACAGTGCTCGGTCACCTTGGTCTTGTCCCCGTCATCCATGCGCGTCCCCCCGGGAGCTAAAAGAGGAAAAGCAGAGTTACACTGACTGTTATCATTAACCCATGCTAACCCAAGGTCAGCCAAACCAAATAGTAAACCAGAACTGTACTGGTTTCTACAGTTATCGCTAACGTTTAGCGATGTAGTACGTGGTACGTATCTACACCTTAACTTAAATTATACCTTCCACTATAGTTGCATATGTATGTTAGGATGTTATGTATTAGGATTTCATCTTTTTGTAATAAGGATTGTTTATCCATCCTGGTTCTGCCATACCTGGCTCTCCACCTCACTGCATGGCTGTGCTTTTGACGGTTTATCAGCATGGACTTAATCATCTCACCATCTCCCATGTCTTGATGGCACATTTGCCAATTTTCTCTTAATTTAGTATTTTATTTTATTCCTGTTTTGCTATTTTTGTTACTATCCGATGTCGACCAGAAGAGGATGGGTGGTTTGAGTCTTATTCCCTCTCAAGGTTTCTTCCTCTCGATCAGAGGGAGTTTGTCCCATGCCACTGTTGCTCAAGCTTGCTGCAAGCACACAATACAGTTTTCACTACATAACTACATTACTTTAATAATTAACATCAGTTTCAGAGGCCCAAAAAAGACCCCTATGAGACTCCACAGGAATCGGTTTTACCAAATAAATGTAAAAGTTTTTGCATTAGGATTATTAAAAAAGAAAAGGATAAAACTAGGGCTCAATGGGGTTTAGCTTTAAATGTAGAGTCTTCCCTTTATAACACATAACAAGCTCTCTGCAGGTGCTACAGCCAGAGACAGGGTACATAAACACATATTTGCGCCAACGCATGTTTTTTGATGGGACTGTATGGCACTTGAGATTTTCAAAAGTACACTTCTAACAAATGAAACAGGCCTTTTTTTTGACCAAATAAAGTGCCAATCTCCATGGAGAAGTATTTAAATAATAATAATAATAATAATAATAATAATAATAATAATAAAAAAACAACAGTCTCTGTAACTAATCAAACATAAAATAAGATTTAAAGGCAAATTTAAATTCACATATGACTCAAAATAAAGAAAGAACTGGCACTGGCAGAATTGCATGGCAGGAGAGAAGAGTGGATTCCACAAAACAAACCCCAGCAAATCCTGGATGCAAAGGGCAAACACTCTTTGAAAAGGCAGAAGTTGTAAAGAGAAAGGCTTTTACAACAGAATAATGATCCAAAGCATACATCAAAACCCGCCATGGAGTACCTGAAGAGACACAAACTGAAGCTTTTATAATGGCTCTCACAGTCCCCCCGATTTAAACATCTGCAATTTATAGATGGACCTTATACAAGCAGTCAATGCAACACCAGTCAAGAATATCTCAGAACTGTAGGTCTTCTACAAAGAGGTGGGATCAATTTCAACAAGAACTGAAAGATGTTTAGCTGCTACAAAAAGCAAGCTGCAAGCTGTGAGTTCTGCCAAATGTGGTGTTACTAAGTCTCGACTCTGTACAGTATCCAAATGTTTGCACAGGCTCCACTCATTTTTTATGTTATGAAATACAGAATAACTGTGCATTAGAATTTGTTTTTGTGTTTTATATTTGCTATAAAGAGCTGTGTTGCTACCATCCACCATTTCACATTGCACTTCTTATTACACTTTTAGCAGCAAAGAGTACCCCTGACTCCTTAAACAGAGGATTTTTACAATTCATAAGTCAAAGATTACAAAATGCATAATAAGGGAGTGTGCACTTTGGGTTTGCAGTTCATGATTCAGTGGCTCAGTCTGCAGGAAAGGTTAAGTATTTCTAACTGCCATAGACATGGTTCAATGGCCACTGTTTAGCAGACAGTCGTTGACCTCTAACAGGATTATACAACATTACCACAGCCTCCATGTCCTACACTCAGACGAGGGATCAGCCAGACTTACACAATCAGATCTCCTTACACACATAAACAATGCCAAGGCTGAAGCCACAGGTGGACCAGCATATGTTCTATATAATTTTGATGTATTGATTTTGTATTCAGACAGTGTATTTAACCAGATCAGCTTAAAATAATACTGGTAATAACAATGCTAATATGTTTATATTAACTGATTAAAGACTGATACACTCTAAATAAGAAAAGTGCCAAAGAATATAAGTTTACATTATGATTTACAATTAAATCCATTACAATAAAAATAATCAATTTATATATTTATTTATTCAAATTAAGTAATTCAACACAATGCTGCTCATCTCCATTCTTCAGTTGGGAAAAGGGCTGTAATATGGGAATAAGGGGGACAGGGTTGTTGAGCCCGAAGCCGTTTCTGTCCATCCTGGCACAGGGCAGAGGCAGGAACAGCATATTTAGTTTGAATAGCTGCTAAAAACTTTGCCTGCTTGATTAAATGTCAACTAAAAGGAGTGATGTGTAAACACTCTATTTCTGTAAAGATATTAGCTATCTAAGGTCAGCCCATTTCACTGTGGACCAAGCTAACAGATTAATTTCCAACACTCACAAACTACACTCATCCTTCTTCCTGAAACACTGAGT
Organism: Salminus brasiliensis; assembly: GCF_030463535.1. Taxonomy (NCBI): domain Eukaryota; kingdom Metazoa; phylum Chordata; class Actinopteri; order Characiformes; family Bryconidae; genus Salminus; species Salminus brasiliensis. The sequence continues at coordinate 36,532,002 of NC_132880.1, read as the reverse complement.
TACATACTGATGCCATTTTCTCTCTCTCTTTCCGGTGTTGGATTTATATCATTGCGTTCATTGTAAACAGATTTTTCTTTTAAATGATGCTTCACTCCCAATTTGCAGTGCACTGCTCGCAATTGTAAATCTCATCTGTTTTCAGGGCGGACTGAACCATCTCATATAAATAAAAAGGGAGATGCAAATCAGATAATGCATGAATATTTACTCTGAATATTTTTTGCCAAACAAGAAAAATAAATAATTCAAGAAAAAAATAGTTTAGTTCAGTATTGGAAAAAAGACCAAATACAAAACTAATACATTTTTGATGCATGCTTTTTCACTTTCTCTCCAGTAGACTGGGTTCTATGCTTCCACTTTTAGATTACAGTAGATCATTAAAATGGCTAACCCATCTCTATTCAGACAAAACAAGTTAAACAATGGATTGGGAAATGCTTCAGATTAAGAAAGACAGGCCATGTAGTTTGAGAGGAATGTGTAGCCATGGAATACCATTTTCGGTGAGAACTGCACAAGGTATAGTTACAGGTTTCTTCAGGAAGTGTGAATTAAAATAAATTTGACACATGAATAATCAGAAAGCTTTATAATTGGTAACGGTCATTTCCTGGCACAGCACGACAGACAGTGTTCCAATTGTTGATTGGCGCTTTGGCTGGGCCGTTCACCCGCTCTCTCTGTCTGTCTGTCTCATGATTAGTGAATAGCTCCAGAGGCTTTATATAGACCCACAGTAAACCGTTTAGCTGCAATTGGGTTGACAGAGTCAGCCTGGATAGTGCCTGAATGTGAATTAATTCTAGGGTTAGAGATTAAAGAGGAGTGTGCAGTGAGTGCATGAGTGTAGATTGTGTACAGAAGATCAACTGAACAGCAGTGACAACATTCATCCAATGAATACGGATAATCTAGCGTCTAATGAGCACAGGTAATCAGAGGTCAGTCATTCACTAATCTGAAAGTGACACATACACACAGACACTAACTGCACCAATAGAAACACAACATTTCAGTACACATGCCACCAACACAGACCCCTCTACAAGACCTCCCTGTGGTGTCTGGCACCAAGATGTCAGCATGAGTTCTTTCCTCTCCTGTCAGTTGCCAGATGGATTGGTCACGGATATATCGCGGCTGTACAGCCATTACACATTTCTGAGACTTTTGCCACAGCAGCCCTTCTGTTGGTTCTATCCAGATGGGATAGCTTTTATCGCACTCAGTAGTAACCCACCACAGCTAACCAGGAGCACCCACATGCCTTGCAGGGTCAGTGAGACTCAGGCCCAGTCATCTGACCATGATGATTTGGTTCTTGTCAAAGTCATTTAGATCTTTATGCCTGACCATTTCTGCTACATAAATAACAATATTGGAAAATAAAACCTGTGATATATAATTGTCTAAATAATATAAAGAAAAATACAGGAATTTTCACCAGGTTTCTCCAGAGGTCAAATGATCCAACATTTCCCAAAAACCTATTCTGTATAGGACTGGACTGAAATAAATGATATTGGGCAGATATAATTCGCCCTTTTTAGAAATGTTAAAATATGAAAACTGTGTAGATTTTCATTTAGCATCAAGCATGCTGTAGCACGACGCATGTAATTTAATTGGCCTTACAGGACCTTGCATGTCCTGCGATATGATCATTGCACATGTGCGCATTCCGATGACGAAACTGATACAATATATTGTGCAGCCCAATGGACTGATCAACTATCTTTAATTCAAGAGAGAAATTGTATAAATTTGACCTTAGTGAACTACTCCTTTAACAAGCATAGATGAAGAAAATGACTGCAGAATGCATCAAGTATCTGAATGACAGTCCTTCTTACCAAGCATGCTTCCAGCGATGAGGATGTCAAACAGGGTGTCAGCATAGCGACGGTAGTCCAATTTCGACCCGGTGACATCCAGAAATTTGGCTACAGCATCGAGATCACCCCCCGCTTCACTGAGGCCCTGAACAATCGTGTCTCGGAAAACTGTGGGCTCAAACTTCTCCTTTTCATCTGCAGGAAAGTACAATAAAGACGTCATAATTCCTCGTTTTGATCATCCTGCATTTGTTGGATTAACTGTCTCAGTTGCCCAGAGAAGGTTTTCTATAAGCATTGCTGTGAGGATTTAATTGAAATCAGTGACAAGAGCATTAGTGACTAGGATGCAAACATTGCACCCATCCACAAAAACATGGCAGATGACTGAGAATGAAAATAAGGGTAGTTTAGACCAGTGTTTCCCAAAATGTGGATTCGACAGTAAAGTTCATTTTCCACTTAACAATCACAACCGACTTCTCCAGGGCCACTTCATCATTCAGAAGCTTTAAAGAGCTTTAAAATGATGTATGGCATGCAGACTTTTCTGTAACACTCAGTGGCTGATTACACTCAGATATTACTGTAGATGGCTGAGTTCAGGAAAATGTCACGCCGAATGAAAATGAACGACGCGCACCAACCATCTTGCTGAGACACCCCGTGTTTGAACTGCCAATCACACCTACAGAGTAAGCCCCTGAAGTGTGACGCAAATGTCCTGTTATGAAAAACACCCTCACATTTGGCAGTCACAGGCCACTGAAGAACATTTTGTAGGCCAAGCCTCTCTCACTGAACTAGTTTCCTTTTGCCTTACACGATATACTGCACCACAATCTCAGGTTTGCAGCACTAATGTCTTTAAATTCATGTGGAACCTCCTGATAGCGCACTGTTTGGAAAGGCATGCATCTGTACCAGGGTGAGCAGCTTCTGTGCCACTGTTGTTGTTCCTGCTTTGTATGTGGGGAGGAGGAATGGCAGGGATAGTGAGGTGGCAGGGGGCCTGCACAGGGCCTGGTGTTGTGTAAGGGCCAGCGAAAACTACTGGACACAAGCAGGCTATTAATGGAAAGTAGAGAGCTGCCACAGGGACCCATGTCATCGCGAGGGTGAGTGAGAGACTGCAGCACATGTGTGCTGGTTCATGCCTGAGGGTTTTTGTGTGTGCGCACGCATATGCCCGAGTGGATAAGCAGGCAGATGAACTTTGTTGTATCTGTTGAACATTTTTCAAAATAGAGACGCCACTACACCAGGCACAAAAACCAGTGGCCAACTTGGTGCTTATTGATACCAATCATTGATCAACTGACCATTTTACTTTTTCCTGCATTTTAAACCAAAGTTCACACTATAATCCATTAACTATATTGAGCCTTGATCAGAACACAAATTACTGATTATTATATGGCTCACTAATTGAATAAAAAAGGACAGTGTTTGCGTATCAGACACTCCTATTCAGTGCAACTTAATGTAGCATTATACAAAAAATTATATTTTCGGGTAATTCATGTTTACTCCACTACCACGAGCTTCATAAGTAACTGAAAGCTACAGAAAGCATATGGACTATGACAGGAGAGTAATATTGCATTTCAATATTGGGCTAATAACAATACAACAATTGGCCCATTTATTGTCAAACATAGTGGCCCTGATATTGTGCACCCCAAGTTTTAAATACACTAGCAACCAAGAAGTGTTGTGCTCCAAGGTGGACAGAGACTCCAAAGTCTGCAACAAATACTTTGATCCTTTGATGCTCTGCAACAAAATGCTTTGATAGTGGAATCATTTCTCGATTATTGAAATACATAATTGATTATTCAGATTACTAATTGCACAATTACTAAAGAAGTTTTATCAAGTCGTTAGCTTTTAAATTTAGTTTGGAGGTTGTCTTGTGCATTTGCTAACCAACAAGGAGGACAAAAAAAGAAAAATCTTATTAAATTTACTGTGTTTTATTTAACTTTCTTGCTAAAATAAAAAATATTTTTCTTGTCAATATTTAAAAACCAATGATGTGGAAAATAGCAGCAACAAATGACAAAGCTAAATCAGTTTTCCCATCATTTAGCACATCAGCAAAAAAAAAGTGAGATGCCAGTTTTAGCTTTAAGTTTCAAAGTATTGTGTGTTACTGCTATGTTTGTATTAGTGACTTTTATAGTGACATGGCCTGCGTGTGTGTAAATGCCCCTCTCTCACTTTTTCTTCCTTTTATTCCATTACACATTTAACAACATTCTGAGGTTGACTTGCCTGAAGATTTCTCCTTTTTACAGTCAGCTCATGTCCATATGAGACTCCTACACCTCACTAGTATAACTCTGCTCTCCACTCACACATCGGAGTGAGGTTCCTGCAGACGTGTGGCTGCGTTGTCTTATGGCTCTGAGGGTACAGCATATACAAACCGTACCAGTTTTATGCACATGATCTGTTCATGTGACAGACAGCTGCTCTATAGTTTTCACTGCAGCTTGGTGCCCAGATTAAGGAAATAACTACTGTAAAAGTAGCAGTAATACTGTATACCACACTGTAATGAATAAACTTTGGTGATTAATCCATGGTTCACTTGTATCCTGAACAGTTCCTAGCTGTGCCAGAGACACACGTGATGATGTCATCAACAAATCAACTATCACAATCAACTATAAAACTATTAAATTAGTGGCCAAATCATTTGGTCATTGATATTGGATGACTCCATTGGATGGATGAAGTCCATTAGTCGTTGGACCCCTAACAAAAACTGTAGCGAAAACTAAACAAAGAGACAAAGACTCACCCCTTTTCCTGGTTTTAAACCGTTGGCCTGTAAGCACTGGCTTCTGCTGCTTACCGGTATTCATAAAAGTCCTGAAAAGAGACAGTAAACAAATGATTAAGGATCCCCCATTATGAGCAATCCAAAGCCTATGGTCAGACACAGGTAACCAAAAATAGAAACAATAGCATCTACTATGCCATAATCCATTATTACAGAGAGCATCAAGGAGCAGCAGCAGTGGAGGAACAACCCATGACCTAGTAAGCCAGCACTGAACACTCTGAACATACAGCTTATCCAAACCAGAACAGTACAGAGAGAACCAAAACCCCCCTGTTTGAAAAGCTTACCAGCTGTGAGGTCCGCTCTACTGTAGAGTTAGTGTGAGCTCTGTGTGTCTCAGTGAATGCTCCAGCAGAAAGTGACTGCTCCGGCCAGGCTTGCACTGCTCTGTGCTAAATATAGAGGGGCTCATCCCCGACAGTGTAAACTTCAGTCACTCAGGCCTGGGACACGTGTCGTATTACAGCAAGGACATGTCTGATCACACACACACGCATGCACATGGACATTCTAACATACGGCTTTAACAACAACAACAACCATGAAGTTAAGGTGCCACCACAGTAAGTGTCCTATTAACAACAGGGTTTACAAGCAGTCTTGACTTCATCACAGGACACTATTGAAAAGTCTTAAATCATCTGGCCAATGATCCAATACTAGGATTGTAATTATGACACACACATAATCACATGCATCTCTTTTAAAGTCATGTGGTTCACAGGAGGAATCAATTCTAAGGAGACCTTTCCTGCTCGGTTTGTTTATTTCTCGAACACGGGGAGTCTAAATCCAGCACAGACGTCTTGGCTACATCTACAGCACGCAGAAGAAGACATAACTGAACGTACTGTACTCTGCCTCCCCTGAGGCAAAAGAAATAAAGGAATTAGAAATCTCATTTTTGTTTGTGAGCACAAACCACAATAAGTGGACTGATTTTAGAGTATTTGGTATGGTTATAGGTTTACATTACCTGCAATTATCTGCATGATAATTTTTTTTTCGACTCCCACAGTAAACCCTTTAGTGCACCATATGAAATGAATACTTCCAACACAGCACTGTTTTACAACTAGGGTGATATTTTATATTGGCAAAGCATGAATTACAAGGATTTTGGCATAGCTGCCACGTCAACAAAGGAAAAATCTGAAAAAGCAAAGTTTAAGATCAATACACTGATTGAGATTCTCATTGTGTTAAGATTCACATAAGTGAAAGATATGGCACGTTCCTATTTTCAGTATCGATACTGAAACCCTGAGTATTCTTTGATATGTTTCTGCTATTCCTTTATTTTTATTAAGGCATTAAAACTACCTTTAATACTTGTGTCTCCAGTGTGAGCAGATTAGACCAGATTTATTTTCCTGTACTTTTACTACCTGTAAACAACAGTTTTTCATCTAAATTGATCTGCTCTAGGAGACTGAACAGTTTAGAAGAATGGTGGACATCCTACAACACGGTGGAACAACAGATGGTTCAACAGACGCATTTATGCATGCCTTACGGAATCCAATCACAGCAATCGCATTCTGTTTACACATGTATTACATGTGGATGAGATCAGTCTCTGTCCACATCCAAAAGTGTTTTGCGTGATCCAATCGTAATCTGATTACGAAGCGTCTTGGGATGTGTTTCTATCTGGCTTTTCATGCGGCCGAGTGAATACAGAATGCGATCCGAACACCTGAAACACATGGTAATGCCAGCTGTGAACAGACTTACATTAATGGTATCTGGTCGACACTCTTATCCAGAGTGACTTAGCACTTGAATCTTGTTACACAGGTAAGTAAATGTAGTGGTAGAAGTCCTGCCCAATGACTGTTTTTGGTATAGAGTTCTTTCACTGTCTCAGAGAATGTGGTTATTAGACACCACGCCACACCAACTGCTGAGCCAATGGTTCTGATTTTGTCATGCATCCCTAGAAAAATGGTCTTGTATGCACAATCCATCCCACCCCCAATCCATGATGGTATCCACAGCATGGGTATTGCTCATTTTGTAGGCAGTGGGCCTAGGTATAGCGAGTCTTATTTATGAAATTATTTACACAGTGCAAATTAAACCTTTCTTTATAGGTCATAACCTCTCTTCTAGGATTATATTGGTGAACACATCTACTGCTGTACGATATTTCAGTTAATTTCCTTATGTCACCATTACAGCTGTACATTTACTCAGTTCCAGGTAGGCCTACTTTAGTACAACCATGGTGGAAGAGGAGTGGAACGGTGAGGAAATAGCCTACAGTGTTCTGTTTAATTGAATTTCAAGTGACTTTATATGTGGTTAAAGAGGTCCAAGTACATTGTGTTTCTCATCACAATGTTATGTGTATTTTGACGATGATCAGACAGATACTGTCCAAATTTGCCACATATTTATTATAAAAAAACATCAATTATAATGTGTTTGTTTTGGAATGCTCATTTGACCCAAAGAATTGTGTTTTAATCAATTTTACAGTTTTTTTTTAAACAAATTTTTGCATCTAGTTCCTCAGTGTGTTACAAATAACCCACCATTGGGGTTTTATAATTTTATTATAATTACACTCAGAAAACAAGCATTAGGTTGCACTCTCCCCAAACTAACACACACACACTTACTTTATAACATCTCCCAAGCCCTGTCCCAGAGCATTAAAAAAAGGCAGGACAGAACAAGTCTTATGCCTCTGACCTCACTGTATTTAACCTGTAAATGATTCCATCTGTACATCATGTCTATGGCAGTTTCTATTCCATCTGTATATTATGTTTACAATACATCTATAATAATATATTCAAATGTATATTTTACAATAGTTTACAATTACAGTTTACAATAGTTTATTATCTAATTATAGACCCATCTCAAACTTAACATTCGTATCTAAGATATTAGAAAAATTTGTGTCATACATGTAAAAAAATTACATGTATGAGAAATTCCAGTCTGGATTTAGACCCAATCACAGCACAGAGACAGCCCTAGTGAAGATTACGAATGATCTCCTTCTTGCCTCTGATCAAGGCTACGTATCTTTATTAGTCCTACTAGACCTTAATGCAGCCTTTGATACAATAGATCATACTATATTACTAGAAAGATTAGAGAAAATGGTTGGAATCACTATCATGGTTCCAATCATATCTAACGGGACGCTATCAATTTGTAAAGATAAAAGATTTATTTTCAAACTACGCAGAAGTAAGATATGTTCCGCAAGGCTCAATTTTAGGGCCTCTATTATTTACATTATACATGTTACCACTGGGCTCAGTTATAAGCAGACATGGCGTTAATTTCCATTTCTATGCAGATGACACACAGCTCTATATATCAGCCAAACCTGACGATAAATTTAGACTACAGAAAATGGAGGACTGTGTAAAGGATATAAAACTCTGGATGTCACATAACTTCCTTCTCCTCAACAGTGACAAAACCGAAGTTCTCCTTTTAGGTCCAAAAGACTCTAGAAATAAACTATCAGACTTAATGTTAGACTTGGCTGATTCTTCCATCATTCCTGGTTTAGCAGCTAAAAATCTTGGCGTCACATTCGACTCAGATTTATCATTTGAGCAACATATAGCTAATATTAGTAGAACAGCCTTTATGCAGCTTAGGAACATCTCCAAACTAAGAAACTCCTTATCACTACAAGATGCAGAAAAGCTAGTACATGCTTTTATTACCTCAATGCTAGATTATTGTAACGCACTACTGTCAGGTTGTTCCAGCAGGAACCTCAATAAACTTCAGCTGGTGCAAAATGCTGCAGCCAGGGTCCTTACTAAAACTAGAAAATTTGACCATATCAGTCCAGTTCTATCAGCACTTCATTGGCTCCCAGTTAAATTCTGTATTGAATACAAAATTCTTCTATTAACATATAAGGCCCTACATGGCCTCGCTCCTGAGTACCTGCAGGATCTTATTGTATATTACGAACCATCAAGACTACTTCGATCTCAGGGTGCTGGCCTCTTACGCGTTCCCAAAATTCAGAAAACCTCAGCAGGGGGAAGAGCCTTTTCTTATAAAGCCCCCCAGCTCTGGAATAACCTTCCAGATAATGTTCGGGACTCAGACACAGTCTCAATCTTTAAATCTAAGCTGAAAACGTATATGTTTAGTTTAGCTTTTGGTAATTAATGTTTCTTAGATAAGGGCTGCAGGTCCAGGGGTTCGCGGACCCAGGGAATTGTAGTACACTGAGATGCTGGAGCTGTCGTCTCGCTGCTTACACGCGATCACTCAGGTTTGTTGACGGTGGAGCAGATAGATGCTGGTGTTCTCAGGGTGCGCCCGTGTCTGTGTTACCTTCTGGCTCTCTCCTTTTAATTATGCTGTGATAATCAGACCTGCCGGAGTCATCAGACATACCCAGATGCTGATTCTCAACATTCTCTGCCCTCCATAAAATTCCTCTTAGAACTAACTTCTCTTTTTACCTTCTTCGAGTAAACGGCCACCCAGCCCGACCTGCTGGAAGATTGCCCGCTGAGGTCCCCTCTACCTGCGTCTAACCAGCTGCCACCTACCAGTCCGGCCAGCGGGTCCCCCCCAACCCGCCACCACCCATGGCTCACCCACCTGCCGCTGCTGCCTGTTTGGTGGCCGTGCTGAAACCTAGATGGACTCGTGTCTGTCTGACACTATTAATATCACCACTATCAACTTTCTGTTGTATCTGCTTTGGTAATTGTTATCATTAATGTTTAAATAGTCTGGCCAGAGGAGGATGGGTCCCCCTTGTGAGTCTTGGTTCCTCCCAAGGTTTCTTCCTCCAGCTCTGAGGGAGTTTTTCCTTGCCACTGTCGCCGTTGGCTTGCTCACGGGGGTCTTTGACCCTTCATGTTATTTCTTCTTTCTTCTCTGTCCTTTATTAAGTACTAATTATGTAAAGCTGCTTTGTGACGTCAACAGTTGTAAAAAGCGTTATACAAATAAATTTGACTTGACTACACCTCTATAATATATTCACATGTATATTTGTCTATATCTCTGCCTATATTCTGCATTTATTGTACATTCTGCACTTCTGGTTAGATGCTAAACCATTTTTTGCCTTGGTACTTGCACATGGGTAACCAAAATAATAATGTTTAATCTAATCTAAAATAACCTCAAATAAAAAAAAATTAAAAAAAAAGCACCTCAAAAAATCTGTTCCAACCTTGATCAGTGTTTGTTGATCCACTCAAATGTTCCACTGCAGCTCTACAGGGAACTTAGGCGAGAACTTGCTTTTTCGACTCCTACACACACTACTTTTATTTCTACTCACCTCTGGCCCAAAGCAGCACTCTCCTCCACACACACACACACACACACACACACACACACACACACACACACACACACATTACTACAGCACTTATTCCTTCTCCACAAGCCCGGTTTACAACAGAAAACCAGAGATCCAAAAGACACATGAGATGGTAGGATAGTATAAAGGACTGAGGGCAATTCACTTCCAGCAGCGAACTGAAAGGACTGGAGCCAGACATCAGCTGAATTACTCCCAGCTCTTCAGGTGCGCGCCAGGAGTGAACACTTGGCTGCAGCAGATCAGACCAGCTTTGCGTGAGAAGATAAAACAAACACCTACAAACACATCATACTCATACAGCTCATCACACCCGGACTGAAATCAGGGCTGCACACTCGAGTAGCACTACAGTGTTACTAACATTACCGTGAGAAAAAGCACGAAAGTGAAGTTCACAAACTGACTCACTGCTCCTCTATTAAACGCGCTCACAGCATTTCGCCTCAGGATAGGTTGATCTGCTGCCTAAAATACAAGCATTTTACCCCTAAACCCAGCTTCTGCAACAGCTGTGACCCATTATAAATGTACTAGTGTAAAAAAAAAAATACTGTAATTTCTTAAAAAAAACGAAATCCTCAAGGTTCAACCCTAAAAATGGGGATTTGGGAGTTTTGGGAGTCATCTACCACAAACGAGCTGTAGAATTGACCTATAAGTGATAAACCACAATACTACGTGCCCTGTGACTTTATATAAGGCATATATTTACCTATAAGCCCTTATTGCTTACCGTTGTAGCTAACTAACTGCAGTAAGGTCAAGCGTCTACACTGCAGTCAGACTTTCCTCGCTCTAAGTCAGATAGTCAGGTTTACATGATCCTGTGTAGCTTAACAACAGCACAGGTGGTTAAAAACTCTCACGCCAACAATACAGCACATACACACACCAACATATTAACAACATATTACTAAGCGACTGAAATACCTGGCGGTGTTTAATTTGCCTTGTGAAGAGTTTTCAGCTCGGGTGATGAGGACTGCACTCTCACTCGCTTCAACTTGAGGAGGCAAGCGACATGCAGCCAGCACAGTCCACTTTCCACAGCTCATTGAGCATTTATCAACAAGGCTGGGTGAATCAGGGAGGAACACATCTACATATGAAAAGTGTAGGATTTTAGGAAATGAATTTGAGAAAGCTTTGAGAAAAAAAACAAGATGTTCAAAACTGATTTTGAAACATTTCTGCGTGTTTGTATTAGGTCTCCCCCGTTTGTGCGCTGCAAATGGTACGATCCAGTCCCTGGCTTTTCTACCATGGCTACTGTGTTAGAAACTCAGGGGCTCTGTATGTTTGTGCCCTAATTAGCAAGGCCTGCCAAATTAACCAACGCGTTTGTAATGAGGGAAAAGAGGGACGATACAGGTTGCTGAGGTTCTGTAGAAATCAATGGTGTCATTTATTCAAACAATTGTTTTTGAGGTTTCTTTGTTTCTCTTTTGATTTTTTTATTTAAAACATTTAAAACTGCATATTCTAAACCTCATCATGTGTACTGAATCAGTCTGATGTGCACAATTTACATTGTATTCATACCGTGTAATGTCAGCTTTGTTATTAAATGTTCTTAGATGTACTTTCTAAGATCTAAGTAGATCTTAGATCTAGGCTCTTTGGCTGTATTGAACTGGATTGACTTCAGAGAATTAAGGACAGCTGATTGAACTACAGTAGCATCTTTAAACCCTGTGCATATCTCAGTGTTTGTAATTAGAATCAGTACAGTTGTATTTATGAAGGAATTTGTGCTTATGAACACTGACGATTCTTAAAACAAACAGTACATAAATAATATACATACGGGCTGGTAAGTAATGTTAACAATGCATTCATTTTATTGCATCATCTATGATACAGTGTGTACAGTCATTGCCACCGTAGCTCGTGCTGGATGTTGGTAAATGAAATTGGAAACTATGTTGATCCTATGCAAAACACATGATATTCACAATTAGGTTCATGTGAACCATAGTTAAAATTTTAAATGTTTGTTGAATTAGTCCCCTTTTCCCCCAATCTGGTACTGCTAATTAGATTCAAAAAGTTTATTGTCCCCGTTTATTGTCATATGCACAGAAACAAGCAGTTACACTGTACAATCAAAATCTTACTTTGCAGTTCCTCCATTTACAGACATAATCTTATAAATATAAACATAAAAAGAGACAAACAGAATAATATATATATATATATATATATATATATATATGTACTATGTAACGCTAAGTAAAAAGAAAAACACTAAATAAAGTTAGATAAAAGTTAAAGAGTACAGTACAGTATGCAAGTTGTGCGAGTAGAGTTGCATGTGCACAGTGCATTGTGCAAATACAAAAGTATTTGTAAAACAGTAGCAGAGAAATATATATAAATAAATTTATAAATCTAAATATGTAGTGGACTTATAATAATGGGTGCATGTCAGAGTTCAGCCAGTAAAATAAGACAAATGCTGTTAATAACAATGAATTATACACAAATAATATGATTAATTAATAATATTTGGATCATCTGACAGCCAATGTCCAAAAGTTTTTTGTGGACACTTCTTCTAATTCATGCATTCAGCTACTTTAGGTTACACAGATGTGCAAATGTGCACACACCGCTTGTACTAGCTGTAGAGGAGTATTGCTAATAGAATAGGACTCTCTAAAACAGATAAACATGTTGAATGCCAGGTGTGGGATAGAAGGATATAAAGCCCCCAGCATTGATCTGTGGTACAGTGTAACTGTGTTCTCTGGAATGATGGTGTTCCATCCAATACTTTTGGGATGAGTTGGGAAGTTGTGATGAGGTGAGGTGTTGATTACCCAACATCCTGAACTCACTAACTCTCTTGTCACTGAATACAATTAAATCCTAACAGCATTCATTGTTTCTTTCAAAATCAAAGGGAATGAAAAAAGAGTTTATCCTGTTTCCTTTTGTTGGAGAAACTGTCTCGACTTTCCAGGGAAAAAGGCTTTCTACTAAATTTTGGAGCATATCTAGTAACAAGCCTTTCCCCTGGACAGTAGAGACAGTTACTCAAACAAAAACAGAATAAACTCTTTTTTTAATACCCTTGATTTTGAAAGAAACAATGGATGAGCTGGTGTCCCAATAGTTTTGTCAATATAGTGTAGATCCAATACGTAACTACAAAGTGCATCACAACATACCCAACATACCCACTAGATGTACTGGACTCCACTAGTCCATGCGTTTTTGTGTAAATGATGTAATTGCTGAGCAAGCAGCCCTAATATGAAGCAGTGTAGTGTCTGATGGCCTGAGGTGACAGTATGTGTTCTCTATTGTTGGGAAGGCATGTGGTGGAGACTCCTGAGAGGCAAACGCGCATCTCAAACTGGTTTAGATAATGCAGAGGCACCACTAAATGTAGACTACAGTACAGGCTTCTTCAGACTCTTTTGTCAGAAAGCAGAATGGCTAAAAACAGAAAATCACAAGAGCCCCCCTGCCTGTCAAAATCAGATGTGCTGCTTGCACGGCCTGCCACCAACGCAGTCGTTCAGCTCTGGCCAAGAAGCAGCTCGGATTATGAGTCACACACTGACGCGTGTGCTGTAGAGAAATACCTTGGCTACGGAAAGCAGTTTTTCCATTGAAACCAGTGCTGTATTTAATAATACAATTGCAGCTAGATGAACTACTTTCAAGTAAACACTGAATTTTGTGTGTTCTGTATGTCCTCGTATGTATTTAGAATGTAAACCTCATCACCATTTAGCTCTCTTTCCAAAATAACTGCATGCTGCATCTAAAAAAATCTGTAAATTGCAGCATACTGTCATATATTGACTCCAGTTAACATGGATATGGCTGTCCTGATCTTATGTTTGTATGGCTCTCATTTACATTCACATATTTAATTAGTCTAATCTCAAATATTTTAGCATGGTAGGCAAATGTAACATTCGATTTCTCTTTTTAGGACAGCATGTTCGGTTGAGGAATCCATCCTTTTGTGTGCAGGGCAGTAGTATTATCCACTGTGCTAACCAACCACTCTCTGGTGACACCAAAAAATGTCTGGGCAAAAACAAGCTCTTTTGTCATGTCATGTCATAAAGTCATGATTCGGCAATGTTGAGATTTCATTGCTCTATCTTACAAACTGTGCAAGGCATGTCACAACTCTCATTGCTATCTTACACCCCACCAACAGTCTATTTTCATGTCTGCTTCACTTAAATAGCAATGGTGCTTGCCGGTTGGCGTGGTGGTCTTGAAATGAGGTGTGTTCAGGTACATTTCTGCCGTATTGCTTTCTTGGCAATGGAAAACACAGACACGTCACGATTAAAACAGCCTAGGCAGACATCAACAGTCAGACTATCTTGCCAGTGAATTGTCAGCAAAGGCGCGTGCCCAGGGGGCGTACACCCCTGCGTTGCACCATTGAAATAGCAATCCGCCAAAGTCAAAACGCACCTGGCTCTTAAAGGGAATGACGAGTGACACACTGATTGGTTTAAAAGATAAAAAAGTGCATTTATTTGTCACAATTTGTACAGCGAAATGTGTCCTCTGTATTTCACCCATCTGTGGTAGTGAGCACACATACACACACACCCAAAGCGGTGGGCAGCCAACTCCAGTGCCCGGGTAGCAGAGAGCGTGAAGGGCAAGGCCCAATAGTGGCAGCTTGCTGAGCCCGGGTATCAAACCCACAACCCTGTCATCAGTAGCCCGGAGCTCTAACCACTAAGCCTCCACTGCCCTTTTTTTGTTGCATGTTATGCCCAAAACACACCAATGACTAATTAAGAGACTTAAATGCCTTTTGCACATTTCAAGCCACGCAAGGCCTACTTTTCCCATCGTTAGGATAGCAAAGATACACTGGCACACCAATATATATATTGGTATATTATAATTTTTTTTTTACATTATTCTAATGATTTTTTCTCTGTGCTGTTAAGCATTTGTGCTGCTGATTTTTTAACATCTTAACTTCAGTGACATTCTTCATACAGAGAAGCCTTAAAATAAATGTAGACTTTTTTGTCATTGTTTATTCCTGCTAAATCAAATATCTGTTTCATTCTTTGTTGAAAACACAAATTGTCATACTGTCTTATTTAATCACTGAACACTGAACAGCTGTGCGAAATAAGCTATTGTCTCTTTTTGCCAAGGCAACATAACAGTTTGTAATGAACAACTCGTCCCTCATGCAAGTTCACTAGAGTATTAATTTGCTTCCAAAACTGGTAGACCAGTTCTATAGAGACATCATGACCACCAGCCTAAACTCTGTGAAGGTAAGGACTAATACATGTTTTAGTCAACACAGTGTTTCAGCCCATAGGCCAGTATGTGCATTACATCCAGAGACCATTAATCCAGCTGATTACAGGACATGTATAAAAGCAGCTATAGACTATCATCGAATATAATAGCATATTGTTTGGAACAGATGCCGCCCAGGGATCTCCACCATAATAACACTGAAACCCAAGAATTCCAGTGATGGGCACATGACCAGGCTGTGGCATCATCTTGCATCTTGTGGCATACCTATGCTACAATTATGTTTGACTGAATATATATTGCAGGACAGAATGATGTGTCCTCTCTCTGCAACAAAGAATGAGTGTGTAGTACTTCTGAAGTAAACTAAGCCACATCTGCCTGCAGGACTGGGTGTGTCCTGTAAAGATGGACTCTTTTTACTATACAGCTTGAAGTGTTTATTGCGACTGCCAAATAAAAAACATGTATCTCTGTATTTTGTCCATTGTTTGAACTCTGTAGCTGATCTGTGCATTGTGTCAATAATTCTAGATGAATATACCAATAGGAATTCTCGAAATGACTTGGAATAAACTCTTACTTTTAACCTCCATTCAAAGTCAAGAACATTTTTGCCTTCTTCTGTAAACACACCATTTTGGAAATACATGTTTTTTTTATTGGACAGCGATTGTATTTATGTTGTATAGCCTAATATTAGCCAGTGTAACTCTGAATGTAACTGAATATCTGAATATGAAAGTAATTGATGCCCACAAGGTAGAGGGAGGCTATAGGAAGTGTTTTAGCCTGTAATGTCAACAGTGCTGAGTGCTGATAAAATGGCATTTCAGGGGAACTGTGGAAGTCTGTGGTAGCGATCTTAAAACTAGTTGCATGATGGTAGGACAAGCACAAACAATCTTAATGGAAGAGTCATTAGAGAAAACACTGTGACTGAAACTGCATTTCATGAAACGAACAGCTTTTCAACTGTTAAGCATGGGGGGGGGGGGGGGGTTCTCATGCTTCGAGCATGTGTTGCCAGTGGCATAGTACCAGTGGCATTGGCAATGTTGCAATGTTGGGTGGGGGGGAAGAATATTAGAATTAGAATTAGAAGAATAGATAGATAGCAATTCCTAGATATCAACTGTCAAACTGTCAAACCACGTAAACATGTGTTCTTAAAGGCTCCAGCTGAAAAAGTGTGACTTCTACAAAAGGACAGTTTTTACATTTAACTTCCAATCCACTTTCAATTCCAAAACAGGGTTTGCAAGCACAGGCCATTGATCATTTTATATTTTTTATGTCATGAAGGCGTAGAAGTAGCCGTATTTTGAGTAACTGTGCCTTTGTATTTTATGTTTGATTAGCAATATACATTGTACTGGGCATCTTCTTGAACTCAAAGACCCACAGAACTGCCAGGATCATGTATAAATTCTCATAAGCAAGTGTTTATTGGAACATGATGTAATTTGATCTATTGAACAGCTTTGGCAGCCACAGAATGCACTTCATGGAATATGGCATAGGAGATATCTCAGATGTCTCACTCACTGCTTTCTGATGGCTAAGCTTCTCGCACTGACTCTCAGCTCGTCCTCAATCCTCGTCTCTTTGGCTGAGTGAAGGGAATGTGTAATGTGATATGTGGCTCATTCCTGGAAACTTGCTAGATGGGTCACCATGGTTCTGCCCCCCCGCTCCCCTTCTGTGAACTAGTTTGCTGTGATGGATTTGTCCCTTTTTCACCTCTCTACCTCTTTACTCCTGTCTTTCTCTTCGTCTTTCCCTGTCTTCCTCCACAGCCTGTTCTCTAGTGAAATGTAATGTATGAGAACCTTTTAAGAGGGCGTAGTAAAACACAGTCATAATGTAGACCATTGCTATAGAGAAAATAGGTGATTGGTCTGCTGTGAGCACTGTGTGAAGCAGAAGGACATAAATTAACTTGGTTCACAATTAGAGATGCTGCTGAGGAGGTGATGTCATCATCATCAAATGCCTGGCATTTTTTCAGTACCATGCAGTGATGCAAATGGCAACCTTTAGGTACATACCTCAACAACAGCTGACAGAATTCTGTTCTGCAACCATCCAAACCATTTTGACCTCCTCTAGTGCTGTCTGGAATGGAAACATTGACACCTCCACTCATGAGCAAATCTGAATGGATTGTGAGCAAAGCCTCAGTATGGTTGGAAATGGAGACAATGGAGACAATACACTGATCATCTTGGATTTATGATGTAAATGTGCCAGATTTAGACAAAAGGCTAAGTTCCATTTGCATTGTCATGTAATAACCTTGTATCTTCAATTTTACCACGTTTTACATAATTTGAATCTGGCCATTGTTCTTTACATTGTGCCATGTATGATGTCATGATGAATGGACCAATAGAACTGCTCAAAACGACTTAATAATAAATAATAAAATACTTTTGCATTTGCGTTTTTCTTTTTCTTTTCTTGTAAAGTTGTCATTTCATTGCCTAATATTCTGAAAATATACACCACACACAGACTAAAAAAAGAGAAAATTCAAAGAACAAAAACAAGCACTTCGAAACATACACATCAAAACTCCTCAGACATAAAACAACCATTTTACAGATCAATTTGTGTGGTACTTGTGGTTGTCTAATAACCATGTTTGCTGTTTTTTTCCTCAAATGAATCAATGTACCTCAAGCACATAGACAGAAATCACCAAGGATCCCTCTTACCCAGCACACCTTACCTGTCAGTCCCTCTGGCATACAGACTCTGATCACCAGTCCTGGAACATCTTGTTCCCATCAGCCCCAGAAAACTCAACTTTGGTCTCCAGTGTCTGCAGTGTCTGCTGGTTGTCACAATGCACAAAGGTGCATCACTTTGCTGTGTTGGCAGTCCTCAACTCAGACAATAGTTATGTGATACTCCTGCACCTCTTTCTTGACGTTGTCTACAATCTTATGTAGTGTTTCTAATGTATGTCCATTTTGTACCTTCTGCCTTGACCTGCACTTTATGGTTGTTTTGTGGAAATGAATGGTGAATATACCTCACTTAACATAATATAATAAACGTATTAGTTATTTTCTTTTTCGATGTAGCTTAAAGTAGATGTTTCTTCTTAGCTTCCAGACAAAGATATCCTGTCACCCAATGCATATAATTACCATTACACACTCTATTCAATGAGGGGAATAAGGCAGAACAGTTGCCCTCCTGACAAAAAGGACAGATTTGAGATGTCCCTTCTAAGTACTACGAAATGTGTTTAGTACTGTATCCAGATGTACAATAAACCATTGTACAACTTTATTTACTGTACTGTAGATATAGTGCAACTACCTGACGTATAATCTCTGTGTTGTTTGCCCTGTGTCAACTGCAACCTCTGCTTTGCAGTGAGAGAACATTTGTACTGAAATGTGTTGTTGCGACAATAAAGTGTATGATTCAGTCAAAATGACATGACAATGACAGTACAATCAATGAACTGGTTATTGCTTCTTAGATAAAGACCCAACAGTATTCTCTATTTTCACTTAGACAGAGATAGGGCAGATGGTCCTCTAATGGATGCCAAATATGGTGCTTCATGCGGAAAGAAGTGATTCTTCCATGAAATGCTACTGTGAGCTTCTGTTGCTGTCATGTATTTTTTGTCAGTAATTATTAAATTATAGTTATATTTTGTATATGAAATTCTGCTGTTTTCATATTCCTGTGAACAGGCAGGCTGTGTATATGGTTTTGTGAAGGTTTAAATCAAGCCACCTACTTACTTCTTCACCTTAATGGTCTTTGGTCAGGTCATCTGTAGCCTGGTATGTCAAAATCTCTACTTTTCCCAGGCATGTGATCTTGCCTGGGAAAAGTAGAGCTTTTGACATACCAGGCAACAGATGACAAACTCTCCCAGTCTAAGAGAAACTTTGGTTCTAAACTCATGTGTGATGGAAGATAAAACTGTGTTTCCAATTATTAGGATCCTCTTATAACCTGTTGAGTTGATTATGAGTTTGATAGGAAATAGAGTGGCAAAGGTTATTTTAAGATTCTCACCCATACAGGGCATGATGTAATAATCAGACATTAATTCTTGTCTTTTTTATGCCTCATTATTTTCTTTTCTCCAGACATTTGGTTCTTTTCAATAAAGGTTATTGATATAATTATGCTATACTTACTTTTTCCCCAGTGATATAAGCCTGGTCATTTTAGGCTGTGGTTGTTTCTAAGCAAATGCCTCAAAATCCACTGGATCCTGCTTTACCTCACAGTCTAATAAAGCCATATTCTTCAGGGCAACAAAGTGGAAAGTTCTTGGCTAGGTAACAGTTTTCCTGAATATTGGAAAATGAATTTTACAATTGGTGCCGTCCATGTCAGAAGAGTGGCCATGGATGAATCTGACATGAGATGCAAAGTCTGTTTTTTGCCTTTGTGGTGTGGTCAACTCAGAGTTCATGTTTAGGTGAGTGCACCCTCTGATGTCCACTTAACACTACTACATTTTACAACTGCAGATCATAATAATGAGGCAGTAGAGGAGAGCAGCTGATCAGCGCTGGGACTTTGCAGAACTTGGACTATCAAAGTGTTCTGCTGAGGATAACCTGACCCATCTACTCAGTTACGAAAATTACTGAAATTTCTAAAATCTGTTTCTACTGCAGAGATAAAAGAAGGAGGCTTAATTTTGTAGTGCTGCATTGCTCCAATAAATGAACAAGTGTGTTGGATGACACAAGGGTTGCTGCAAGATCAGACAAAAACTCTGAAAGTGGGGAACTACTTTTACACAAGACTACAAGAGGGGGGGTTACATAACCTTGAACCTAAAACCCTACCTTAACCTTGCCCCAACACTTAATCGTAATCCGTACGCTATTGATTGTCAACTATCTTATTCTCTGACTCCTTTAGGCACCCCTAAATGGAGGAAGTCTTAATACAAGGAAAGACTTTGAAGGGCCTTGCTTAAAATACACAGTGCTCTAACCCACTGTTTCTCAGCCCTGGTCCTGGAGGCACACTGGCCTGCATATTTTAGTGGATTCCCTGCTTTAGCACATTCCCTACAACATCTGAAAGGCCCTGTTAGCTGATTTGTTGAATCAGGTGTGTTGGGAGCAGGGAAAATACTAAAATGTGCAGGACCAGGGTTGAGAAATACTGCTCTAATCACAGAGCCACTACTGCCCTGCTTTTAATGTAGTGTAATGGTTGAGACAGTAGAGGGCAGCTTTTGTTCAAATATGCATACTTACTGTTCCACTTCGGCTGCAGTGCAACCATCCCTTGGCTGTGATATTTACAGATGGAGTTGAACTTTCTGAAACATGCATTTAGAGAGGGTTGTAGGAATTACTGTTCCTTTTCAGAGTAAATGGCCAGGTAACACAGCTATTAATCTCCTCTTCTAAACCAGTACAGTATCGCACTGTGTTGATGTCTTAACTTAAAACTCTTAGTAATTAAATGACTCTAAGTCATTTTTGAAGTTTTAGAAATTTTGAGTAACAAGAATCTATGTCTTAAGTTCTCATGACTTACTTCTGAATTCACTTGACATCTTTGTAGTGAGCTGCAGTCAAGGTCTTCTATATAGTAGGACATTAATAACAGAAGGGATCTCCTCAGTGGACTTTCCCACACTCTGTCCTGCCATATACTTCCTAAGGCACTTACACAGAATTCTATAGACCTCTCCAACTATTCCTGAGAGCTTTGTTCCCTGTGTCCCCATCCCCTCGTCTCAGGGGAGCATCTCACCCTGTGGGCCAGTGAGGGGCTGTTTAGTGTACTCTTGTCATGTCCCATGTCAATATGCTCATAATTCAGTGCTGTATCCCCTCAGTATCCCCTGAGAGCAACCCCCTCCTCTTTTTTCATCTATGACTTTGTAATAGTCATTACAGCAGCATAAAGAGACTCTCATATATCCGGTTTACAGATACGAAGAAATTAGCGAATGCCACCTCGTATCATATGGCTTTGATATTGCGCTTTCAAGCCCTGAGGTGGAACAGCTCCCCAATAACTCAATAACCCCCAACCCTCCATCCCAAAACAATATCACTAACAGAGCTTTCTGGGTAATAAGAGATCTTTCTGTCAGCTGGCTTTTTAGAGAAAAAAATGCAAAATAATAATCCCTCTCCTGAGCCTAAATCAAAGAAGTGGACCAGTAGAGAAGTGAAATGAATTGATAGTAAAAGCCTGAGGTAAGAGTGAAATTAGAGCCTTGATTCATTTAGACAGTTACACAGTTTCGGCAGAATAAAGAGAGTGCGGCTCTTTGTGTTGCCTCCGTACCATTTGTGTCACACATTCGTTTTCATGAGCTCATCTGAGACACCTGTTTGGATAATTTTGGGGTAAAATAATCCACCTATATCCTATTTCGCGGGTTTGTTGTACACACTTTAACTTTACAGCAGTATTTGCAGTTGAATGCACCTGATTCTATTCTACCCAAGTCCAGACACAAACTAATCATGCAGAACAAAGTTCGTTGCCACATGCCCTACATGTAAACTATAAACACAATATATTTGGCTTAAAAAATCATTTGTTTATTCTAGAAATACTTGTCTGCAACAACCACACAAATTTTTGGCCATCGTTGCATTAAAAACTCTAAAAAATCTTTTTTGAGAATCGCCAGTGGTGCAGATGTCAAAGGCTAGAGATAAACTTAATGCAATCATGAATGCAAATGTTATACATGCCTATGTGTATACAGGCCTATATGCTACACGTGTTACTGGAGGCTTCCACTAGAGGGCAGAACAGAGAACACTAACCAGGTTTCCACATTGACTTTTAAAATAATACTCTCTCGCCAGCTGTTCTGACAAGCATATGTGTCACTGTGCTGTGGCAGGGACACATCATACAGATGAGGGTAATTGCAGACATTTGCGGTCACACAGCCTTTCATTGCTGACATAGATGTGCAAATGCACACACACACACACACACACACACACACAGCTTGATCAGTCCCTTCCAGAATAGGACTCTCTGGAGCAGATAAACATGAACCTATTGGCTCCATACCTAATGCCAGGCATGAGCTAGAGGGGTTAAAGCCCCCCAGCATTGAGCTGTGGAGCAGTGGAACTGTGTTCTCTGGAATGATGGTGCACCATCTAATACTTTTGGGATGAGTTGGGGAGCTGTGGATGAGGTTGGGTGGAGATACTTCAAAATCTAATAGAAATCTAGAAGAAATTTAGTAGAAAGTCTTCCCTGGACGGTAGAAGCAGTCACTCCAAGAAAAGCAGGATAAGCTCTTTGTAATATCCTTCATTTTGGAAGAAACAGTGAATGAGCAGGAGTCCCAATACTTTTGTACATATAGTGCATACCTCTAGCAGTCATTGGAAGATTGAAATCTCAATTCTCATCCAATCTAAAGAGCATAACTCGGCTTACTCTCTCGGGTGGGTTCCTCCTTCTTCCCTATCACCCTGTCCAATGATGTTGCAATAGCAGCAGTGCAAGAAAAAGTGATTGTCTGGCTTCAAGTGACTTTAAGTACCTGCAATCCTTCTATCTCCCGGTTCTGGTAGCATGAATAATGGAGGAGTCCTAGGTTGCGGATGGGAATTGGAAATGACTCAACTGGGGAGAAAATTGGTTCAACTAAATAAAGTGTTGTTTAGTAAAGGCAATGGTTATGTATAGAGCCATGACAACAAAGATGAAGTCTTCCTCAAAAAAAAAGAAAAGAAATGGGTTAACATGAGCTGTGAAAATCACTTAGTATCTCAAATGTCCAGTCTGAGATTAGGGTGTAGCAATCTTCAAACAGGAAGCACCCCAATGCAAAAATGCCCCACATTAGGCTCATTTTCTCTATTTTGGAGTGTAGAACCCTTTTAAATGGTTCTATTAAGTCAAAGAACCTTTCTAAGGTACTATACAAATACACAGTGAAGCATAGTAGAACATATTAAAATGGTTCTTAAAAGAATGATTAGTAAATCATTTTCTATCAAAGATATATTTAAGTATCTGCATATTTCTTTGAGTTGTCATGGTCTTATGTAGAACCATCCAGAACCTTTGAGGTTGTAATATTTATAATGGGAATAAGGGCTAAAATATACAACTGTACTTAGCAATAAGTTTGGACAGAATGAGCATAGGATTCTCTAAGCCGGAGTCTTATTACACGCCCTCGCAATGAGAACAAAAAGCGTGCATGAAATTACATTTCCTTTCTGTACCTATCCATTTGCACCCACACTCAGGGAGGAGATTCCTCAGATGTGCAGGATGTAGGCTTTCCAGAGTAAACATCCAACATCCAGTAGGCTACCAGCCACAGTTGTGCACATGTTTTGATATGAATACGGGTAGGCGTGCTGAAATGTACGTACACTCCCTTTTCTAGCAAACTTCAGCATCCAAACACTAACTGTAAAGCTGAGGAGCTAAGGGGTGGAGATGGAGGGTGGTGTATATAAACACATGTGCCGCAGGTAGCATCACGTCACTTCTGAAACCTTCAATGACTCACTGAACACCAACATCTCCAAAGCCTTCTCATATGAATCTGTCAGCATGGCTCTGGACACGGGCGGATTCCAGCTGCTGCTTTTCCTCTGTGTTGTGCTGAAGAGCTGTGGAGATCTCCACAACGATGCCACTGAGCTACTCAGCGCACACATCACCTCCACACTGCAGCACACGCCAAGCAATGTGTCTTTGAACGGAGCACGCGACGGTGGAAGGAGTGTGGATGATCAAGGGGAAACGGGTGCGTAGCTAATTTGCCTGGACACACCTGTCTCCATTCGAGTCTTAGGGGTTCCTGCTGATTTTAAGGATAATCCAATGCTGAAATGATACTAGTGGAGTTCTGTAAAACTATAACTGAAGTTTCAACTGAAAGGGAAAATTGCATTAGTTATTTCACACCATCTTTGATGGTCACTCTTACTCACTCATTCACTCACGTTTAGCAGGTTGATTTGACACAACCGATTAAATTACTCATGGTGCACAGAATCAGTTACACTGTATTGAATATATCAGTTTGTTTACATATTTTTTGGAAGCAATAAATAAGTTTCTTAATGTCCAAAAAGTTGTGTTTTTACATTCTATCGTTCTGGTTATAATGAACGTTTAGTCTGAGCCCTTTTGAGAGCCTACTTTGCTAGCCCTCCATTAACACACAAACATTGAGACATGTTAAAGATTTATAGACATAATTAATCTGAAAACATAATAAAACTAAAGATACAAGTAAAAACCATAGACATATAAAGAGATATATGGTGTATTATGGTTAACATTGCTGTGTGGTATAGTGCAATGAGCATGGCAGTAAAGTTACATGTGCAGTACTGTGCAAAGAGCACTGTCACTGTGCATTATTGCTTAAAGTACTGCCAGCAATTCAAGCTGTAGCAGTAAAAACTCACATTGAAGATCAGTGTAATGTAGTTTTACCAGGAGAAATTCTCATTTCAGATACCAGCATTTTTTTTCACTAAAATAGAATATCTGCAGACATGTAAAGGCATTGTGGCTAGTTATATTGCCACGGCAGCATATGCTTAATGTTATTTAGACATATGTCATAAGTCATATGTTTAAAATAAATCAAGTCAAATTAATTTGCGTAGCACTGCCACTGTCAAAAAGCAGCTTTACAGAAATCAGTAGGACAAGTGATGAACAAAACATACAAACGTAAGACCCTCAGTGACCCTCAGGGAATCGAACCCACAATCCTGTTATTGAGCCACCACTGCCCCACTGGTGATGGTTAATGGTGGTAATAGAAATAATAATAGTAGCAAATAAAGAAGTTTAAAAAGTAAGAAGGACAGCAGTACCAGATAGGTGGACAGCCGAATGA
The DNA here is from genome assembly GCF_030463535.1 of Salminus brasiliensis. Lineage (NCBI taxonomy): Eukaryota > Metazoa > Chordata > Actinopteri > Characiformes > Bryconidae > Salminus > Salminus brasiliensis. Next base: position 36,506,824 of record NC_132880.1, on the reverse strand, counting down.
CACGTGTAGCAGGAGAGCCCGATGGTCTGTCTTGTGCGTAGGCAGCTGGTCTGACATGGGTAGCAGGAGAGGTCAGCGGTTATCATTTTACCATTGATATATATGAAATCTCATCATCTCTTGTGTATGATTATATTTTGACTAGTAAAACATAGAATTAAAAAAATCTGTAATTCCTTTTTACCAGGAGAAATGGTAGGGTACTGTGTTGCTAAGGATTAATCCTGCCCATAACTACACCACTGCATGACACACTTCAGTGAAAAACGATTGACATGAAAATTTATAAAATGTGTAAATGAAAGAATAAACAAAATTTATGTAAATAAAAATATGTAATATGTACTATATTCAAATGTCACCACCTTCTCAATTCAATGAAAGTATATTTCTGGCTTCATGCTTCCACTGTTTATTGAGTACAGTTTTGATAAAGTACCCATGCTTTCACTTAAAGCAGCATTATGCAAGAATTAGCATTATGCTAATGCTAATATGCAATTTCTGTGATTCCCCTACAGTTGTTTCATGTAATTTGCACTTTAATGGACCCCCAGCAGACACGCTTTACACATGCATTTCTGCACAAGTTGAGAGATATAGAACCGCCACTGAAAGTGAAAGAAGCATGTGGGCTGCCGCGGTAGATTCCAGGCCCAGTGTACCATCAATAATTTCATCAATTTAAGGTTTTCATTGTATCAGCATTTGTCTGTATGTTCTGCAGACCGTAACCAGCTGGGCTGCAGGGAACTCAGGTCCACCAAGTACATCTCAGACGGACAGTGCACGAGTGTGCAGGCTGTGAAGGAGCTTGTGTGTGCTGGCGAGTGTCTCCCCGCCCATCTGCTGCCCAACTGGATCGGCGGGAGCTACTGGGGGAGACGGGACACGCGCACATGGCGCTGCGTGAATGACGTCACTCGGATGCGGCGCGTGAAATTGCGGTGCCGAGACGGCAGCACACGCTCCTACCGCATAGCTGCTGTGACATCATGCAAGTGCAAGCGACTAGCGCGCCATCACAACGAGTCCGGATCTCTGCAGGAGGGCCAAGGCGAGAGAAGTGGGGACAAAAGTGGGGGTAAAAGTTGAAGGACCTCCCTTGCTCTCTTTCTGGACTGAAACATGTGATTCAGCTCGATCACTCAAGGACCACTGACCTGTGAGTTGAGACACTGAGGTGTGGAAGCCTAGGCCTAAATGCAGCATGTTTTCTTTTTGAGGTATATTCTTGTATACTGTAGTGTTTGTGTGTGTGTGTTTATGTGCCTATTATTGTGAGTGTTTATTAGATGTCAGGAGGACGTTAGAAATTGGACAAATGTTTTGTTCACTGGGTTGACATCAAGCTCCAACATTTGACAGACGTTCAGTTTTGATTACTTAACACCATGACTTAGAAACAACAACGTTATCAACATCTAACCAGAATTTCTTATTATGTGCACATTAACATCATGAAATTTAGCACATGTTGGGTTTTGGTCATCATGTCACACAACTAAATGTTGGTATTGTACGTCAATATGATGTTGGGATACAAGGTTTGGAAGGTGTTAAAATCTGGTTACTTACATCACAACTTAAAACCAGCAAAATATCAACGTCAGCTGTCGTTACTATTTGTTGGATTTCTGTTGGCAGTAGACATTGTCCTGACCTTACAACCTACATTTAACCAGGTAACAACATCTATCAACCTTGGTGGCCAGCTGGGCAGTGTCACTGTATAATATTTGTATGTCATGTTCAGTATTTTATATAACAGGGAAATATACTGTATTTACTTATTGCCTCTGTATAAGTGTATAACTGTAGTTTATAACACTATCATGCCCATTTTATGGTTTTATAAGATTTAGACTCCAATGTTTGCATTACCTAAGTGCAATAAATCTGGTAGATTTATGTTTCTTGTTATGGTTTCTCTCTTTCATTATCAGACAGCAGCTGTCGGAGCGATGTTCCAGTGATGGATATGAAACAAGGAATTAGTCAGAGAGGGATGACCCTTCTCTATGTGTGAGAAATATAATGCTGCTCTGCGGTGAGGGGAGACCCCTAGCCCAAGGCATGTCAGCCTCACTTTGCCATAATGTGTTACTGGAAAACCTGCTTTACTGTATGACACACTCTTTCATTCCCCATAAAAGAATAGTGGCTTCTCACAGTCAGAGGCATCTCATTTTCACCTCTGTGGATAGCAGCTGTAGATAACACTTTGGTGGGAGATTATTCCTGTGAAAGGGAAAACTAATAGTGATTTATATGGGAATTAAATGTGAGAACAGTCATATTTCACTAGACTGTGCCCATTTTATGACCTTTGCATCAAAAGGTGCCTTGGAATGGAAAACTGTATTTATCTTGGAATAGTTGTTACAGTTGTAAAACTGGTCAATTAAAACAACTAAAAAATGTATGTTTATTATATTTACATCCCAAAATTGATATATACACCAAATGCTAGTCATTCAAAAACAAATTTAATGGCTACCTCTGTAGAATATGGAAGGCTGAAATTTTATGCTAGCCGGCCGGGTGAAGCACCACTCAAAGGTGCGTTACACGGAAGCCACTGAAGCTAGCTGGGTGCTATGGCCAGGCCAGAGAGAGCAGGCTGGACAGCCATTAAAGCTAGCTGGGTGCTTGGCAAATGCTAGACTAAAAGCTAACCCAGCCCCTTCTACAATCTCTTCATCACATCATGCGAACTGGACACCATGAGGACCCAGATAGGACAGTAACAATATCCAGTAAGACTTGGGAAAAATATACTATGTGTAACTACTGTGTGTCTTGGTGACATAAACCACCCAATGAAAGCAGAGTTAATCGCGTTTTTCCCACAAGTCCACTGTACAAGATCAATCATCATGTTTCATTCCAAACTACATCTGAGCATTTTTCACCCCAACCAAAGTCACATACCTACTAATTATATATCAAAGAACAATGTACAATACTGAATAAACACATTCTTAGGCACATTCAATATATCAGGTAGCATTTCTTGTAACAGCTTTATTCCACAGGCCGCAGCCATCGTACAATGTTCCAGTGATGGAGCACTTCTTTGGAACTGTAAGACAGTTTTAGATCCTGAGTGAGTTGCATTTCTTTTTCCGGAAGTTCTTACCTGGTCTATAAAAGGCAACTTGGCTGGATTGCTAAAATTACCCAGTAAAATGATATTCAGGCAGGACGAGTCAACGGAAGCAAGTCTAGAGAGGAAGTACCGTATATATGGTGTGTTGACAGCAGAGTCACAGATGAGAGCATTCGACACGGTTACAGTCAGCATGGTCCGTTTCACCATCCCTGTAATTATCCCTAACAACAGATTCCCTTCCAGAGAGCATGGGATATGAAGACCACCTGCTGTTATTTATGACTTCAGTAACCAACTTCAGGCTTCTTTCATCCAAAGAGGCCACTGTTCTTAACCATCAGACGTCTACCCACTGTCTCTTACACTCTTGCAATTAAAAGCACCATTTTTTTTTTTTTAGAGAGTACCATTTTAGTGAAGCCAGAGAAGAACCACCAGTTTCTTTAAATGTTTAAAATGTATATGTTCTATCCATTTTAAGGGTTCTTCTTCAGAGATTTGATATTGCTCAAAAACTCATTGCAACACCTTATATTTATTAGTGTATACTTGAGATTTTAATACTGGTTTTGTTTTTATAACCAAAGTCAGTAACTTGCATGATGTTTGTCTCATTTTCTTCTAGAGATTAACGTTAGAGACTAAAGTAACTCTTTATCAGCTGGCTTGTTCAAACTTCTACTCATCTTAACCAGCCACCGTTGCCACATTAAGTAATAACCTGTAAATCACGCGAGTGTTTTAATCCAGTGCCCCAGTTAGTTTCTTCGGTTCATTAGTATCATTTCCATTCCAGTGCCAGTTCACAATAGCAATCAGTTATCACCTAAAGCTTAATGTCGAAGCCACACATTACATACCCCCGAGCAGGCCTCAGCAACAACTAATTCCTGCAGCATGCAGTTTGTAACGCACCCTGTCATCACGCACAGCTTGCCAGTGGTTCAGCCTGCACCCACACTCCATCTCCATCTTTCCACTTGGCTCCAGTACAGAGACCTTGGAGAGTACCTCAGCCACACACAAGCAGCAGCCTCACAACTGAGAGTAGGAGTCATAAGCACTTGGCAGTTGCCGGGCAGATGAAAAGCACTTGATGGATGCATACAAGTTCACACACTCAAATATGCTCCAAAACACATTCTTAATGCACTAGACCACATTTTGATCCAAATGGATCTTCATTAGGCCTTGTGATTACCTGTCATCATCCTAAAGAAATGTCAAATGGCTCTTATTATTGGGAAGCAGAAATTTAGGTTCTGAGATTTGTGCAAAAGACCAATGCAAAAACACAATAAGGACACTTCTCGAAGACATGTACCGCCTCTATTAATCAATTTTGCATTTTGCAATTTAAAATAGAGTTTATGGAAAGAATTTAAGAGAACATGCTTGGATATCAAGAATGGCAAAGACATGACTACATTTTCTCTCGTCTAAACCTGCATGGCAACGTGGGAAATCTGTCACTAAAGGGGTGAGAGCAGAAATGCTCACTCGTGCAGGTGTGGGAGGGAGAATGATCTAGCAGTGTGCATGTGGTAACAATCCCACAGTAATGATGCACAATTAATCATGATATAATCTCCAGCTATTACCAGGCATTAGGCCAGACCAAGATTTCAGGGAGCCAAGCACAGCCACATTGTTAATCTTTTCTTTTTTGTCTCAAGCCCACAAAAACCATCAGTTACTGCTGGACAAAATGTAATATATATATATAACATAACATTTTGTCCAGCAGTAACTGAGACTTAATTTGCAAGATATAACAACAATCATGTACCTTTGCTGCTCTTTATAATTATTATACTTGTATCTATATAATGATTTTAGTTCATCCACAAAAATGTGATGTGATATTCTAACCATCATAAGCTATAACAGTTAAACTATCAAACTGTCAAGGTAAATGTGTGTGCAGTAGTAGTAAGGTTAATAAAAATAGTCACAAGATACAACATCTATGTATATCATACAGCTGTGAACATATTTCTACCATAGTTGGGTAATAGTTCTAAGTTGATGATAGTTCTAGTTCTAGTTCTAATGATATTCTATAAATATGTACAGATTATATACAATATGTAAACTTGGAAAGAGAGAGAGAGACTGTAAAGTAAATTTGCATATCTATTAGTCAGTCAGAGTTATTTACACAGTGTATATGTGTATATATATATATATATATATATATATATATATATATCCAAAACAGCATGGAAAAAAACTACTTAATCTTCAGTGGAAAATTGGAGCATCTTATTGGTCCGATAATCATTACATTTTGATACATTATGAAGAACAGCAGAGTCATATTATATCAAAAAGTAAAAAATGGAAAAATTGAGATTTTGTCCAACATCTACAATGTACTTTTTGACATAATCTGGAAGTTGATCTTTATTTAACAATGAATAGACCAATAGTAATGCTCCAAAATGATTTTTTACTGATTTCTACTGAAATCTAAGAAGATTTTCCTTGAACTGAAAAGTTGCTATTTTGGAGATATGATGTCTTTGTCCAGCAGCAATGTGGTATATGCTATATATTAATAATATAAATGAAACTATTCACATGTGAGTATGAAATGTAGGTGGTGGAAGGACTGCTAAAGGTGTCTGCACAGCGTAACCCAGCGTTCACAGAAATGAGAATAATGTGCCTGAATTCAAACACAGATGTTTCACATTCATCCAGGATGCTCCAGAGAGATGCCTTCATCTCACAGCTAAATCCCATCGCTCACAAAACAAAGACCCTCACTGTTTCAGGGCTACGAGCCTCCAGTTTCTGCCTTTAATATGTCCAATTAGGGTAACGGTTACTGTAATTTCACTTCACTCTTTACAGAAACAAAGTGCTGCAATCCAAATTGAGTGCAGAATCGAAACGTTTAGAACTGTTCAGAGAATGTGTGTTATTTTGGGCAGAGAATGTGTACTGAATATCCAAACTGGCATGACATTTCTTTTTTACACTCTTTCACACATTCTAACAATGGCTGCTATATATCCTCCTATTCAATTCAGTTCAGTTCAATATTAAAACCAAAAATGAGTGTGAGGCACAATTATCATATTCAGAAGCAGGTTAGGAGTGTGTTCAGGCACTGGCAGTCATGCAGTTCATTACAAAATCACCTAAACTAAATCCCAAAGATGTTGTTTTGTCTTTGACTTGTGTATTTGACTATTGTGTACAGTGTTGATTCTTGCATTTTTTCATGAATAATGTAGCCAGCTGTTTACTACACTGTCTGTACAGAGGGAAATAAGAGGAAAGGTAAAAATGTACAATGCTATTTTCAGCATATTGCATGCATACTGCTTTCTTACATTACAATATGTTGTATTTTATTAAATGATTAGGTAAAAGAAAAAATACATTTAAAATGTCAATATATTTTCTGAAAAATAAGATAAATATGTATATGAAAAGTGCATGTAAATGTGTTCAATGATTTAGACATAATTGGAAAATGGGATCTATCTGTGGAGTATAGTTATGAGGTAAACGGTTTATAACTGTTAATTTTATAGTTAAAAGAACAGGGTTGGTTGTTGACTTTTCTGTTAACTGGATTTAGTGTAGTTTCACCAGCAGCTTACCTAATTTACCAGACTGACTACACAAACTAGATGTCTGGAAGCTAACACATACACATAAAATCACATGCTGTGTATTTGTACAGTAGTTATTTTAAGGCTGTAGTCACCATATGTATTGAGAGGGACCCCCCCCCCACAATATTTAGATATGCTCAACATGCCCCCCTCCAAAATACTAAGAAAATAAATGTAAATAAAATATTTACTAACTAGTAACTAGTAACTCTGTTCCATTATACCAGCACTTCACTTAAGCAAAGTATGGGCAGCTAGCTAACATCTCTAATTGCAGGGAAAGGTAATGTTAATGTCAATGCATCATTTTGCACTGAAACTGTTATTGTGGACAAAAATAATATTTTACTAAAAGAGACGTGTGAGTATGAAGAACCTTTTAAAAGTCAGCGTAAAGGTTCTATATCAATATTCACATTTACAGCCTCTTTTCTGTGGTCCCCTGTCCAGTTATGGCTACAGTCTTGATTCATTTATTGTAATATTTCAGTTTTTTCTTTTTTTTTTTACAAATCAACCTTTATTGCCAAAATGAATTTTCATTGCTTTCTTTTGTCCTCACAACAACGCACAAGTGGAGATTTTGTAAATCATTTTCTCAGTGACAGCAGCATTTCATATAGCCTCTTCTAGCTTGGTACACTAGACAATCAAACCTTTATATTTACCCATCTTGAGTTCAGAGTGTTTCAGTGACCCATTCAGCTTATTATGCCTACCCAGTCATTTATGACTAGTGAGGTGTTGAAAACTGCAGTGCGTGCATATTTGGTGAATCCAACTCGTAAGGGGAATGAGTTGTTCTGGCCTTTCTTCATAGTATTTTAAGTATACGTGTTTAAGTGAGCAAAGACAGATTTTTATTTGTGTTATTACTATTTTAGTGCTGGACACAATCACCAACCCTAATATCCACCTCAATTCCGTGATATATAAATTTTAAACACACGTTATTAATGTTCGGCTTGTGATCACTTCTTCAACTGGCAAATCTGAATGACAGGAGGAGAGTTTTCCTGGCTCTTGGGTGTCTTTTTCCATCATTAGAAGACGTGTGGGCTCCGACACTTCATTTGAAAAGCCTGACATTGCGTGATGTGTGGTGGCTGGCATTAGCTTTAACAAGACATGCCAGTTAAAATTCTTTAGATCTTCCATAAAGCAAGAATTGAGTAAATGACAGCCTGATTAAAAAATAAAAATAATTACTGATTAATTTATTCATGCATTTCTTTCTTTCCTTCTTGCTGTTTCTGCGTCATGTGCAAAAATATGCACACTTTAACACATGAACCATCCCAGTACCACCCGTGGATCAGAATGTTTATTACAGTTTTATAATATGAGAATAATTTTGCTTCATTGCACTGTAGGCACTCTGCACTAAAAATAATGATGCTACAAATTGTTCTCTGAGTAATGCTACTGAAGAACCACTTTTGGTTCCATGTTTGTAATAGAGATGTGTGACTGTAGAGAACTCTCACTTGATGTAAAGGGTCTTTAACATTTAAAAGTCAACAAAAGCACATTGTGTAATATGAAATGATAAAACTTTTTAAAGGGGTTAGAGAAATCTAATTATTTATACATTATTTATACAGAAATCATCAGAAGTAAAATAATTTGTTTATTCTGCACAAAGATGCCACAGGTGCTTTACAAATTCCAGTAAAGAATAAAGGCAGTGCCGTCTCATGTAAGAACCATACCATACCATGAATATGAAGAAAAGTTTCAAGGAAATTTCAGAGAACTTTGCTCTGGATAAGAGCACCTGCCAAATGCAGTAGTATGTCAAATTATTTTAATATCACATTTAAGACATCCAAACTTGCAGTTAAAGTGCTTTTTATTAAAATAAGAAAAAAATGAAATGTTAATACACCATAAAAAGTCACAATGCATAGGATTTAGGTCCATTTTAAGTTTGATAGAGCACATATCTCAATAGGAAAACTTTCCAGAGTAAATCACCCAGTTTTTTCTCTGTCCAGGGAACCCTCAGAAGAGGCTGGTCAGCAGATCTTAAGGTTCTTGACTGTGTATGTAGCTGTAATAATTCTGTGCTATAATTGAATTTTAAGTTAAATTTGAAATTGAATTGGAAGCCAACGTAGGGATGCTAATACTTGTGCAATGCAATCATCCTTTTTCGTGGGAAACATAAAAAAAAAGCTGCTTTTGATCATGGAAGAGGTATAAAGTCCTCATTAAAAAAGCACTCCTATGTACTGAGTCTGTGTTTGTTATGTAATCAAGCTGTGCTGAAAAATGGCAATATATTATGTGGCTTTCAAAAGCAGCTTCAAAAGCATTTGGATGATCCACTGACTTGAGAAAACCAGAGAATAGCGCCTCTATTCTCTCTATGCTCTGGACTCTGGACTCTACACTTTTTTTGGTATAACTTTGGTGAAGAGGACAGAACTGCTAAACCGCATAGAGCATCCTTAATGCTTCTTCCATTTTCAGTGCCAGTTCAGTATGTTTTAGCATGTCCAGAAATGCATGTGTAAAACATGTCCTTTAGGGGTTAGTGCAAATTACACTTCCAAACAGTAGGGGAGCCCAGGAGCAAGACATTCCATTTCTCTCAAATTCCGATTAAAGGAACAAAATAAACCTAAACAGTCAAAAGAGTAAAACAACAACATTTCACATCATGAATTAATTTGATGGGATAATAAATAACAGCTTGAAAGAATTTTGGAAATAACCGGACAAAAAGGATGATTTCCTTGACAACACCACAAGGCAGTTTTAACAAACACTGCTGCTTAAACATCCATCCCATCAGCCTGCAGTAATTAGTGTAGTTCTACTTTTAGAAAGAAATCATCAGCTCTGAGAATCACAATAAATGACCAATTTTCCCAATGACATACAACAAACATGCCCCAAAGCTCTCCTCTGTGACACTGCAGGGATTTTTGGTTGTTGTTTCATTTAGAATCTATTGAGCTCCTTAATATTGTCCTCTTTTCTCAGTATGAACATAGTACATGTGTTTCAGTCTAGCTGCTCTTACTTTGTGCTAGTTGTATCCCTGATGATTAGCCCTTTCCTCTTATCCGCTGACCCCGGGTTTCAGTGACATCATTATTCATCACCTCAGAGATGACTTGGGCCAGCGTGGGTGGGCCAGATAAAGCCAACATCTGCAGCCAGAGAGCTTGCAGGACCCTCTTAACTAACTCTGCTTCCCTCACTTACTCTGATTGAGCATGTGATTAGATGGGAAACTCTGCTGGGACATGGGTCTTCCTTTCCTTTGTTTTCCCTGTGTGTCAGTCTAACAGCTCTAACCCTTCACATCTGAGCTAACATTTAAGTTGTGTTCTGAATACTTTTAAATAATAATATAATAAAGTAAAATTAACTATATATATAATTTTTTTTTTAAATCACAGTATGTCAAGAATGTGTTTACATGCTGTAAAGTAAAAACTTAATGATGGCCAAGACCATGGCCATGAGTTTATATATATATTGAGTTCCTTCCTTGACTCTGTTCTGTATTCTTTACTGATGTCTTACAGCAATACTGACTGAAATACAGTGAGAATCGCTTTTAGGAATTTATATTCTTATTTCAAAACACTGATGGCGAAACTAAAAACCTTTTATTACCATCACCAGGTGTCTTTACCATCACAGCCAGTTTTGTTGTAGTGATGACATGTTGCGGCAATGACCCCTTTTTACTTTTTCCAAGAAAAAAAGTGTTTGCTAACACTATTCATCAGCTAGTATAAGATGTTCCTTAAATACAAACAATGTTAACACTTGGCATATCAGTATAAACAGTGATATAGATATATACTACTTACTTTTACAGCCATCAAAATGTAATGTGCTCCCCTGTCAATTCTGGGTAAACAAGTGTTATCTTTGACAAAAAAATCTGTACAGTATCACAGGCTATTGTGATAAGAATGGTAGTGTTAGGGCTGGTGATCTATGGTTCAAAAATATGCAAGTAACCAACACTTCCAGATATTAACATAAATACATTCTGTGTATTTTAGGTTATTATCAAAAACAAACTCTCACTTTTTATGTTTTCAATGTAACAAGTGATGATGGTTGGTGTGGCGCAACAGATAAAACCACTAGCTGCTATTATACCATGTGGGAGACCAGGGTTCGATTCCCAGTCTGGGTGACTATGCTGTGCTACACCAATAAGAGTCTCTGGGCAAGACTCCTAACACTACAGTGGCCTGCCTGTGTAATAGGAGTCACCTTGTAAGTCGCTCTGGATAAGAGTGTCAGCTAAATGTAAATGTTAATCATGTTAAAAATAATAATAGATTTAATACCTGAACTATTTATTGTGGAAAAACATGGATTAATAACCTAGAGACAAAATTATGTTTCCTTATTTGGCTTGTTTGTTTCATTGTTTGATGTTTTCCAAGAAATGTTGTTCAGCCTCTTTATTGGCAAATCCCAACTTATGCTGAGTGCCTGCTCTGGCAATCTCTTTGCTTGTTTCAGCTCCATAATTCCAGACACAGGTAGGATCTGTGTTTGATGCAACAAAGACACTGTATTTGAGATTAGCCTGTAGATAACATGATTCCTTATTTTGCTTTTTCATTCCTGGTTCTGTTTATCGCAAAAACACAAATCACAGAATACAGAGAACAAAGGCCTCAGGCTGGAGGCTGCATGGTGGTTGGCTCACATTAGGAGTTTATTTTACAGTCTGTTTTGTGCAGTGTTTGATGTGGTTTGACCTTTGACTGAGTTGCACTGAATTAGATGGACAATCCATCACTTTAAGCCTGTGTTTAGATGTGTGGACTTTTTTTTTTACTTAAATGTTCCTGGAAGGAGTAGTCGACCTTATCTATTACTTTACTTGTGAAACAGTTCTTTTTCTAATGCACTTTGTAAATGTTGGCTATTCCAGCGAATGTGAGCCCACATTTTTAAAGAATTTTTTCCCTTTTTTTAATGTCTTTGGATCAAACTTAGAATGGAGGTCCCATGTGTATTGCATTATACATCAGTCTGAAATATACATGATTCCTTTTAAGTCAGGATGCCCCTGGTCATTGCTGAAGTCCATTGACTGCTTTGTGAGGCTGCTTTTAAGGGCTGCGTCTACACTGATCCTTTGGTAATGATGAGACTGCAACTGCATAGCCCTTACACGAGACTGTTTTTGTTGAGCGGGTTACTCGATCCAGTAAGAGAGGAAATGCAGTTTTAAAAAAACACTGCTATTTGTTCCTCATTAAATATTATGTGACAGCGCTGAATGTGTGTGATCACACGACACCACTGTTCCTTTCCCTGTGACCTCATGCTTGGCAGCGTTGGTTTTCTCTGGCTGCCTGCATTGCATCACACTCTGAAACTCAGCTGAATAGGATCAGTAATGTTGATGATAATTCTTCCCTTAGTAAATCGGAGTGGAAGTCTTTTTGCTGTCCCTTATTCTCCCATCAGGAGTGATGGGAAAGTCTTTCTCTTGCCTAGTGCAAGTAAGTTGATCTTTACCCTGACAGGTATTGCTGGCCGACCATAAGAATGTCCATAGGAAGCGACACCAGAAGCGCTTTGTGAAGGCCTTGCAGGCTGCACTGCAAAACGGAGCAGTGTATGTGTGAAGATGTCTAAAGAAACACCCTAGTAGGTAAAGGTTACTCACAGATGGTAGTGTAAATGCACAACCACCAAGATTAGTTAACTTTCACGGGATATTAAAACATGAAAAACAATGACCTTTCGGCAATGACCTTTCCTCTTTTTTGAGAATCAACACTCACTGTAAAATATAATAACACAATAAATAAATAAATAAATAATGAGATAACGAGCAATTAAACTAGTCGTATTAACTCAAATGCTTTAAATTAATGATTTGTTCATTCAGAATATTTCTTTGAGTTGGATAAAACAGTTACCTTGCTTGTTACCTCATCGATTACTTATTTAGAGTAAGAAAATGTGTTTTCTGGTGTGATTTATAACCAATAAGCACAACTGGAAACACTATATCATTATACTATCACTATATCATAAACAATATATCATTTCAGAATAGTGCACATGCGCAATAGTCACATTGCCGGACGCGCAGTGTCTTATGACTCACAGTCAGGGGCGCTGCCAGGGACATTGGGCCCTATAAAAAGACATAACACTGGGCCCCTCAACTCTAACAATTCTGCCATAATGCTCAATTAATACATCTTTTTGGGTCCCTATCAGTCACAGGCCCTTAGAATTGTCCTAAGACCCCCTCCCCCTTTCTCATATAGCAGTCCTGCTTACAGAACTTGCTGCAAAGAATCTGTCTTTGTGCCATATATCACAGGACACCTTCAGAGGCCATGTGGAGTCTATGCCTTGAATGGTTAGATGTGTTTTGGCAGCACAAGGGGAACCTTGTGTGACCTCAATATTAGGCAGGTGGTACTAATCTTATGGCTGATCTGTGTATTTGATAAACAGTGATGAGGGTGGAACAGTTGGCAGGTAAATTGCAGGAAATTAATTGACCTCCTCCCTTTTATTGCAGAGGTATTGATGTGATTTTGCTTCTACCGCCCTCTTCAGGTGATAGGTGGTTTTAACAGTTAATTACAAATCAGTACACTCACATTTGAAGGGTTCACAGCAAAATGCATTAAAAGACATCTCTATGGTTTTCAGTTTCATAATTTAGCTTTTCACTACAGTGTGATAGTGTGGAATGGGGAGGATACAGGATATGTCAGTCATATATGATGATTTATTTTACTGTCATTAGAGTGAGAAAATGTGTCTTATGGTTTGCTTTTTAACCAATAAACACAACTACCGGTAGGTAAGAATTGGGGGTGGGGGAGTTAAGATTGTCTCCTCCCTTGAGCAAGGCACCTAACCCAACTGCTCCCTGGGTGCTGGAGTTGGCTGCCCCCGCTCTGTGTGTTTGTGTGCTCACTGAACCTAGTACACTTGTGTGTGTGTTCACAACCATAGATGGGATAAATGTAGAGGACACATTTCACTGTACATTGTACAGCAACAATTACTTGCACCTTTACCTTTCCTCGGTAACTACAGGAACTTCTGTACAAACTGGTGGGACTATTCTGTGGAAATAGACGTTTGTATTACCGCTTTCGACCCACTGGCAGTCCAGAGGCTGTTTAAGAGGCAAACTTAATAGACTTAAACCTAATTCTAATCCCCTACCTAACCTTACCCTTACCCTAACCAAGTAAAGAGAATTTCTGCGTGTTCGGTACATTTACAGCAACAAAAACATCTAGAATCTAAGATGTGTAGAACTACGTGTAGAACTAGTTTTGCACATAAGTTATGAAATGCAAGCCAAACGTAGAGTGTTTATGGGGATATTTGGCTACAGCCCTTAACCAGCCAACGGACTATGTGAAATACAGCCCTATTACATTCGTGCTTTTCAGATTTCCACAGCACTTGCCTACCTTTGAAGCACGATGAGATGTTTAATGTGAAACATTCCTTCTCTTCTTGACGGCGTGAAAGTGCTGACGGCCACTAATCGAGTGTGTTAGGGCAACGTGAGGATACGTGGGGCCCGCAGACGCAGGTGTTGATGGGTCAAACTATATTTAACTTACATGTTACCCTTCACTAATGACTAATGGAGAGAGAAAAATGAAGAATGGCTGAAATCTCTGGCAGGCCCCAAGAAGCCTCCATGCAGTCATCCTGAAGAAATTTCCTTGGAGGGATTGCAAAGCCACAGCATTATTCCAGCATGATTCATTTTTAAGAACAGCAATTTTAAGAACTTCATTTAGGTATGTATTTGCTTAACCCATCTTTTGTATAATACTATGCAAATGTTTGTTGGACCATGAAGAACATCAAGTAAAAGTTGGGTTTAAACAAGGATGTGAGAGCTGCTCATGTTTTCACGATTTTCCTGAAAGTCAGGACTAAACAATGTCATGCACAAACAGTCTCCCCACATATGCAGAGCGTCTTGCCACATGCAATAGAAGGTAATTACGGTGCTGCTATTTAAGCTTCTGTCTGGTTGAGAGAACTGAATTTCCAAACCAAACAACATGAACTGAGTAAGAGAAAACACCAACAGGATTCCTCCTTGATTGCCCTTGTTTGATCTGTGTGTCTAGTAGTCACTTGCTATTAATTCATCCATCAGCCAAATCCAAGCACTTCTATGGAAAGGCTGCCTGTTGCTATGTAATTAGGATAATTGTTTACGTCTCCTGGCAACTCAAATCCATTTAGCACAAACACTTGGTGTGAATTTGTGCATGCATGCAGCAACAGGTGTGTGACCTAGGCCTGCACAGTAATCGGCAAAACCAGCCTTGATGTTGCTTCCCTGGATTGGTCACATTCAGGTGATGTTGTGTTCTTCTAATGTTGATTATGATACCTGGTCGTGATAAACATTACTTGTGTTGAATAATCATAAATATTATGATACACCGGTAAAAATATATCTGCATGAATTATTATGTGTACCCATTCTAAATAACATTTGCTC
This sequence comes from Salminus brasiliensis, assembly GCF_030463535.1. Lineage (NCBI taxonomy): Eukaryota > Metazoa > Chordata > Actinopteri > Characiformes > Bryconidae > Salminus > Salminus brasiliensis. The sequence goes on along the minus strand of NC_132880.1, from coordinate 36,491,568 downwards.
CAGCAAATGTGAATATTGTACACTGAATATGTACATTATAAACAATGATTGTAGTTTTATGGTAAGCTACTGTTTACTTACATTATAGTATGTTTTTTCATGTTGCTGGTAATTCTAAAAGATGATGTCCATTCTGAACAATGTACTGTTTAATAGACAGTGAGCTCCTGAAAATAAGTAACTAATATAATTCACAGAAATTCTCTAAAAATATAAAATCTAAAAACCAGGAATGTCTGTAAACATGTTACGTTTAAAAGCAGCAGGCAGCAGAAGATCAATATGGCTTTGACAGTTGATACATTAGAAAAATGTAACTCAGGGTAGTGGGGTCTGATGTGCTACAGTAATAGATCAGCGAGTAAATATTCAATTGAATTCAAATTAAATTTAAGCGACAGAGATTCAGGTCCAAGCCTCTTTTGAACAAGCTAGTGGCAACAGCAGCAAGGAAAAACTCCCTCAGATCAAGAGGAACCAAGACTCAAAAGGAGAAGCCATCCTCCTCTGAATAAATATTAGCTGCAGTTGTGAAAAATGAAATAACTGACCTAACCTTTAAAACAACTTCTGTAATTAGTATTGCAGTACATATACAGGGGCCTTCTGTGTTTTTACAGCAGATCCTGTGATTTTATTGTCATCAGTTTAAGGTGAAATTACTGTGAAATGATGCACTGTACATTAGTGTACATTTACAGTACAGTACAACTGTTCTGTCAACTAATCTACCAGTAACACTGTAGATTCCACAGGAGTTACTTTACAGTGAACTGTATGTTATAGTTAGCTGAGATTGATGGGTGATATTTAAAGTGATATTGTGTATTATGTTATTATGTAATCACAGCACACTGTAACCTAACCAGCAAAGCCAACTGCATATAGAGACTGCCAGGGTCTTGTGGATGTGGGCATGAAGGACTGATTGGCCTTGTTAGGAAATCTATTTTCCAGCTCAGAAAGCCTTTGGAAACCACACTGGCAAAACCTTCTGAAACACTCTTCATTTCGATCTAACATGTAAACACAGGAGAAATGAAATGAAAAGCACCAAAAGCACAACTTTACTGATCCATTGACCCGTGAAGATAAACATGTACTTTGCGAGAGAGAGACAGAGAGAGACTACTGCTTGTAAGTATGGATGTACAGTTTTCTCTGTAAACTATATTTGACTGACACCACGAGATGGAGCCGACTCATTGCAGTGTGGTGTAATCTACTGCAGTGTTCTCGGTTGGTGCTCTAGATGGTGCTGTTTACTGACTTTAAGCTGTTGAGCTGTCAATTACGCTCAGTCAGAAATCTTAAAAATGTTTAAAATATTTTATAGTAAGAAGATTAAGATTAAGCATTAGGACAGTCTTGATAATACATTTAAACCTTACAATCAGGAGCAGTTATATATGTAACTGCCACAATAAAAACTACCTCTTACTGTAATTGTACACACACACACACACACACACACACACACACACACACACACATATATGTACACACATACAAACAGATCATTCTAAAATTTTTTATGTATGGACTAGAGGCAGGGAGAGATATGTGTATGATCCTTTGAAAGAACACATAATGGACTTACTTAAAAATAATTCTCTTTTGAGCAAATGACCATCTGCTTATACCATGTTTCCAGTGCAACAGCAGAGGAGAAATAGGTGAAAATACCATATTGTTAAAGAAAAATATACATTTACTGTAAAGCTAAACCATATCTGTACATGTGAGAGGGAATTCCCAGACCAGGGGTATTTCATTAAAATTCAATTAGGTCCAGTTAGAGACAATTTCCTTCAGCCAAGGTCTGAGGCACCATAATGTTTAACTTAACATAATGATATAGCCTGTCCTGTATACTGAAGGAGCCTAGTAGCTTATATTTAGGGTATTTAGCTGGCACTCCTATACAGAGGGGCTTACAAGGTTACATGTATTACAGACGTGGACCACTATTGGGTTATGAGCCCTACCCAAAGACTCCAATTGGTGTAGCGCAGCATAGTCATCCAAATCAGGAATTAAACTCCAGCCTCCCACATGGTGTAGTAGTTCAATGGCAAGTAGTGGTGTTAGCCATTGCACCATACCAACTACTCCAAAATGTTGATATAGTATTTATATCAACATTTGATGTGGTCAACAACTCAAAATCAAAGTGCAAGTACAATTCAGTATGCTTCAACAATAATTATACTCATTTGTTTTTACACTGATTGGAATTATTATATAAAAAAAAAAACTCTAAAAAGTTATTTTCTCATTTCAAGCAAAATCTAAAAACAAAAGAGAATGATATATTTTTAAATGTGTAACTGCGACTGTCCTGCTTGATATCTTAAACTTGCTATCTGCTTTCCTGCAGTCTTGGAACTCATCAGACACACTGGTTCAGAGCTTTATTAAAAGCTTGGTTTTCACACTCTACTTTTTTTTGAGCTTCCATATGAATTAACTTCTCCTTGACTGCTCTCACTCACTCCAGATGCAGTGCTCATCAATAATGCACATATCTGATTGGCTGAGTAGTGTGTGATATTTTCTATGCACGTGTTTGAACTGTGAGTTTCCTAAACACTAAACTGAAATAATTTCTCAATAATTTCCAAGTTGACAATGATTTTGTTTTTTATAGCACAGACAACAACAGGCGAACAAAAAACAGGAAATGATTCAAGAACAAACATTATACTGAAGACAGATATTAAAGTACAGATAGACCAAAAAAAGACAAAATACACTTCTTAATGCAACAAGACTTCAAAATTAGGCAGACCCTTAAATAGAGCTGTAGAATGCAACCTGTAGTTGACTGGTATTCCACACATTACTGGTAGGCTGGTTTTACCACTACTCTGGCCTTGGCAGTGATGGGCGTCTGGCCTGAGCTGTCCTGCAGGATGCTTGCTTCACCGCAGACTTCTGGTGCAGTGAAAAGTACCATAAATCCAGAGCCGTTCATATGAGCACATGCCAAAAAGCATAGCAGCAGCCAGCCCACTGCAATGTTAGAGTGAAGTGAAATTCTTTTAGACCAACATTGATGTCATATCCTGGTATGGGTTCATGAATGAGAAGGAGTATAAACAATTTTGGGGATATATATATATATATATATATATATATATATATATATATATATATATATATATATATATATATGCACAAAACCTTGCATGTCCAAAAAAACTAGACAATAGATAAAGACAATCTTTAAAAGAAGCTTAACATTTAATTTAATGTAATCGGTTTTAATCCAATCTGAAAATCTAAAAATGATGCTTGTGCAAGCAATGCTGCACAGTGGAAATGTGCACCACCCTCTTGACTTAGCTCCTTGCTGACTCTTGGCAGTCATATAAGGGTTTTGATATGCCTTTCTTATCAGCATATGAGCAGTTCTCTCATAGCATTGTCTTGGACTTTAACATCTCATCTTGGCTTCCACAATTCTTGTTAACTGCCATTCCTAATAAAATTCCACACTTTAGAAGCTGCAGGCTAAAAAGATGTGCTATTTTTTCTTCTCTTGTGGGAATTTATTACTTTTGTTTTCAGATCTTTAGACAGTTGTTAAGGGGACCTATGTTTAATGTGTGTTTCAAGGTCTGTAGAGTCAGAGAATCTTTCAAGATTTGATTCTGCTGACAGTTCCCAATGACAATAGGTAACATCCCTCATGCCTATTTTTTATATAGTATATAGTTTATAATAAAGTTTACAAACTATGTCTCTATGTGTGTTTTGTTTTATTTTGTCTGTGCGTGTAGGCTATAGATACTGTCATAATTACAGATTAGGTTTGAGGCCCATTGAGGGACATGAAATGTACAAACTTTCATACACAGAGAAAGAAAGAGAGAGAGAGAGAGAGAGAGAGAGAGAGGGTGAGAGAGATGAGCTGAGTGGGATGTGAGAAAGGCCAGATGGGATGCGTTAGGTTAGGCTGCTTCCTTCTTTCCCAGCGTCCACTCTGATCCCACTTCCCTGTTCTGCTTTAATGAATCTGTAGCTTTGAGAATTATACTATTCATATTACATTCATGAACTGCTGTGACTGTTAAGAGCCATGCACTGAATGGTGCATACTGGTCCACTGAAACAGTTTTCAGAAATGTAGCAGGATGAAAAACTGGAACCTAGGAGGTGAAAATCTCTAACAGAGATTCATAGTTTTAGAGATTTTAATTATTCTGTAAATATATGGCATTGACAGAAGTCCTAAGCAGCCATTGAAATAGTTCAAAATAAATACCCACTTCAGCAGTAAATGTACTTAGTCACTGTATGTCATTTAACCCCTTATGCTCTGTGACCTTTATTACTATGTATCAGGAGCAGATGAACATGAACCTACTGGCACCATGCCTAATGCCAGGTGTGAGCTTGAGGGGTATAAAGACAGTGGAATTGTGTTCTCTGGATTTTTGGGATGAGGTGGGGTGGTGATCATCCAACATCCTGACCTCACTAACCATCTTGTTGCTAAATGCAACTCACAGCAACCTCACAGCAATGCTTCAAAATCTAATAAATAAAGTCTTCCCTGGACAGTAGAGACAGTTATCCCAACAAAAGCAGAATAAACTCTTTTTGATTCATTTGATTTTAGAGGAAACAATAAAAAAGCAAGTGTCCCAATTCTTCTGTCATATGTCCTTCATAGTTATAAGAGTGAGGAATTAAAGTGTGCATCCAGAAATGGACCTTTTGGATTTTAATGGTTGAATATTCCAATGTAAAACAATCTTTAAACAAGTCTTAAACTGGGGACATCAATCAAATGACAATGATGAATCTGCACTGAATGTAAAATAGTTTAATAAATCCTGAGTTTTCCCTGAAATTCAAGTCAAATGTCAGGAACGATCAAGTCTAAACATTAAGAACCCAGGAGAACAGTGTTTTTTTCGGCCAAAGGAGGCAAGCAATCAGTGTTCTGGTGGGATTTCCTCCGTTTTCTCTGCACATTTGTCACTCCTTGCTTACTGTATGAGAGCATGATCAGAAGAAAATGGAGATTTACGACGTGTTTACTTACAATTCGGTGGTGTGCTCATCCTGGCTTTTATATTTACTTAAATCTCACCGCACCTTTCACTGCATCCCTTTATCCCTGTGTTTGAGGATTGCTCCTTATTTATAGATAGAAGGAGAGGTAGAGAGTTACAAAAAGAGACTGTGATCAAATTGCTACATAGCTAAAGACAGAGACAGAGGGTGAAAATTAGCATTACACGTGTGGTTAGCCTAATTCTGTTGTTTTTTTTCTTGCTTCAGGATTAATCAGCGCCTACAAGAGGTCAAGCCTGTTCCATGTAAACACAGCATGGTGGTGCGATACGGCCCATTTGTAAAGAAAATGGTGAATTCGAGGCAATTAAATTGTGGCTTTTTTCGTAAAAGGGAGCGCATATTTACAGGGCTCAGCGTCAGTGCAGCAGAATGGCGCAGGCCGCACATAATGTTTACACTTAATCCTCAAATAGGATTAGTGCTTAGAGAGCAAAAATAGGAAATTACGCCTTGATTACAGAACAACAAGAGCAGAGCATTTGGTGGAGAATGCAGGCAGTCATTAGCTGGCCGAATGGAGTGTTTAGCGTTTAGCCTGTGCTGGGATGCTGTTTAAAAAGGCCTGATTTGAAAAACCCCAAAGGGTAAATACTGGGGGCTGAATGCGGAAAGCATCTGTCTTTTCAGTCAGATCTGTCTTCTCAGTCTTGGGATGCTCCATCTTTTGGGTTTTGTGTGGGATGGAAGGACACGTTATTAATGTGGCTGAATGGTGTCCTGTTCATGTCAAGCTGGGGCTACGCTCTAGGGCCTAGGCCGAAATGAAAGACTTGCATCCAAATTTGTATGAATTAGTTGTAGGACTAGACTTGAGGCCTCACAGAGCAGCCACAGGTTTACATAGTCTACGTAAGAATACTCTTAACCATTGCCAGCAGAGGGCATTGCACACATACTAAACCACAAGCTGAACTACAATTTGTACAGTCTATTCACAGCACAGAGTCTTTTGCATTGACTCATCAGAGTGTCATAGGGTCAGATTCAGCGTCTTCTCTATTCTTTGCAAAGGCTCTTGGCTGAATGGTGTTTGACCTCAACGTGTGAATAAAACTCCCGATCCATTTTTCTGTGCACAGGACAAAATAAAGACTAGGTTCAGAGCTAGGCCTTTCAGTATGGCAGCTTATGTAAGCACTGACTGCCATAACAACTGTCTAATTCTTCACTAATGAATACAAATGATCAGAAACCTTTAAACTGTTGGCATTCATGGGTACCATGGCAGCAAAGTCATAAAGTAAAAAAAAAAGTCTGAGAATTTGAGTTAGGATTGCCAGTTTAAATCATATGAATAAGATAATTGGTTTCAGACCTGTCACAAAACCTCTGGAAAGACGTTTTAACAGTACAAAGACACTAGCAAACGCACATTCCGTTCAGGAAGCCAGCCAGCACATGAAGAACTAAGAGAAGAAGGAAGCCTTTAAATCTTACGATGTCATTTTCACTTTCTGGAATTATCTGTAATATTAGAACAACATGTTCTACTGAAGGTAGAGGCCTATGCTGGAACGATGAGATTTTTTTTTGCCGCTTCATATGCCAGTTTTCCCCTTTCTTCAGCCAACCAGAGACAAATTCATTTTTAAAATGCTGTGACAAAGTGAAGACACTGCATGGAATACATTAGTCTCAGCTGCAGGCTTGAGAGTGACTGATTCATTCTGTGGATTCACCTAGCTGAGAGTGTGAGGAAACACAACACACACCCAAAGTACTGTCCAAGAGCACTGGGTGCAGTGCAGCCTTGACTTTGCACAGCAATTTTTAGTCGCAAACGAACTCAGCTCTTAAGATTTGATTCTAATTTTAAAACTGGATCAGTTTTGTAAATTATATTCAAAAGGATGACTCTTCTTAACTGATTCAGTTAGCCATGTAAAGCCAAGTATTTAATATTTTGGGACCTTTGAAACATCAGTGTGATAACTGAATAATGAATTATCTTAAATAAGTATTGATTATTGAAAATAACAACAATAATACATTGAATATATAATAATTCATTATATAAATAAGAAAATTAAATCAGATACGTGTTTTCCGCCCCCCTGGTGGATGATATGTGCAATGTATTAGCCAGTAAAATACATACAGATTTCTAAGTTTGAAATGACAATTTTCTAGTGTTCTATATGTTTTAGTTTGTTTAAAAAACTGCTGAGAGCTATAAAGTCCAGATGTGTAAAATATGATGATTCATTAAGCGGTACTAGGCGGTATTAAGCGGTATTTGTTTTTAAAATAAATTGGCCAGGAGGTAAAATAAACACTCCAATTTTAAAGAGATTTTAAGACATTTTATAGAATTGACAGTTTTTTGATGTTATAATTGTCAATGCATAATACAGCTATCTCAATGTAGTTCAACAGCCACATGAATCTGTATGAATCTGTTACTGGGTCAGTAAACAGGGAATAAACAGTAACGGTAGAGAAAGTGATATTTTAAATATACAACACTTTTTTGGGTTTTGTTTTTCCTGTGTGTGCTTGTGTGTGTCTAGAGGGCTAGGGTGTCTGCAGAGATCCGATAAATATTTTTTATTTTTAGTCATTTTGTATTTTATTTTTGTCATAGAAATATGGTGGTCAGCCAACAAACCATTTAGGAATGAGGATAAAGGCTTACTGATGACTGAAGAGCAGACAATATGAAATGTTTTATCTTGAAAATTGCAGGATTATAGAACAGTTCATGGTCAATAAACCAACAGAATAAGTGCCATGCAAATAAATCACTGACCTAAATGAGACATATTCTGAATTCTACATCACTAACTCATATTCCACTTTTTAAAAGTCATGCAGCAACAATGTTTCCTGACACAGAAATGCAGAGATGCCACCACTGGTGTTACATTGTATATGTATCTGTTCACTATTAATCATATGCCTTCACTCACTTTGAGAAATTCTGCATCTGAAAAAGAGTCAAAGAAGTAGTGTCATATTATTAACCCTTTAACCCCTAGGCTTATTATTCAGTTATTCATCTAAAGACATATTGCCATGTGAAGCTTTTATGAAGCTTCTCCACAAAGAAGGAAGTGTCAACAGTAAGACATTAAAAAGACTTAAAGAAATTCAAAATTGACCAGAAGTTCTTTAATAGGTGTTTTAATGACCTTATCACGTGATAAACATTCAATAATTTATACTTATTTACACATTTATTTATTCTGAATTATTTATTTTTCCTCCTATCACCATTTGTACAAATTCAGAATCTTTTCTGCTTAGTCCCCTAATGTGAATACTTGTCAACAGCCTGTGTTCCTGTTTATTGTGCCCCAAGACCAATTTTTTCCATGCTGATTCTGATTCCTATGACATATTGGACTATATATATATATATATATATATTGGAATCAGAACTGAAAACTGAACAGGCCTATGCTAAAAATGAACTGAATGATTATTCAAACACGCCGCTGTTTTAAAAACTTTTGAAAAAAGAAAATACAAAAGCACACTGTTGAATGTTCTCTCAGGGCTGGAAGAAAGTAGATTTTTCATTTCTGCAGGAACTTGATGCTAGACAGAGTTCAAGCTGTGATTAAGGCAAATGGTGGACAGGCTAAATACCGAGACATTTCAGCCAATATTAGCATAATGATGTCATCTTGTTTGAGAAATAAAATTTGAAAAAGAAACTGCATCTTATTTCCCCACAACTGATGAAATAAAACCACGTCTTCATTGTGGACCTTCTCGCCATTCTGTTATTTTGATTCAGTTTCATGTACAATGAAGTGTTTTTAAAATGTTGTCATAGGTTTAACTTTTTTATTGTATCACAATAAAAAGGGCTACATAAGATTTGTTTAATACTTATCATTGCAGTGTTGAACTTTGCAATACTGACATTGCAGAAATCATATGTAAACAAGCTTTTGAACAAATCACTTTTTATTGTGTGCTCTAATTTGTTTTATTTGCTTTTTTAACATAATGTCAATCTGCCAGATGTTCCTAAATTGTGAAATCTAAATTTCACAATGAATGGACCAATAAAAATGCTTCAATGACTTGGAATAAAATCTTTTCATTGACAATTAAGGTTTTTTCCCTTCTCCTGTACTTTTGTCCTGTATTTGGAGACACAAGGTTTTTGTGTGTGACAGCAACAATTAAACCAACTCTAGACATTTCAAATAGGAGATTTTCTAGATGTTGCGACCAATCAGAGCATTTTACAACAGTAAATGGAAGTACAAATGGAAAGTGACAAAGGAAATGAAAAGGAAAGAGTGTGGATATAGGAAATATATCTGACTCAATATAAACCAAAAACTCATTTAACACAATTAGAACTATATGCAGCATGTGTAAACACCTCATTCAATATCCGGGAGCCTTTTCTGACAAATTGGAGAATTGGCAGACTGAAAAGTTGCTGTTATAAGCAGTAATGATATTTTCAGCTCATATAACAGGTTGTTATATTTTGGCTGATCTGATTGACACAGACAGATTGGAGGTAGTGTTGCCTCAGCAAAGTTCAAAATCCAACAAAATCTAATATGGGCCGCCTGTCAGACGAACACTACCTCTAGAAATACAGCTAACAGAGCTTCGCTTGTGTACACACGCTCTTAACGCCACACACATGCTTATAAACACACATCCACACACACAGTTAGCCACAAGGTCAAAAGGACTCACCTGCAGAATATCCCTTCTCCACTGGGACCTGTCAAATTAGCAGTTGGCTGTTACAGAGGCTTAGGTCTCAGACTCACAAAGAGAGAGAGAGAGAGGGAAAAAGAGAAGAGCGAGAGAGTCACATAACCATGGGGCACTGCTGTGGCATAGCGTCTGAGGCTAAAACCGAAACCATATGAGCATTAATACGCACCCAGGGGCTCCACACACAGATTACTTTACATAACGACTAATTGGCCTAATTTGTTAAGCAAACACTGTATTTTCTTTTGGAGATTAATACAAGACCACCGCACACTCACAACCGTCTCTCCACACTGAAAGGCAGGGAGCAGCAGTTACACCCACATCAGGTCTTGGTGGTCTGCTAAAGTAATTTCCCCCTTCCAAATGAATCTAATTTCCTCTGCTGTTCCAGCTTCATGAGCCTGCTTGGTGAGAACGTGCACAGATAGCACTTGACGTGGAGCGTGGTGGGGACGGCATGGGCCGAGGTCAGAAAACATCTTTCGTTGGGTGATTATAACAAATGCAAAAAATATATATATAAATAAATAAATAAATATAAATATTATTACATAACATTTTTAAAATGTATGGCTGTGTCCTAAGCTTTACAGCTTCATCATGTGCATTTACTCCCTCCATGGTCTCATAAGACTGTTTCTACAGGCAAATATACAATATTAAAATAATACACTTTTTACAACACAGTTTATGGATTATATGGAATTAAAGATTACAATAATAATAATAATAAAAAGATACTGTTTGCCAGTGTAGATACTGACATTATCACAGGTTTGGTTCCTGACATCTCTGTGCTTCCAGCCACTATATAAATTAGCTCGTTTCCTCCAGCAGCTCACCTAATTTACTTTAACAAAGGACTGATTACTTTAACTAGGTATTTGGATGGTTACCGTAAACCTGACGTTAACACACACATTCAATTATTTGTAGTTATTTGTGTTAGGATGTTAGATGCCACAAATGCAAAGAAATGCCCACCGCCAAATTCATCTCTTTACATTTATCATCTTCATACACATCATTTTCTCAAACGTCTAAGGCTCGATAAATATGAGAATCATATTGTGTCATATTGCTGTGTATCAGCTGCAATATGTCAAAGCTATCAGAGAGTGAAGGAGCTTCAGTTGTTTTGGGAGCACACTGCATTCGTAAGCAATAGGCTACGTCCCTCATCCAAGTTTCCACCCAAATGAGGCCCTTTATTACTTCTCTCAGTGATGTTATTCCACAATGGCTGCAGACATCCATAAAGCAAAATGAAAAAGCTGTGAAATAATATGAACAAGTAAAATGACCCAGAAAACCAATAGCATTCATTTATTCTGAAGTATTTGTATTTTACTGTATGAACATCCAATAAAAGTCCTGAAAATGTTTTTTTATTTTAAACAGTACTCATTTAAATATGGAATTTTCCAGCAGACACTGCTTGTTAAATTGATTTTTAGACCATTTTTTTCTTCTACATTTTTGACAGGCAAATACACCCTTTTATGTTTTCAGTTTCAGGGAGAGCACTAAGAGAAAAATATGGCCCTCCACCCACTGACAAATATGCATGTGTATTAACAGCATTTGTCTTCTGGAGCCCATTCATAGACATTCAGCCAGTCTTGGAGCTCATTCTTCTTTTCATAATGTGTGTTATAGGACAGATTTACAGTACACACCATTCTGGAAGAATAGGGACATTCTAGCATGGATAAATTATAGATTTCATTAAAGGTGCCGTAGAAGGCATTTCTTCAACATTTTAAATTCTTCCCTGATGTTAACATAGAAGTTATGTGACTTTAGACGGTGACAAAAAATGCCTAGATACAGTTTTACAAGCCCATGTATAATCCTATGATTAGGATTATGAATCCTTGGAATCCAACATGCTGATTTTCCCTTTTATCTTGGGCTCGTGGACAATGCGATGAGCTCTGCTGTAAATGGCTGGTTTACAGCAAGGCAAGACAATGGCTCACAGAGAAGCTCCATAGCAGAACACAACATCACACAACAAAGCCTCACATAGCTTTGTTTTTAGCACTGCAGCACTGTAACAAGAACATCACAGTCATTTTTAGTAATTATTTCCAATTATCGGACTATTATCCTATACCACTATACTGTAGCTTTTGTGCTAAAAAAAGGATCATTATCAAATTCCATCTAAGTAGACCTGTCATTTTGTCTAATCCTGTCTCATGTTTTTATCGGGCTGCTATCCTGTCCTTAGCTAGCTGATGGGATGGTAAATCCGGTCAGCTAATGTTAGCTTTTAGCCTAGAATGGACATCCACTCGCTTCCCCAGCTTTCACTTCCTCATGCCTCACTTTTGGCTCCCCTTTCGCTGAATCACTTTGACTTACGGCAAAGAACAGTGTAACAACTTGCATATTTTCCGATATACGAAGTAGCATATATTCCGATATCTAGAAGTGTCTGGCAGTGATTACTAAATGCAGTGTTACTAAATACAGAAAACTGAATACAGTAATAGCAAAAGGACCATATTCTCAGAAAGCTGACTGTGCGTTGTTACTACACTATCATCTTGAATCAGTGTAAGAACGCTGGTGTATGTCAATTTTGTGAGCATAAATATTAATTTGTCGAGATTGATCACTTTTTTTTTGGGGGGGGGGGGGGGGGGGGTAATTGGATTGTAATTTATTGCCCTCGCTTTTTCATACTAAATTTGCATTTAAATGAGGAGACAACAGTGTTTAAGGTTCATGCTTTGTCACTTTCATGTACCAAACTCTCATTATTCAACTATGACAAATACTCTTTCAAAGACAGGACAAGACAAATGTTCTTTTCTTTATTGTAATTTTTTGTGTCCGTAGTTAAGATTGTGTTCTCTATACTGTCTACTTATACACAATTATGCAACGGTCCCTATACCTAAACATATTCTATTGGCCAAGACATTGTTTGGTGTCCGAAGTTGGCTTTATTAGTTCTGCACTAGGGGTACCAGACTAATATGGCAGACTGAAATAAACCCTCACAGCTTTATTAGCATTATGCTGTATATTGAGGAACAGTAAATAGTGGTAAAATAAATACTTTTTGATCATGAACTGATCAGTAATCACCAGGTACATAAACAAACAAACATTAGTTACTTGAACAAGGTTGACATTTGCTTCTTATTAGTAGCCATGTATGGGGTTACAAGGCCACATATGGCTACTAATTGTGTATAATATAATGTGAGAAACAGTGCCCTAAAATGCAGATAGGATTCTATTGAGGGCACACCGACGTCACCAAAAAAGATATCTGGACTTTTTTTGTCTATATTAGCCTCAAACCTCTGGATGTGATGTAACTATGTTTGGGGAAAGAGGACAATCCTGTTTATTTGATTTTTGGTGAACCACTCCTTTAAAAGATGACAGTGTCAACCACAGATGATGTCTATGTGAGTAATGAATATTGATGAAAACTGACTGGCTGACTGAAAATCCCTCATTTTTCAGTGATTTTGCACACGTTCAGACCCACACTGCGAGCCAGTCTGACTCAGAGCTCCTTATTCTCCACTGCACGTCCAAACCAAACCCCTTAATGCTGACGCAACTCACTTCTTAGAAAATGTGCCAGTGGGGGTCAGATAGCTGAGGTCCAAAATAAATTGCCCACTTTTTTTTCCCCGAGGCCAGACCAGCTTGGCCAGCCTCAGATTTATTGTCCCTCACTTTTCTGGAGGAAGATGGTAAGCATGTGGTCAGTAGCGAGGAGCCAGTGACCCAGCCTCCCTCTCACGTTACGCCCTATATATAACATCCACCCCTTCTCTCCTCCACCTCCTCCTCCTTCCCCCCACCTTCTCTCTCGCACTCTTCCTCTCTCCTTTTCCACTTTTCTGGAAGTACCCATTCCCTGCACTCAGGCCCAGGATAGCTCTCTCCCTCTCTCTCTCACTCACTCACTCACTCACTGACTCTCCCTCTCTCACTCTCTGCTGCCTGTCACTTGAGCGGCCTCCAGCAGGCTGTGTGTGTTTACCCTCGCTCGGCCTGGCAACAGGGCCGCATGCTCAGGATTACGCGAGGCCTTGCCTTTCATCGCCGATTGCTCCCTCTTCCTTCTATCGCTGAGTCCTGGAGCGCAAGAGCCGCTGGTGCGAGGTGAGAGGGGCCGTGAAGGAGTGCTGTGATTTCAGGGTTTTTTTCCACTCTCTGGTGGCTGTTTTTCTCCACTATTTAGATTTTTTTATTATTATTAATTATTTAGGGGCTTTTTATGCTTCCACAGCCATTTTTTCCCATCTTCTTTCTGTAGCACCTTGGAGGTGTTGCTTTTGGTTTCTGGAAGTTGTTGGCGTGGAGTAAATCAGGGTGGATTTGCTGGAACTGAACTGAAATGGATCACTCTCTTTTCGGCTGTCTGCGGAATCCCCACGCTCCGGCTCAAACCCTCCACCCTGCCTTTGCCCAGCCCTCTGCCCTGGCCTTGCACGGCCGATCCGACCACGTCTCCTACCCTGACTTGCCCGGACCCTCTCCACCATGCAGTTACCCAGGAGAGGAAGGTGGCTTCGGTGGCCCTCATGCCCCTCGTGGTCATCCCACTCAGCAGCTTCACCAGCATCATCCCCAGCATCAGCCATCAGCCTGGCACATCCAGCAGATGCCCTCGCCTGGCGGCGGCCGCCACGGTATCTGCCTTCCCCCACACCCTGACACACCGGGCTCAGAGCTGTGTGGGTCTGCAGGGACAGGCAGCCAGGGTCTGTGCACAGCAAACCCAGTGCTGAGCAACAGTGACCCTTCTGGGGCAGCGTGTATGTCTGGGGACTTTGGGCGGCAAACCATGTCACCTGTAGATGCAGACAGAAGGAATAGCAAAGGAAAGAGTGACAGCTCAGGTAAGCAGCGAACACACGTCTATGCAGTCCTCAACACATACTATACTATTTTATACCTTCATTAGGAAATATTAAGGTGTGAGTTTAATTAAGTACATTTAACTTTAAAAAGCATCAAATAGCAAATTGCTATATTATAATAGTATATAAATAATAGCGATATTATTGTAAGAACTACAGTCCACTAACACCTATAATAGCTGTAATATTAAACTTCTTCATTTAAACTGCCGAAGAAAATAAACATGTAAAATAAAAATTTCTACTGCTGATATTAAACATGTAAAAGTACATGTATTCAAAAGTTTAATACCGCATGCATGTAAATTATGTACATGTTATTTGTCACAATTGTTTAAATACTGTAGCTTTTGTACTAAAAAAAATGATCATTGTCAAATTCCATCTAAGCAGTCCTGTTATTTTGTCTAATCCTGTCTCATGTTCTTTATGTTCTTAACCCCGCACTATAATAAATTAACAGAAAAGGTCCCTCCAATCTAGTCATGTTTAGCATTCCTGTAAGCTTCTTTCTTTGCTTGCTTTTTTCCCTGTTTCACGTCTAGAACTTTTCCAAGCTGAACTAAAGGTCAAGACAAATGTGTGCAGTGTGTAGATCAGACCGATTTCTATTTGGAAGTCCTCTATTCTAATTTGCTAACTCACCAACGAACTATGGTGATCAGGAATTTGAGCCGTTCCACCTTTAGACATGCTTATTATATTCAAATATAACAGTTCAAATGAGTGTTCGTTTCATTGTTTATGTCACTTCTAACAGGTTCATTTATATAAAAACGTGCAACATCCTAAACCTTAGTTTACTCCACTCTACTGCAGTATCAATATGACTGAAATACAACACATATGTAAATACAGCAGATTTTAATGATTTATTTTCATTTGATATGAATTTCTTAGTGTCTTAGTCTTAGTAAGTTAAGCCTGTTGTCCCTGTCATGCAAAAGCATGAATTCATAATGAAAATGTTACAGTAAAGAAATACAATTAAAAGTAACAATATATATTTTTAATGAAAGTAGTTGAGATCTTGAGTGCTAGTTTAAAGAACAAAGCTTGGTTCCAGATTTCTTCTGGAAATCCAGTCAGAGTGTAAATCCCTCAGCAGCTCACCTGATTTAACATCATTAAGCGGTGACTAACCAAAAGAGGTGTTGGATGATTACTATAAATAATAGTTGACTCCCAAGAGGAGAGTTTTGGAGATGTTTTAATAAACACAGTGATGTAAAACCGCAACTTTTTCTATGGATGTGATTTGTATTTATTCCAATATCAGTTTTTTAATAAGTAAATAAACACTTATGCTTTTTAATATATACAGGGTGTGTGTACACCCTTCTTGACATCTGGGAGAACGATCTTTGCAAACTATTCTTTCCTAAATCTGACAGAAAAAAGACATTCTCCTCTGTGTTTTTAATAAGGCTGGCCTCTTACCTATTGTAACCTGAGTGCAAACTGGGGTGATTCCTTTAAGTGAAACAAAAGATCCTGCCTGTGTTGGCGAGTTCAGTGGGGTTTTAATGGCTAGGTCTGGTGCTGCAGAGTTGCACTGGGTCGCTCTCTCATCAGTCTCAGAGGTATAACTCACTGTGGCATTTCCCTTCAGGGCTTTAATGGCCTACAGGTGAAACTGCTTTTAAATGTTTGCTCTGGTCACACCTGTGCTTTTGATACCCCCCAACATGTGCGCTGCATTTAGTACTGCAGAACATGTTGTGTTGCCACAGGGAGCTGTGGTTATAGCATTTTATGAAGGGCTGCAAATTGCATGGAAGATTAAAATCCCATTTTTAAATCTTGTTAAAGTAGCTGAAATTACTGAAAAAAACTTTTTAATGAAACATTTCACAATAAATAATCTATTTATATTAGTTGAAGGAGTAAGTTTTATTTTTATTTGGCATAAAAAAGATCTTTGCGGTTTATGGCAATTTGAATTAATGAATTAAAATCCATTTGATTACACCAGGAGATACCAGGATACTTTGCATATGAAACTGTAAATCAGTGAACTCTGCAGAGTCTTAAAAGAGGACTGTACAGCGATCTCCTGGTAGATTCTCCTAGGAGACTGAATAGTGATCCAATGCAACCATCACAGGCAAAGGCTACTGCTGCTAATTAATTGTTAATGTCGTTAAATAAATAACCTTTATTGGATCAATTTGGACAAAACCCTTGTGTCTCCAAAACTACAACTTTACAAGAGAAGCAAAAAAAAAAAATTCAGTGGAATCAATGTGAAAATATTTAATTTCAAGTCATTTTAAATTTCTGTTGGTCAATTCGTCATGAGATTTGTGTAAATGACAGCTGCCAGATTCAAATTATGTCAAAAAATGAAAGAACTCAAAAATGGAGACGCATACATTTTTCTTGACTGGACGCTTATGCAATAATATTCTTTTACAATTAATATTGTATACTTACTAAAGGTGGTTACGATGCTAATGCTGTTGCAAATTCAAATCTTTGTCTTGTGTGTCAAATGCATCTCTTGGCGAACAATGAAAGGCAAGCCAACTGATGGATCACTAGAATACTGCTTGGGATTTCCAGAAGTTTCCAGTTGGTACTACTTTTTTTTTTTATCCCAAATCCAATTCCCTCCTTAACTCTGTTGGCAGTTATCAAAGGCAACATGGTTTTTATTCAACAGTAGGTCATACGTCTCATGAAGCAATGTGGCAACGTTTCAATGATATGCCAAAGAGATTACAGTCCATTTGGAAGAATGATGCTGAATATAAAATATGAAATTTATCCTGTGCACTGCAAAGGCAATGTGCGCCAGAAGTGTTTTTATTTCTAGACAGACTCCAGCAAGCTAAAATGTGAAAATCGCAATTACGTCCCCCTCTAACGTAATCTGGAAAAGTCAAACAAAAGTCTTTTGCAGTTTGTTCACTTAAAAAAAAAATTATAGTGGCATCTACGAGTCTGTATTCTCATAATCAGGCACCCGAAAGGCCACTGGCTGGCATTTCCCAACTTTTCAGAGTGTCTATTATTTGAAGATTTGGAGGCTGGCAGCTGGAAATAAAAGCCATGTCTGAAAGAACAGGCCATAAATTATGATCCAACATTTTGTCGCCTTGAACTGTTATATTCAAAATGCCCCTGTGAAGTTCAACCAAAACGAAGCCTTTAAAGTGTTTTCATGAAAGGAACATGAGCATCATTACAGAGCTTGAAATCTCGGTCTCTGCTTTCAGGGGGAAAAATCATTTTTCAAACCGTATTTTTGTCGCGACCACATTAAAGCAATCTGAGGAGAATTCCAACTCTCTTAATTGACTGGTGGTGCTGAATGTGCAGACTTTGGTCACAGGGATGTCTACCGTTATTTGGTGCCAGTATTCTTCTAAATGTTTCTAACAAGGTCTTTTAGAAAAGTCTGGTTTAGAATTAAAAAGACTTCAGTGCCCGAATGGGAGGTCTTTTATCTTGGGCCCTAATATTCATGCACATTGCACATAAATGGTCAAACATTATTGAAATGACCTATTAATGTGATTTCTGTAAAAACACACTCCAGTATCCAATATACAGTATATATTAAGTGTATCTAAATATATATAATCAATGTATTTAAAAAATCAACAATAATCCTAAACTATAAAAATCACACAATTATGCTAAATGTCCTGCTTTGCTGTGTAATGCATCGTAATAGGGTGAGAAGTATATCTTGACTAAATAAGCAGGTAATGGAAGGCAGATATCCAGCTCCCATAGCTGTGTGCAGGTTCTCACAGTGCTAATTCTTGAGTGAATAGTGGGCTTTCTTCATTCACAAACAGCCTGCAGTTCTGTTACCATTTGTAAATGACTCAGAAATATTCCTAAGAATAATAGCTTACATTCAGTAAAGAGGAGCGTGGAGCTTGTGGAACGGAGTGAGAGCAGGAGAGCTGTGTTGATTTAGGCCAGATCTGAGAGCGCTTCCACATGCTCCACTCCTGGCCCCTCTCAGCCTGCTTCACACACACACACACACACACACACTCACACACACAATCACGCACGCATGACCAATATCGGCATAATAAAAGGTGACTGGCACCCCTAATTGTTTAGCTCTCGTTTCATTTTCATTCTGCTCGGGCTCCTGTAGTGTATCACACAATCCCTCCCAGTTTTTATTTTTTTGGTTTTTTTTTTACTCCATATTCTATTTTTCCTGCAGCTGGAAAATGTTCTGTTTTTCATTTCAGATTCCCAAGACGGGAGCTATAAGTCAGACGTGAACAGTAAGCCCAGGAAGGAGCGCACAGCGTTCACCAAGGAGCAGATTCGGGAACTGGAGTCAGAGTTTGCCCACCACAACTATCTGACACGGCTGAGACGCTATGAGATCGCTGTCAACCTTGACCTCACCGAGAGACAAGTACGCGTCACACTGAGCCTATATTCTGCTGGAGGTTACTAAGAAACATAGCAATGTTGCTTTTTCATGATGACCAAAATGAAATGGGCTGGTTTTACAGTAAAGGATTAAGCCTAGTCTTAGACTAAATTTCACTTTCAATGGAGAATCACCACTCAGAATGCTCTGTAGTCTAGACTAGACTAGATGTAATACCTGTCTGGGGAACCAGTGTCAAATCTATAATTGACTCGTTGCTAAATTACATTTCAGTCAAGCTGAGTAGTCTGTCTGTTTCATAGGCCCCAAAATGGAACCCTTTGGGACACCAGAATTCATTATCAATAAATCCACAATAGTTTATATATAACAGATGCAAGTAAACAGCATAAAAACAGTCAAAAGTAAAAGTTTGAAAAACAAAGCTTGGTGTCAGATTTCTTCTGGATGACCCTAGTCAGTGTGTGGATGTGTTCAATTTCATCACCAGCTCACCTACTGATTTACCAAATTATATACGTCATTGGAACTGTCATTGGAAAGTCAATATAAAATATTTTATTCCAATATATTTTGGAGCAATTCAGCAATTCTGTTTGTCTATTCATCATGAAATTGCCAGAATCAAACTATCCAAAAAATGGAAAAACAACAAAAATGAAGATACACAATTTGTGTGTGATAGCAACAATATGTATAGATAGTACACAGATAGTTTGTTATATGGGCAGAAGTGCTAATGATGACTAAGAAGTGCTCTGAGTTGCTAGTGTGTGTGTGTGTGTGTGTATCTGTGGGCTGTCATTTTCAGTTGTGCACGTCAAAGCCTTGACATTTCTGTTCCTCTGTTTGCTGTTTACGTAGTTCGAGCAGAGCCAAACATGTCAGCCATTACCCCATTTTTTCCCTCTCTCTAACTCGCTCATTTCACTACTAGAAACTTTTTTTTAAATCATACCCACATATGGCATATTTCACACTCTATAATTCTGAGGCCTTTAAATAAGACCAAAATGTCAAATGCATTCAAAGCTACAGTTTGAGCCAAGCTTATTGGTCTTCTTGTGAACTTTTTTAAACTCAGTGCTTCAGCTCCACAGTTCCACTAAAACCCCTTCCTTTCTATTCTGATATAAATCACCACAGCTGCTTATAGCAACACATTTAGCCAAACTAGCCTATGGATCTCACATACCCCTCAGTGAGTCTGGGGGCCCGGAAGGAAAAAAAGCAAGTGTTTTGGCCTACAGGGAAGCCCAAGAAGCCAGACAACTCACCTAGGATTCAAGTCTTCCTGTCCAGCCCCCCCTTTCCCCCTCCACACTCCTCCACACACTCGCTTCCAAAGATTCCCTTTCTAGGTCCAATAAATCTGCGTGTGTGGGTTGATCCTGGACCTCAAGCGTGGTAACGTCCGGATCTGGTTATTGTGTTCATTTGTCCTGTTGGAAAATGAAATGGGACTAATAATGATGATCAGTTTCTGTCAGAGTACTTTCACTGATTATCAGTTTAAGTCCCTTTAACCTCTGCTTTCTTCAGTGAACAATGATTAGTTTGCAGTGTTTGCAGTTTGCCCTCTGAAAATGAAGTTGCTAGTTTGAACAGATTAGAAATAATATTATTACTAATAGAAAGCTGTTAGTAAGCATCTTCCCAGAGTCACTGCAAAAAACAAAAAAACAAAGTAGATATTGAATAATCTATAGTTAATCCTGTATAATATTTGTTTACCATATTAAGCACCTTGGAACAGTCTGAATACATTGCATTACTCTCTACATTTGTGTATATTCCTGCTGTGATGCAAAAACCTTGTGTCTCCATTTCTGTAGTGTTTTACTTTTTGATATAATTCTGTCCGGTCTTTATATTATATATAATAATAATACATATTATTAATATAGTATATATTATAATATACTTTTTATATTCCAAAGGTATTATTATTATTTTTATTTTATTTTTTTATTTATTTTTATTTTTTTTATTTATTTATTTTTACATTGACTTTCATTATAAGTTGAGAAGGTTGTTTTCTTTTTGTCTGAGATACCAGTTGTTGTTGTTTTTTTGCATGACATTGACAATATATATGACACTCAACTGAGCTGAACTGAATGAAGTCTCACGATTAAGAGTTGCGGTGCAAGAGTATATCCCCTTTATATTCAACCAGTCATTTACACCACACCTCACCCTGAAATACCTGCAGTCTTCAGGCTAAAATAACCACTCGTCCTAAAATAGCCCCCTTACTGCCCAAGGCAGAGACAAACATAGGTGGGGGGTGGTTGCGAGCTCAGAGTCTGGACCCGTTCAGACCGTTTTAGGCAGCAGCTTAATCATCACTGAGAGACACGAATACAGAGTGAGCTGTCGAGTCAGGGAAAGGAGGCAGGGCCTGGGGCCAGTGGGCCTGCCAGGAGCCATGCATCAGCACATTATTGGCCAGGTGGAAATAGCCTAGCCACCTGATGCTAGCCCCCCGCGGCGCCAGTCAGGTTCCTGCACCTCTGCTTGTACCGAGCTTGTGAAGAAAAGAAAAAAAACACACACCCACAAGTGTGAAAAGGGTCATGGAGACAATCTGAAAGTGTGGCCTGAAGCTTACGCTCGAGCAACGAGCTGCTGAGGCTTGCTCTGCTGCCAGCCAAGTGTGTGAGATGAGGTGTTGTGCGTGCTTTTACGCAAGGCCTGTGTAAAGTGAACGAGTGCGAGGACGACTGAGTGCTGCCCTTGCAAAGCTCTATTACAGAAAGCCCATAAATCTGTACTTCACACAGAAACACACATACACACACACACACACACACACACACACACACACACACACATATATATATATATATATATATATATATTTATATTTATATATATAGTACACACACAGCTACATTATGCAGAGTCTTCTCTTATAGAGCCATTGGTGGTTTAAGGGTGGTTGGGGGCCTACTGGCCAAAACATCTCCTTCTCGAAAGTGTCACCAGCACACACACACACACACAAGCACCAGCAGAGCGGCATTGAGTTTCCCTGATGCAGTATTAGCAAGTATTCGTTGCTAAGAGACTCAATTAATCCAGTAAACATTGTGTACAGTTGGCTGCTCTATATCATTAACAACTTCACCAACTATTTAGATACCCGCATGCCATGTCATAACTGTATTACTGTTAAATACTGTACAGAATCCACTCCAGTGGATATTCGAGTTAACCGACTGTATGGAATTCCATTTCTGCAGGTAAAGGTGTGGTTCCAGAACAGAAGGATGAAGTGGAAGCGAGTGAAAGGAGGGCAGCAGGGAGCTGCGGCACGAGAGAAAGAACTGGTGAACGTGAAGAAAGGGACGCTCTTGCCGTCGGAGTTTGCAGGCATGGTGGGACTGCACCACTCCTCTGTTGGCTCCCCAGGCAACGAGGACGACAGTCACGACAGTGACCAGAGCTCCGAGCACGCTCACTTATGACCTTCTGGAAAAACTTCCAACTGAACCCTACAGTTTTCCTCAGGAATCACAGCGCTTAGTACACTAGGGCCCTTAAAATCTAGTCCAGGGCCAGCTGTTAAGATCTCTTACGATTTGCTCTGTTAAACAGATGGTGAGAAGGAGCTCGATCTCTGCAACATCTCAGCTTAGAGATTTCACTAAAGTAAAGTGCCAAGACTGGAAAACTGGATGGAGACAAAAGACTGCAACATGCTTTCACTTGTGAGCTGTAGCTCTGAATTTGGATTTTGGGATTTTGTAAATAAAATGAAGGAAAGAAAGAATGTTGAGAACATTCCACTAAAGTGCCTTGGGAAGACAATTTGCACTGTTTTTAATTATTGCCCTAATTCATAGCTACTGTATTTACCCGCATTTCAATTGTTACCATTGAACATGAACTGCATTGAGGATGCAATATTGTACCTGTTAACAACCAACAAAATGTCTATTAACTGTCTGGGTGGCAGTGGTTGGTAAAGTGCCCCTGCTCATTAAATGTAGTTCTGTACATTGCACTCTTCTCATAGAGCTTAACCCCTTACACCCTAGGTTTGCTTTTCGGTTATTAATCTTAATGCAAAAACTGTTGGATTATTATTATGTATGTGGTTTATTTGATAACCATTTGGTTTCGCATATCTCATGGTGTCCCACAGGGTTCTATTTTGGGGTCTGTAAAACTAATGTCAAATATGACAGTAATGAAGTTACAAGACTGGTGGTCTCAAAGTGTGGGTTTAAATGCAGGGTCTAAGGGGGTAATATGAATTATAATTTGGTTTGGATGTTTAATAAAATAATATTATTATTAATAACCAAATAAAAATGATAATGAGAGAGAAACAATTCTACAATTTGAAATTTCTAAATTGCATTGCTAAATGTCTGCTAACATGGGAAATGGTAAAAAAAAACACAGGATGAGAACAGGTAAAACAGTTTGAGAAGTGGTTAAAAAAACACAGTATGAGGACAATGGGTTTTATACCAACATTTCTAATCTATTCCCTTAGTCTTATAGTTCATTCTTCTTCTTTTCAATCGTATATGTTTACCTTTTGAATAAACAGGTATTGCAGCTCTGACTGTTTCTGTCGTGCAAATGACACTAATAAATTTACCACAGAGTCGTTAAAAAAAATAAAACGTGAATTTTCTTTCTTTTTTCTTGGAAATATGATCAACTCCAAAGAGGATAATGTGATGTAAATGTGATGGAAAGCCATGTTGAAAAACTAATATTATGGTTTGGCATTTCCATGACTACTGTGTGAGTGTGCATCCTAATTTTTCAGAGTGGCATTTTGGCAATCGGCCCGACTTCTCAAAGCGTCCTCAGTCGTGCGAGAGCAGCTGGCGATTCGATACCTCCAGAAGTTTGGAGCTATTTGATTTGTGGCTTTGCCGTCCCCCTCGACACTCAGGCAAAACCCAGGCTAAGTGGATTTGTTTTCAGTTGTGGTCAAAGGCAGCTATGCATTTTCCTCTGCACAAGACGTTTTTGATTAGCCGTCCGATTTAGATGTTTGTATATGATATAGTGTGATCAAAGCAAGACACAAAGCAATTCCCTCAGGGAAACAATTCGTGGCTGTAAGACGTGAATGGGGAAATATATTTATGACCTCTCAAAGCCAGCCAAGCACCCAGCTGCAGTGATCCTAGCTATTTCTAAACAAAGACATGATGAATATGGGCTGGCAGATGTCGTTCTACACAGACACATCAATAAAAAAAAAAGAAGAAACCTGCGTGAATGAACACAAATCAGGGCAAACATGACTTTGGTATGTGGAACATACCACAGATCACAAACTAGATGACTAACACCAAGACCAAAAAGTAAGTAACTTTTTGATGATGTGCTTTCTACTGTGGATTGCTAGTTAAATGTGGATGTTTTGCTAATTGGGAGCAATTCAAGCTGATTCTTATACATTTACAAAGTAGTAAACTGTCTAGTTTTGCTCTCATGGTGAATATTAATAATGACTATGAAAAGAAGAGGAATGGCCTGTTCTCCTTGAGCTTGATTTTGAGACTGACAAATATTACCCAGGGTGATTATCCTGAAGCAATAAGTTTCAGGCTTTAGTTTTATTTGCGCTATGGTGCTAGATAATCCCCTTTCTTTTCCTATAACATTTGAGTGATTGTGCAGTTTTATACGGTCCTCCCGGGCATTTACAAGCTTCAAATTATCCAAGTTGAGTCAGTCCGTGCCATGCGAGAGAAAGATAAAACTGCTGTTGTTTTGGAATGCAGCTGGCCCATGCTACTTTTGATCTTGGACGAACCCTCCACCTTGACCCCTTTGGGAACAGCTTTCCTTTAGCAGGAAGGGAAATGTTGTCATTTCTCTGTGCCATGCCAAGAACAACAGAGCCAACTGAAGACTTTTCCACATTGAATTTGGGTGTCTGCTTGGCCCCTTAAAGAAATGATTTAAGATAATTTTCAGCCTGGCTGTAGGTGTTGATGGACGATGTTCGCTCGACTACGAGACGCAGTGCTAGGGTTGACTGTTTTGATTTTCACAGTGGTAGCACACTGTGCCCAAACACTCTTGAATCCAATGGCTCAGCGCAAGAGCAGATCTTTCTTATGTCTTTCATCAACGTGGTGCAGATAATGAAACACTGGCGTTTCTAAAATAGACTCAACTCCTTGGCTACAGTGAAAGACGTGTCTTGAGAATAAAAAAAAGGGCCTCGGATATGTCTGCATTGAGTTTCTCACAGTTTCTACAGACAGTCTGGACCGAGGCCAAGGCATGGTGCATCTGGGAGAAATTACTAAAATGGCTGTCTGTGAGAAATCAACAAACTGCTACATGTTTGTTCAAATAATTGAGCATAACCAGAATATCAGATCACATCACAGGTTCTTCTGCTTAATCACATTCCAGGGGCTTCATGGAGTAATTGTCAAATCTCATGCCTTCACACAAATCTCTTGGCCAACAAGCAAAGTCTCTTGTGCAATAATAAAATCACTCAATGAAGTGACACTTTTCAGTGACATAAAATTCAGACTTGGCAATCTAAGGTTAGATTGCCCCACAAGTGTCTAAGTAAGGGTTTGAATCCATTACGCTCTGGGCAAGATTATTATAGCAACTCAAACAAATCCTACATCCAAGATCCAGTGTGGTTTAATACTGTGGTATCCAAGATTCAGGAATCGTCTAGAGCTCAGGAAATTGTTCCGAATCTTAAGATTATGGCCGGATGATATCGTATGACGAAATGCAGGAAACCACAACCCCTCCAATAAACTGGCAGGGGACCATGAGTGACAGCTGTTTTGTCCATTTAGAGTCTTATTTATTGGTACAACAGTGACTTTTACTACAGTAGATCTGGGCCAAGGTTTGAAAGAAAAAAGAGCAAAATGTGACTTCACACCTGGAGCATAAAAAGAGAAGTCACGCATATGACCTCTGGTACAAAGAAGAGACGAACACGTTCAATTTAAAATGAAAGTTAGGAAATAATTAAGTGATAAAGAAAAATGTTATAAATTTTGTCACACTCTCACAGCCATGTCAATAAAGCTGTCCAAGCACAGTAACCATACCCTTAAATAAAGCAATGCAAACGTGCATTAAACTAATGTTTGTTTTTATAATAACATATTCTTATAACATTTAAGAACAGTTATCTGAGGAGCAGTCAGAAAAAAGACAACCCTCACCATGCGCCAGACTTTAAGGGTGTGCTAGTACAACATTGTGTCTGTTCAGATCAGTGATTCACTGATCTCTGTTCACTGATCTCTGAAGTAATATAAATCACTTATCTCAGAACATTAAATTGAATACAGCTATCCATCACAGTGTGGGTTGGGTTGTAAATGATGGTGGAAGTGGGTAGAAATAAAAGACCAAAAAAGCAGATATCTATATTTACTGCATGAATATAATTAAACTAAAAATATAATAAATAAATAAAATTAAAAATTGACCAGCCCTGTTGGCAAGTAATGCACAGTGTCTCAGTCCTAATGATGCTAAAGAAGCTAACACATACAGTGACTGATAATGAGCTCATTACAAATGTATAGTATAGGCTAATTTTTAAGTAATTCAATTTTTAAGTAAGTTCAAATGCTGAGTTTGATGCTCAATCTGGCTAAACAGCACACAATGTACACATAATTAGACCATAAGTCTCTCTGAATTTTTTTAGAGGCGTGATTTGTGTTCAAGAGGAAAAAACACTCCAGTGCTGTGTTGACCACTCTGTGCCCCTGTAATCCTGACTAATGACCCTTTAACCAATGTGTGGTAGTGAACACACATTCTATTGACTTGGTACTAGTTGCTGGGGGCCACAGGGAGACACCTCAGCACATAAGAAGTAATTGCAGGGGTAGGTGTCTTGCTCAAGAGCACCTTAATCATGGGTGCTGAATGTTGTTGTTGCCTCCTGGATTAAACTGCAGATCATCCGATCCCAAGCTCACTACTGTAATTTGTTAACCATGGATGCCTCAATTTGAAATTGTAATCTATTGAAATCTATTGTCCAAGACTGGCTTTGGCTTAACTCATCTAAATCTCTTCTCAGAAATACTGTAGCTAGTGGGACAACTAGCTGTCCAAGAACTTTTCTGATATGGAACCAGCCACCCATAAAAGTTTTACCTTCAATCAACTCAGACTTGTCAAAGCACACGTGACAGTCCAAGGCATTAGAAATCCCATCACCAACACTGACAATGGTTTAAGTGTAACTTGCCAACTTGTGGTGGTAATGAAATTGCACAATCTTGTAAGACCTGATCTTAGAACAGTGCTCTCAGTCAGAGAGGGTTGATAAATATGGAATATTGTCTTCCTGTTAAAACTACATTTTGGGATGTGATACACAACAGGACTCATTCAGTGTTCAAACTGGTGGGGCTGTTCTTTGGTAGTAACACTTTTGGTCTGCCGGTGGTCCATAGGCTTTTTAAA
Organism: Salminus brasiliensis; assembly: GCF_030463535.1. Classification (NCBI taxonomy): domain Eukaryota; kingdom Metazoa; phylum Chordata; class Actinopteri; order Characiformes; family Bryconidae; genus Salminus; species Salminus brasiliensis. The sequence goes on along the minus strand of NC_132880.1, from coordinate 36,464,046 downwards.
TGGTTAAGTAAAGTAAGGTTGCTTTAATAAGTCAAGTCAAGTCAAGTCAGATTTATTTGTATAGTGCTTTTTACAACTGTTGTCGTCACAAAGCAGCTTTACATAAATAGTGATTAATAAAAGACAGAGACAAAGAAGAAAGAAGAAAATAACATAAGACATGATGGATCAAAGGCCCCAGTGAGCAGCCAACGGCGACAGAGGCAAGGAAAACTCCCTCAGAGCTGGAGTAAGAAACCTTGGGAGGAACCAAGACTCACAAGGGGGACCCATCCTTCTCTGGCCAGACTATTTAAACATTAATGATAAAAAATTACCAAACCAGATAAAACAGATAGTTAAAAATGGTTTTAACATGGTCACTAAACAGGTAGCAGTGGTAGGCGGGTGAGCCGCTGGTCTGTTATGGGTGGTGGTGGGTGGGAGGCCTGCTGGTTGGACCGGTAGGTGGCAGCTGGTTTGACGAAGGTAGAGGGGACCTCAGCAGGCAATCTTCCAGCAGGTCGGGTGACCATTTACTCAAAGAAGGTAAAAAGAGAGGGTTAGTTCTAAGAGGAATTTTTTGGAGAACAGAGAATGTTGGGCAGTATCAGATTGTGTCTGATGACTCCGGCAGGTCTGACTATAACAGCCTAATTAAAAGGAGAGAGCCAGATGGTAACACAGACATACTTACGGTATGCATTATTTGTGGAACTCATTGCATCTCAGACAGTGTAGTGGATAACAACACTACTTAAACTCAGAACTCAGTTTTATTCACACTAAGGGTGTTCTTTTCCCACTTATGTCTAAATTGTCATTTCATGCACAACAAAAAATAATTTGGGGAACAAGCTGAAACCAATTCTTTCTTGCTTGCTTTACATTTTCTCAATCAGCATTTCTGCCTCTTAAACAGTGCTGTTCACATCAGTCATTGATAAAACTGCCTAAGATTTAGGCTTGAGACACAAAACACAAACATCTGCTCTACAAATGTTGTCATTTTCCATACAGGACCGCAGCCCAAAAGCTGTAGTCTGGACGTTAGAGCACATTAGTCTAAATGCTCTGGCACAAGTTGAGTGCCTAATGTTTAAGGATCAAGAGGACAACTTATCATAATCTGCGCCGATTCATCTTATGAAACATAAATCACCAAATGTGAAGCAGTGCATGTTCATGAATCTTTGCAAAGAAAGAAGAACATAAAAGTATGTATATTTGTCTGTTTTCTTTCCCCTCAACACTACGCAGACTTTGGTTGTTATCACTCTTGTCCAAATGACTGTCACGTGCAGACTCAGTAAGCTTATTGCCAAGATTTTCTGTTGCCTTTTCCCAGATCTTTTGTATGGTCTTATTGAGATGCCGAGGATGTATAGCCATTGTTTTTTGGCTTTCCCAATTAACTGTCTGATCCAATCCTATCCTGTTTCCCAGCCCACCTGTGTACACATACTGTGGCATTCCTGTCATTCCAAGGCACTCCCAAACACTCCCTATCTCTAGTGAAAGACCACCAGTTTAGCTTGGAGAGTAAAAGAGCATTTAGCAAAGAATTGCTGATATTCTTTGACTTTGACATTCTGGAAGTACAGCTTATTCAAAAGCACAAACAGAGGTTTCCTACATATGAATTATGTTCTGGAAAAATTGGAACACAGCAGAAGGTTATTTGAAGTCTTTTTGCATGCACTGATTTAATTGAATTGTGTAAAATATTGTTAGTTAATTCATTTTTTTTAATCAAATCAAAACTGGCCAACTTGCTTATTACCACATGCTTTTTATTTTGGAACTGAACATTTTTTAGACATTTTAAAAATGGTTGTTTAACATATTTCCACACAATTTTCATTCAGCATGTCCTCTTAAAGTGTTACTTATGGTCATAAGCTGAAGTTTGATCTGTTGCTGCATGAACGTTGGCTAACGCCATGATGAGTTCCTTCTCTGTGTTTCCTCACACCATACCGAGGCAGGGGAACTCTATACATCTTCACTTATTCTGAACTCTGCTCATTTCACCCCCAGGTCGATTCCAAGTCAAACAGCTGTGGCTACTGTGAGGGCTACAGCAAATATAAGTTACCGTGTGATGAGAAATAACAGCTCCAGCTCCTCTGTCTCTGCAGGCGAGGAAATTCGTGTGGATAGGGGAGATCTGTTTTAAGTTGTGCATGGATGGCCTCAGGTCCAAAAACACCCCCAATCCCAATAGGCAATAACACCCACATCCTTGCTGGATTGGTGTGGTCATAAGGCTAATGCTTGTAAATTTGCCAATTCAGAGATCAACTGGGCGATGACACTGGTTCTCTGTCCAGTGATGATTTTGATGAAGTTTGTCCAGAGTTTTCCATCGACTCATTCAAGACGCACTCTCTACTAAGTAAAGAAACATTCTACCAACATTGTGAGAACGCTGTGTCCTTAGATACCCCTCCATCAGAACGCATGGCTGGGGTCTGGGATGGGTGCCTAACTGCACACCTGCAGGAGACAGCTGAAGTTGAGATCCTGAAACTGTGTAGGCGGCTGATTTTTGGCCAAAATAAAATTGTCAGCCCTGTTCTTATATCTGCATATTCAATGTATTAAAAACAAATCAGATATTAAGAGTTTTATTAAAATATTAATATTAATATTAAAATATTAAGAGAGAATTGTGGGGATATTGTCAAATCTTTTCCTAAACTCTGTAATATGTAACTGTTTTTAAGTTATAGGTTTTATGCAACACAATCTCATTTGGTTATAAATAAATATATATGAAAGTGCATTCCAAGAAATGAATCATAACATTTGCACATACATATTCATACATATTTTACGATTCACAAGGAGTGCCCGTCGACTGCTGGTGCTGTTTTGGTGCTGGTGCTGATATGGTTCATCTTAAGACGAGGTGGGGTGGTGATCATCCAACATCCTGACATTGACTAATGTTTTTGCCACTGAATACAGTCAAATCCTCACAGCAATGCTCCAAAATCTAGTAGAAAGCCTCACAGTAGAGACAGTTGCTTCAACAAAAGCAGGATAAACTCTTTTTAATACCCTTGATTTCAAAAGAAAGAATGGATGAGCAGGTGTCCCAATACTTTTGTCTGTATAAGGAAGCCATAGCTGTAATTTGTTTTTCTACAGCTGACAAGGCATGATTTCATGAATCTGGAGAAATTGGATGCCATTTAGACACAGATCTCATTTTTTACATTGGAGAGAATGCATGGAAAGAGTCTGAACAGTATGTTGTCAGATTTGCCAAAGCTCCCATCCATGTGGCCTTTCTGAAATTATATGCCAACAGAAATACAATGTTGACGTCTATTAGTTTCATGGGGGTTTCACATTTGGACACACAATGGAGACTAATTTGGCAGCAGCGATCAATTTTTCTTTTTTAAAATGGAAAGAAATTCAAGTAAGACAGGTGTCAAACACCAAGGTCAATGATGGGAATTTTTAACATCTCATGGTCTTAATTAAGCTGGCTTAATTTAATTAGTGAAATATGACTCTTAACTAGGTAGCCTCAGTTACAGACTACTGTACTCTCTTAAAATAAAAAGATCCAGATTGTTTAGGAGCACCACAGCAAGGCATGGTCTGTCTCACACTGAAGACTTCTCCACAACATAGAGTCTGCATTTTTTTATTAGGAATATTAAAACGTATACTTCTCTTTGTTCTCAAGGTGCCTTGAACAAATTCTGTGAAGCTATTGCACTATTGAACTATAATCTGAGAAAGCTTCATGATGAAAATACAGGCAACATTTTTTTATGTAAATAAAGTAAGAAAACCTTGATTTATGGACCCATCCAAAGGTTTTAAGGCCAACAGATGTTCAGTTGTAAGCTTTCACAGCACAGGTTATTTTACCTGTGCCACTGAACAGAGACATCATAAATAGCTCAGATGTTAATGATATCACAGTAGGAGGCCAGTCTGGAAGAATACACTACAGCTCTTTGTTAGTACTGTCTTGTACATGCCTGTGACTCAAATGTCTGAAAATCAGATCATCCCTAGTTGTCCAGTTCAAAGGATGTTTGAGGTGAATCCGTGAGGTCAATGAATACAAATTTATTTGATCAGTAAACCATCATTATTGCCTACTAATTGAATCATTTTATCATACCTTAGATTTAAAGGTGGAGCACCAATTTCCTTTTTCTTTGGGTTAAAAACAACTTCCTTCTGTAACACCAACCTGTAATAAGGCCCTTTCACACAAAGTCAGAATTTTACAGATGAAAAAAACACATATCAAGTTTTTAAAATGAACACATATATTAATGATGTCTTTCACACAAGTGCGAAACTGACGGACCACGGCGCTGCCACACCAGTCTGACCAATCAGAGCTCTACTGTCATGGTTGCAGACCAAACAAATGAGTCTTAAGATTTATAAAAATATATATAAAAATATGGAGAAAATATATGGCTGAGCAGAGCTGAAAGGCTGGGTAGCCATTTTTAAAAGTGCATCCTAGTCTGTTCATGTTCACAAGGAACCGTGAACTAAAGCTTCCCTCATTAATGAGAACTCATGGAGGAGGGAAGTTAAAGAGAGCAAAAGCAGACAGGGAGCAGAGAAGAAGAAGGAGTGGGAATTTATGAGAGTTTCTAGTGCCGTTTACAGAGCACAGAAGGCAAAAAACACGTCCCTATTTTTTATCCAACAATCGGACTTGGTGTGAAAGGGCCCTTACCAGTTAGGGTTGCACTCTGATAGTTATTTTTCCTACTGTACTTTCTTTCTTTGTTAGTTTGAATGATTCGTTCTGTCCTGCAACATTGCTACTGCAACCCCAGGGGGAATTCCCTCCAGGCCTCTTTTGTCATATCAATTCCATGCCTCTGCATAATTTTCCAACTATTTTTGCCCATCATCAGTGCAACGTGTCACACAATGGCCTTGGCCTCCCACTTTTTTTCCAACCGCTGTGTTCTGACTGTAAATCTACTGCCAACTGTGAAGCTCAAGAGGACCTCTTTAGATCAGCCAAGAGGAACAGGATTGGATTACCCAGGCTTTATTCATTCAGTTTATTCATTAATATTTACTAATAATATGCTCTATTAAATTAATTAAATATAATATACTGTGTAGGGATAGACTGTCTCAAAGCTCACTTAAAGCAGCAGACACACACTGACTTACACTGTCAAATGTTGGCTATCCCTTCTAATGAAATCATTCAGCTACTTCAGGTACATTGCTTTCACCTTTAAAAGCATTATATTAGCTATATGTCATGAATGTCTGAATGTTGTGCACACACACACATCTTGCCTAGTCCCTGTAGAAAGGTTTTGTCAATAGAAAAAAAGGTGCACGTAAAATGTATCCTCCGCATTTAACCCATCTGGTAGTGAACGCACACACACATGTGTTAGGGGCAGTGAGTACACACACACAGAGCGGTGGGCAGCCAACTCCAGCGCCTAGGGAGCAGAGAGGGTAAAGGGCCTTGCTCAAGGGCCCAACAGTGGCAGCCTGCTTGGCCCGGGAATCAAACCCACAACCCTGTTATTGATATCCCAGCGCTCTAACTGCTGAGCCACCACTGCCCCATCTGGTTTATAGTAAATAAAATGTCCAGAATAAGACTGGAGCAAATAAACATGAATGTATTGGCACCATGTCTAATGCCAGGTGTGGCCTAGAGGGATATAAAACCTCCATCATTGAGCTGTGGAGCAGTGGAACTGCATTCTCTGCAATGATGGTGCTCTATATAATACCTTCAGCATAAGTTGGGGAGTTGGGGTGCAAACAAATCCACTGGCCATTTTATTTACTTACGTATACCCCAGTATAGTGTAGGTTGCAAATCTGTTGCTGCACAGGATTGTCATTGACCAGATGTCATTTAAGAAGAGGACCATTATCAACACAGCAGTGATACCACTATGATATTAGCTGGAGAATGGACTCTCTAACTGTACACCAGAAAGGGATCCTAACACCAGCAAGACGCACCATCAAGAACTGTCTAATAAAGTTGCCAAGGGTAAATGAATGGCATGATAAATGGATGGATATCATGGAGAAATTCTAACATACTGGTTGAAGGAACTTTCCTCTGGAGGTTTAGCTGAGGAGTTTACCATACATAGAGGAATAGTTTCTAGGGGGTCCAACAGGTGCTGTTAGAGATGTTCAAGATCAAAAAGGGTGCACTGAGTGGAGTGGCATAAGGTTCAGCTGAACTATAAACAAATGAAACCATGGGAGATATAACCTGAGTGACTTTTTTCTCAATCCTGCTGGATTTGGACCTCTTTACAGCAGAATGTGGAGGTGGAGGCCCCTGTTATGCATCACTCATTTTGAAGAGGGTCATTACTGTAGCGCATGTCAAGAGTGATGACCAGAAAGGCTGCATTCAGTGCATAGTTGGGTTCAGTATAAACCAGTTACTTTTATTACAGTTCTCTACTGTAATGTAACAGGATGGACAGCCATATGGTCACCAGACATCAGAACTGAATTGTGAGGCACAATATTTCTTTATTTATTTATTATAAATAATTATTACAATACATATCATTTATCAAGGGGGTGACTGTACAATGTACACAGGATTACAGCAGTGAGCTCAGATTGAGACATCACAGACTGAAAGTGTGCATCCACAACAGAAATGTTTCCTCTATTAGCAGGTTTAAGTTAATGAAAGAAGTAAATGAAAACTATAATGATGGTTTAAGGGAAGATTTTGTTCAGTTTATAGGAGGTAATTTATCCTCTAAGTATTGCTCGACTTCCAAAAACTACAGACATATAAATTCATACTGGATTGAAATGAAGAAACTTAAACTAGCGAAGTACATTTCCTAAAGGAAATGCAGAATGGTTGCACAGCTTAAGTAGTTTCCACTTTCCAGGCAGTTGGCTTGAACTGTTTTAGTTAGGAGGCTGTTGTCACTCCAGATGTTTGCTTTAGTGTTACTAAGTGGTTGATAGGGTATCCCAAGATGTTGTTATGGTGTTGCTTTAGTGATTACTGTAGTGTCACATGTTAAGTGGCTGCTAGGGTATTACCTAGAGGTTGCTAGAGTGTTTCTAGTTGGTTGATATGTGGGTGCTGTGGTATCCCAGGTGGTTGCAATGGTATTCCTGGTTGTTTGCTCAGGTGTTGCCAAAGGTGTTTGCTGTGGTAATCCTTGTGGTTGATTGGGTGTTACTAGTGTATATGTATCATAGGAAAGGTGCACAAACATTTGCACCCCATTCCATGTCAAGTCAAGTGGGTTTTTATTGTCATTTTAGCTCTTTACAAATTTCCCAGAACAAAAGGTGCAACATGGAACAAAACGAGAACAAAAACAATGCGGTCCAGGACAGACAGGACAGGCAGAAAGTGCGACTCAGTACTGAGCAGAGGTAGTGAGAATAAGGTGCATAGAAATCTTTACATGCTGTGACATTATTTAACAACAGCTTATAACGCACATGAAACATGGAACACAGCAGGTACTGAGGTAGTAAAGTATAAAATATATAAATAATATAAATAGGATGCAGACAGATTAAAATGCTATGGGTTGTGGGTTTAGTTCAGTCTCTGTTGATTAAAAGTCTGACTGCTTGTGGGATAAAGCTATTGCCGAACTGCGCAGTGACAGCACAGATGCTCCTGTACCTTCTGCCAGACGGCAGCAGTGAAAAAGTTCATGTGAGGGATGAGTGGGGTCCTTCACAATGCTGATGGCCTTATGGGTGCAGCCCGTGTTCCTTCCTAACTGTACATCTGACGAAATGCTGTATGCAGGACCTAATCAGACTGAATGGTGTGGATATCTCAAAAAATATATACTTGAGCACTGCTTTAAAACCATAATTACAGTGTAATGCAGTTTTAAGAGGGCTTAAGTAGCATCCTCAGTTACTGTTCATAAACATTTTTAAATTTAAAAAGTAAAATAATGTATGAATCAAATACACTAACAATACACTACCTATTTCAAATAAGCAAACACACCTCTCAGTGTGCGGCCTTGGTAAAAATCTCATGGTCACAGGTGACGGTCTGAACTCCTCTGCTGAGAAACACAGGGCACTTTGTCTTCACAAGTGCCGTAATAAAGGAAACCGGAGAGTGGTTTGGCCCCATAAGTCTCAGGTCATGCTGAACCTCATACAGCGCACTCATTCACTCATGTAATAATCCTGTAACACGTCTTCCTGTGAAAGAGGACGAGTGACCCTTAACCTTGCAACCCGAGGTTGGTTGAAACAAATCATGTTCACAGCAGTAGAAAAGCGCCACCCCAGCTTTATCGAGAACATGTGGGAATGATGGGGGTCCTCACACCTGTGTGTCTTTTAGTATTGATCCTCTTTCATACAAAATAAGCACTCTAGTGGATGCACCTCATCCACCTTAATCGGCCCAAAGTCATGAGACTCGGACTCTACTCGCATTATTAGACTCAGGAGAAAGCCACATGTGCTAATGGCAGTTCCCCACACATGTTTTGACTGGTCTTTCATCACCCCTGCTTCCTCCACACACTCTGCTGCCGAGGTCTGGCATGTGTTAAATTGTCCGGAACAGAATAGGGGGAAAAGTGGGAGATGGAGGGTGATGGAGGGCCAGTTATTGTGGGAGGCAGTAGAAAGAAAGCAAATGAGGAAAAGAGAAAGTGGAATTATTGGGACCATTTGAATGAAGTGGAAAGCACAAATGGTGTAGGACGAAAGTCACATCCCATATCCTTTCTCCTGGTAATCACTCGGCATGGAGAGGCTGATGGAATTTCAGCGAACTCTCTCTCTTTCTTTTTCTATGTTCCATGCAACAGTCAAAGCAATACGACAAGTCAATAACAAGGTTGTTTGGGCAGTTTTTAAACAATTCCAATAGTTAATTGTGATTCATTACATGAACTTGTATAGTTAACTGCAATAATTACATTTCCAGCTGCAATTAATTACATTTCAGGGAGTTCTGCAACCTATGACTAAATGTAAGTGGCTTTCTATTACATATATAGTCCAGCATTCATTATTTTGTGACATACATAGCCCCCTAAATAGGGTGTAAGGAGCCTTTGGAGATTCAGCCACGGATTCTATCAGGCATCGTTCTGCCTGATGCTACAAATGGTTTGAACTAAGAAAATATGGTAACTGGTAGTTGTGGCCTTAATAATTTATTACCACCATGTTAATGAGTTAACTTTCACAGTGCAAAATACTATCGAATTGTTAAAGTATAGTATCAGGTCAGCTGACTCATTTTGCATTCAATGCTGACTTATCCATGCTTTAGTGACAAGTGTGTTCCTTCACCAGTTACTATAAATATTAATTTAGAAAAGTAAACAAGAGTGCTTAACAAGTGTGTTTAAAGTAATGCGCTTTGATTGTTTATACAATATCAAGCATTCAGTTTAGGAAGTTTGAACTACTTAGTAAAACTTGATTACACCAAATTTGCCAGCATACTAATATTAGCTCTAATAAAGATTACCCAAATCTGTCCCAAACAGTGTGACTTTTCACAAAATCTTAAATATTTCATATTAATAATAATACAAATAATTAAACTACAGTATTAAGTGCTTCAATTTATTTATTTATTTTTTTTCAGGTTAAATGAGATTTTTCTAACGTTCTGAAAAGCATGTCCAAACCACTACATTTGTGGGTGGAGCCTGGGTATGTCAATTAGCTCATGTTTTTTGTAAAATTCTGATCAAGTAAATGATCAGGCAGACTTGATTCTGCAGGTCAAACTCAGGTAGTTAGAAAGCTTCCCTTTCTTTTTAGCAAGAAAGCAGACGAATGTTAGCAGGCAGGCAAAAGACAGTGAGTGCAGTTGGATTCTATTGTTTGAAGAACAAACCTGGTGTGTCTGCAATGGGGCGAGCCCCTGGCGGAGCACAGCTTCATAAATCTGGTCTGTGACTGGAAGTTCCTGGCTGTGCAGGTTGGAGGGCGGACAAAAGCAGCCGAGCGCTCAGGATGTGGAGAGACTGCACTGCAGCCGGGCCCAAGGGGCCGTGAAATAACATCAACAGCAGCCCAGGCTCTGCATGCTGCAACGAGTCAGAGAGGTCATCTGATGAGTGGCATGTTTGTGTGAAAATGTAGCTGACATGGTTATGGTTTTAACGGTAGGGAGAAGAGGCAATGGTGTTTTATTTAATCGCAACAAAATATTGTAAAAGATTGTTTAAACATCCACATTATGGAAATGCTTATGGAAGCTGAATAAGGTGTCTGATGTTAAACCTTGTTTTTAATGTAATGTTAATGTAATCAAGCATATAAACAAAATGAGAACAATTCTTCTTCGCTCAAAAAGGGGCAAAATAAATTTTCCTAAAGTGTGTTTTTAAAAGTGTGTCTTCATGCAAAATTATGAAGTAATTACATCTTAAAATAACAGTGTTCAAATCATTTTGATGGTCCACAAGCTAAAATAATCAGAATGGCACCTCTCTCATCATCACATATTGCATAACACTTTACTGCACACTTCTCACCAACAACTATGTGTCTCCATCTAGTTATAATAAGGAGGTAGCTTGATATTCCCATTCCTATCATGGTGGAGGCTGCAAAGAGGCCAAAGAAGATTATTGCAATAAGTGCTTTTGTGTTGGTTGCTGTCAAAGTTTACCACTCAAGTTTACATTGTGTCAGTGGACTTTTCTCCAAGCTTTAATTAGTTGACTAGCTGTTCTGTTAGCATCTCCTAGCATCAGACTATGTAATAGTCAGGTGCCAGAAGCTTGTTGTCTTTGGTTCTGGTTTCATTTGCTTGGCATTCGACAATTCTGACTTGAGTGCAATGCTAGTGCTACCTTCAATGAATGGAAGCACTGTTCAAACTGGTATTTATGCATTAAACTGTAGTTATAATGAGATATAGTTAGGCCAAGATTCTGACCAAAGTTGACCAAATGTGTAATATTGTTTTTCCTCCAAACAGAAACAAATATTAATATAATATGTTCCTATTCTCTATATGTGTAACATATTGGGAACAATCTGTCCTGGTTTGTTCCAGTGGTGGAACGAACTTCCCCTGGGTGTCTGAATGGGTGTCCGAGTCGCTCACTGTCTTCAAACGCAGGCCCACCTATTCCAAGAGTCCTTGGGCGAAGTGTAGAGTGCAGTGGTATCCATACTGACTTATATATTCAGTAGCATTTGAGCTTAGAGGTATCTTTTGGATCCGAAAAAAGCAGGTGAAACCATTGAATCAGTAGATCATATGAAAGCACCACACTGTGACAATACAGGGATGTCTTTATGTGCCACTATGCTATGTCTGTTTTTAAAACTTATCACATACAAAGCATTTGGTTTCTTTGTACACTGTCTGCTGATGAATAAAAAAATCTTAAAGATCTTGAATCTTGACTGATCAGAACTTCTCTAAACAAGATGCTGATCGTGTTCATGGTTGTAAACTACGTACAATAACGATACGAAAATATAAGCACACCACTTTTTCTCTGCCCTCCAGCTGTGGGATGCATGCCAAGAGCTACAAGAGGAACCAAATGCAGCTTAGCACTTGAGTATTTAGTCTATATACAAATTTACTTTTTAACCTCTATGTTATGAGAGCTTTCATTGGGCTATAATAGATATTTTAATAAAGCAAATCTCTACATGCTTTATCCTGACAGTGTGGTCCAACACAACTTTTTTAATAAGTGCTTTTCTGGCTTCTTCCATTCAGGTTTCCCCTTAACTTTTCTGTAAAAAAAAAAATCTGTAAAAGTAAATTCTGTGTTTTTGGCGGTGAAGTGGTGGAGACAGCGTGAAGTATTGCGATGACAGAGAACGGTTTGTCCAGTGTCCTGGGGCGTAAGCTGCTGTTTAAGTTGGCACCCAGCGTGAAGAGGCTCATGTGCCAAATACCAAAAGCCTTCACACCCCATTGATAACGTGACTGACGGGGCGTCCAGTTACTCAGCAGATTGCAAATCAATGGCTCATTTGATGCCGTTGGTGACTACACAGGGACTAAATTCTTTCTGTGGCACCATTTGATTCCAGGCCTTTCCTCCTTGTGAATAGCAGAGAGGATTTAGGACATGGTGATTTGCTTCATGTATAATTATATACATGATACCTTCTTCTTCTGACATCCGTCTCGTTTGATGTGGCGGCTGCCCAGAATCTCAAGAGGCAAACATAGCCAGTGCGTTTGGTAATGCAGATTTGCAGACTTCAGCATTCCTTGCTTGGAGAGTCAGTTTCCGTGGCATTCCCTGTGTCCCTGTTTGAGTATGGGTTGGAATAGTGGCTGCCAGACGGTGCAGCCACCCGCTGTGCTGGACACACACTCGACTGAAGCCTAACCACTCCCACTTCCCTCCAGTGACACCTCACATCAATCTCCCCCTCCCCCTACACCTCCCTTTCAGAGAGAATCAGTAAAAGATCGACAACAGACTCAGCAGTCTGCCATTGATGTTAAGGCCTTGGCAGCTGCATTATTTATATGTGCTATCTAATTCAAGGAATTGTTTGAAAATGCTAACTTCTGAGGTTTGATTGATGCATGCCGTCCTTCCATGATACTTCTACTACTGAAAAAAAACTATACTTCAACTGGTGAAAATAATAACGCCATTTGGGGGTTTGGCTCATTCATTTCCAAGGCCAGCCAATGCATGTATGGCACAGTAAACACATCTGAGAGTTGTTTATCTCCTACGGCACTGATCCTGCCTTTTGGACTACTTCAGCACAGTGTTTTGTGTGTATTTCATTTGGCACATATTCCGCCTTCGCTGTGATGGTGAAATATTTGACGTCAAAAAGCAAAATTGCTCTACCTCCTATAACCTCGACAGCAATAAATTCACCCCCTCTCCACCCCCATTTTTGCATCTGAGCAGTTTTGTTAACTTGTGAATGCGATAACCTTGGAGTTAGTAGCTCTGCGTGAAACTGAAGACCTGCTCCCTCTTTGTGGTGGCCTGTTCTGCATGATGTGCCAAAATCCATTTGCAGAGACAGATGGGTGGTCCGTCATTAGGTCTAGGCCCCACTAAACTTTACAAGCATGTAATTAGTCCCAAGTATGAAGTGAGATGCCAAGGTAATGCATCTTTTGCCTCAACACGTGAGCGCGGAGGAAGCAAACTGAAGGCGTTAGGCTGTCTGTGGACCAGCTGTGGGCAAACTATTCCTACAGTAATCCCATCATTCCCTAGCATAATAAAACTAAGTCAGAATAAAGAAGTAGTCTATAAAAAAAACTCTTTTCACAGCTTGTCCTCCGCCCCTTTCAGTAGTTTGGGTTTTTCATGCAGATGCTACTTTCTTTGTCAAAGAACCCACTAATAAACAAAGGGAGTGGTTAATCTTAGCACCAAATTGGCAGTGTTTACATACAGTACATATGTTGCCAAATCATGAACTTTGAGTGAGATTTGATAATTCAAATAGTTAAATAAAGCAATAAAGCTTATTTATTTATTTTTTAAATCTAAACTAGTTATGTATACACAGGCCCAGGGTGACCTAAAACCTGATGAGGCATCCTCATAGCAAAGAAACAAACAAACAAAAAAGGCAAAAAAATCTAAACGGTAAGATTCAACAGGTGAGCTACAATTAACAGAGGCTAATCCATGTAGGAAGTCTTCTAGTTTACCTTCCCACAACATACAGCGCATCCCAAACATGAAGTTAAGTCTCAAGGCTTTTCTTTTATTTCAATACTAGCAGCAAAAACACAACACTGAATACAAATATTATATTTGCAGTCAAGTATTACACTTTTAATATCAGCTCAGGCAGTAACTGTGCATACTGTATTAAAAATATCACTGTACATGTTATTTAATCAATTATATATGCTGCTCTCACAGTACATACAATCTACATTTACATTCTCTCCACTCACTCTGTATATTACATATACAAATGTGTATGTATATTTGTAAAATCCATATTTTGAACTTATTGTAACCACAGCCTCATCTGCCATGGTTACTCGCCTGTCCTTTACATGTAAATGGTACTGTATTTGCACTTCTGTGTAGATGCTAACTGCATTTTATTGGCTCAGGTCCGACAAATGTGTCAAGTCCGACAAAATCTTGTAATGCCAGTTTTTTTACAGAAAAGAACAGAACTGAAGCACTGGGCACAGTAAATACAGAAGAAGAAGATTTAAAACAACTTGATTTGGTTACTCTGTGGTTTAATCTAGCTAGCATAACAGCACATCCAGAAAAGCTTACATTTTTAGAGCAATACAATCAGTAACTTACCGGTACCTTAGATAGTGTGGCTATAATGCTAGCTAGCATACGTGTCTAAAGTTGTTTTCACTCATTTTTTGAAGCAGTGTCAAGTCTAATGCTACTGCAAGCTGCCCAAGAATATGTGTACACTTCCTAATCCCAGCCTACAGACAGTGCAGAAGTAAATATAGTTCGGTTTTAATAATTACTGGCGAAAAGTATGACAGTAGCTTTGTTATTTTTTTGTTTAGTTAACTGAAGACACTAAAGTCATTGAAGTCGAATCACCATTCTCAAAATGCCAAGATAGCATTATCCTGACCACAACAGCAAGAGTAAGACAGCCAAGTCATTTAGGGGTTCAGTGTATGTTCAGTTTTAAACCCTCCAAAATGAATACCTTTAGCTTCATATTAGTACTAATCAAGAAAATCTTTTTTCACCAACACATTCATCATTGAATTATTGCAGTTAGTTGAAAATCCCTCTTAAGCCTTATTATGGGTCCTGATGTCCAGCAGACATTCTCCTAACCGCCCAGAGAGGACTTGGGTTTCAGAGAGAGGAGCTGTGATCTCCATAAGCAGCTCAGGAGAAGCCTTAATGGCCGCAGGGATACAATCAGACCTGTGTCTGCTACCCAAACTCGAACAATAAGCCTTTATTGTTACACTGGGTTGCACAAGAGTACTCTTTCACTTTATGTGGGCGTGTGTGTGTTACATGTATCTGTTTTTGCAGTTTGCTCCAGTGCCCAGGGAGCAAGGCAAAATTTTATAGCCGCAGGATATTTTTCATCAAATTTATCATAACTCCACTAAGTGAGTGGCTTTATTACTCATAATTCATACTTTCTTGCCAGATTGAAGGTGTTTTGGTGTAATGACATCAGTGAAAGTGAGATGGTGCCACTTTGGTTTCAGAGTAGTCTTTTTCTTCTTCTTTTTTTTTTTTACTAAAGAAAGAAAAAATATTTTAGAAAGATTTACAATAAAATAAATAATATTATATAATAAAGTGTTATATAATATAATGTAATAATCCATATTTTATGTTGACATGAAAAATGTTACAGAAAAAGAATAATAATAATAATTATATATATATATATATATATATATATATATAAAATTCTTCTTCTTCTTTTTCTTCTTCTTCTTCTTCTTCTTCTTATTATTATTATTATTATTATTAATGAGAAGAAGAAGAAGAAGAGTGTACATTGTACATGATTATGTTTCACCAGATAGTTTGTTTATAATACACAGTATCGGGAGACCTGCTTTTGCAGTTTAGCCTGCGTTTGTTGGAGTAACTGTCTCTACTGTACAGTGCACGCTTTTACTACATTTTGGAACACTGCTGTGCGGATTTGATTGCATTTAACAGTTCAAGATGTTGGATGATCACCACCCACCTCACACCCCAACTCAGCCCAAAAGTATTGGATGGAGCACCATCATTACAGAGTCATCACAGTTCCACTGCTCCACAGCTCAATGCTTTATAGCCCTTTAGCTCATGCCTGGCATTAGGCATGATGCCAGTAGGTTCAGGTGTATCTGCTCCACATAGTCCTTTTCTAGGGCCTTTTCTGTGTCAACAGTGGGTGCAACTTTAGTTAGCTATTCATTAGAAGAGGTGTCCACAAACGTATGTAAATATAAAGAATTGTCAGACCAAACTGTTTAGAGACCACATCAAATGTATGCTTTATCTAGTTATTGAATGGTTCTTGAACATTTACAAAATGGTGAAGTGTTTTTCACTTTTCTTCTTTTTTCTTTTCTTTTTTTTGTACTTTTGTACTTACATTACTTTACATTATATTCTCTCTACATTTTAAGACCTCTTTTGGCACCTGTTTAGTGATTGATGGAACTGTCATGATCTTAAAGCGATTCTAGATGTTTAAAAATGCCTCGCTTGGCTGTGATTTCATCTTTTGCATTTGTCATGTTGTTCAGATGTTGTTCAGAATGTATGACTTCCTCAAACTGTGTGACTGATCCAGGTCTTTGCTCAGGAGAGCGCTAGCTTCTTCCTCTTCCTGTCTATGAGGATTCTCTCTGCACCTCCTGGGGATTGCGAGTGAGTGCTGGTGGTCCAAGTGGACAAGGAAAATATTTGTGTGGTAAGGTGAACCATTTCCTGTCTGAATTATCCTTAAGTCTCATCAATCACCAGAGCTTTCCAAGCAAAATAACCCTAGCTATAGCCCACATTACTGTTGCATGTGCTTAAGCAGGTTTATGGCTTTTGCTGGTCTGGCATGTGAAATTAAACATGCCTGAAGAATTGTGCCACTGTGTTTTATATATATATATAGGCATTGCAGGGCTTAGATGACATCAGTGTGGCAGCTCTCTGCATATTGCCCCATCAGGTGGTGTAAGAACATTAATTGAGAGCGAGGTACGGGATTACTGTGAGAGCATGCGACGGCTGCGATTTTCCATTCCAATCTATCTCAGGTGAACCGGCACCAGGTTTCATGATGTTTGACACAAGAAAAGTTTTAAATTCATTAAGAACTTCACTGTGACCAGCTTATTCAGTACAGCACATAGACTCTCAATATTTACTACAAGGCAGGGGACAGGTTTTTTCATGTGCATGCGAAAGTGTGTTGAAAACATTGAGGATAAGTGACGCTGGCAGCACTTGGACACAGTAGCTGTTGAGGGAAGCTGTGAGGTGCGTTTCTGACACAAGAGGAAGATAGCAGTAATCCAGCAGGATGAAAGCCTGGGAGAGCTTTCAGCAACAGGTTTCTGTTCCAGAGCATTGCCGATGTGTCCTTGACAGAGTGGAAATACCACTGTAAAAACACAGTGCTGGAGAATAGGCAGTCTTCTGAGTTATTAAAATTAGAGCGCTGCTTCCAGACAGTAATTGACTCTCCCGAGTCTGTGCTGCTCTTTGAAAGGGAGAGATTGTGTAAGGTGAATTATTGCTAGGCTGTGGTGAACTAAAATAGAATAGCGCTCAAAGTGTTCGGCTTTTAGGACATTTTCAAGTGATGGAGTTGACTTTAGGCTGTGCAGGTTCTCTTTTGTGTGTGTTTTTTATTATATATCTTTGAGAACAATACTGTCCAGATGTTGTATTACTTATTACCATGGAAATGTTCATCAGTTAATGATAAGGTCTTTTTTTTTAAGCTTAAAAGTGTTTTGGTAATTAAGGTTAAAATTAGAATTAGGTTTGCAGTTTGGCTTATTACGTAAAGATGCTTACATTCTATGTTTTGAAACAAAACCTTGTATTTTCACAATGGGAACTTTACAAGAACAAAGAAAAGCATTTTCAGTTGTGGTAATAATAATTCTATGAACAAAATTCTATGAAGTGTTGAAAAACATTTTTTGAATGTGTTTAAAAGGTTCTTTAAAGCGACCCTATGGAAGATTGTAATTTCTTGCTCCTGGGCTCCCCCTACAGTCTGGAAGGAGATACAGAGAGATATAGAGCTGCCAGTAAAAGTGAAAGAAGCTTATGGACTGATGTGGTATAACAGGACTTTTTGCAAACCCTGTCCTGCCCACTTGCAGAATGACAAGCTTGAAATAGCAACCACAGAGACAGTTTTCTTCCTATAACACATCAGTGGAGAATCAACATGATTTTAAAGCTGCTATTATAAATAAAATTAAAAAATGCTACATACTGCTGCTTTAAATTGTCTCCATTAACCATTGCTTTATTGATGCATTTCATTAATATGTGACAAAATCATAAAAAAAATATGAAATGACTGCAAAATGCAATGGAGCTCTTGAAATCATTTAGTGGTCCATGATTGCTGCATTTCTCAAATAAGAATTATTTATTGTTTTTATTTTTATTAATCTAAAGTGTTTATTAAAGGTTACTGTATTTTTTCCAAATTGTAGTGTCAGCGTAGGAAACGAGGCAGGAAGCATCTCACTTACAAAACAAAGAGCTTGTTTATTTTGAAGTACAGAGGATTGCCTGAATTGAGTCAGCACAGGAATTCAATAGGGACTGATTCACTGAACTGTGACTCACCAAGCTTAGTTTGACAACCACATTCATGGCACAAGTCACTAAACCACAACAAGTTTTGTGAGCATGATAACTACCCAAATACAAGTGTTTACCACACCAAACGGCATCTGAAAAAACAATAAACATGACACCCACTTTAATAGACAAAGGTTCAGGTACAACCCCCTCCCCGCCCCCACTACCCAGAGTTCCTCATGGCCTCACTTATCCCCAACTTTATTAAAAACAATGAGCCACTTGAGGCTGTGCATCACAGTGATGCTATCGCAAGTAAGGGGGGTTATTCTGATTGGTGCTGTGTAAGAGAACACTTTTACCTGTGATAAAATCACAGCCTACACAAAATACACTCCATGAGGTTTGCATCTTAGAGCTATTTTGTGTAAAATATGTATTGAACATATGCCTGACCCCACATCCTGACATTGCATGTATGTGAGTGTGTCTAACTGTGTATCGTCTTGTCTTGCAAATCCCATTTAGCTGTAAATTCTGCTCGAGTATGTGTACAATTGGTCCCCACAGCTGAAGGACCCAATTGAACGTAAAGCTGCAGTGCTCTGCTGAGGTCTTGTGGCAGCGGCTGACCCCTCATTACTCTGCATCCTCCCCGGCCTACCCATCCCACATCTGGAATCAATTACACATGTCTGGCGCTAACGAGATAGGGAGTGCTGATGCGATTCACACGTGAGGCCTGATGCGCCTTTTATTGTTTCAGCCCATCTGTTGCTCGCTCCGTCTCAGGTGATAAAATCCGCTGAGAGTTCCTCCCCAAAGGATTTATATGACATCGACGGCCATATACTCATCAAATAACCTCACGGATATAAAAGATGAATCAAAGATTTAGGACACAGTTTATTGGCGCTGATGCCTTTTCTGAAATTACATGCTTTTAGTTTGGCATAATAGCTGTTACTTTATAACAATGTGAGCCATATATCAATTGCCTAAAAAATCTGTCAAGTTTTCAGATAACAATGATTAAAAGCGTTAGAAAGAGCTTAAATATGGGATGTTTAGGACACAGTGAAAAGACAATTCTTATATTTGTTTAAGTGCTTTTTTCAGTTTATGGTACACTTAGAAAATGTCAGATCAGCATGAGGATTTAATTTTAAATGTTTTTATAATCAAGTGAACACCAATCAGCATATTACATACTTCAGTGAATTCAGCACATAACTGCTATTGAAAAGTATTAGTATATGTTCAGTATAGGCAAAGGTGCACGTATTTGTCACTGTACTATGTACAGCGAAATGTGTCCTCCGCATTTAACCCATCTGTGGTAGTGAACACACACACACACTAGTGAACTAGGGGCAGTGAGTACACACACACCCAGAGCGGTGGGCAGCCAACTCCAGCGCCCGGGGAGCAGAGAGGGTAAAGGGCCTTGCTCAAGGGCCCAACAGTGGCAGCTTGCCAAGCCCAGGAATCGAACCCATATAGTCAACAACTACAGCAAAGTACAGTAAATGATGTATGGAAGTTGCTGTATACTGTATACCAAATACTGCCACTTTTCCTATTTCTAACCCTTCTATGACACAGAAGAACAAAGATTCTAGTACATGCAGTACTGTGCGTAAGTCTTCACCTAGGCCAGATGTTTAAATTCTTGTTCTCATGTTCTCATTGCTTTTTGCATAGTTCTCTTTTGTTCTTTAAAGACGTAATGCACCTAATATTTCCTATTGTACTTGATATTATCTTGTAAAATATTGCTGAGTATACACCCTAGCAATGGATTTATCATCAGTGATTTTCTACCATATGTACAGAAGCTACAGAACTCTCAGGTCTTGTCTAGCATTTGAATATCTGAAGATTGTGTTTGGAAGGACTTGGTCTGGAAGGCAGGTCTCCAGTTCGTCAATGGCTTTTCTCAAAGGCACCTACTATGGCAGTAATGATTTTTCACCCAGCAGCAGTGGAGATTATGAGGGAACCCATTACTTAGAGTGAAAAAATATGTTAACAATATAATATCTGGTCTCTTGATGTGAACGGCCATGGCTTTAGCTTCAAGGAGGGGGTTTTGAAGTCGCTCCAGTCGATTAACTGTGGGTAAGACCAAGGACTTGGAATGGGAGAATGGGACAGTATTTAATTGCATTCGTTATAAAAGAGTGCAAGTAAAACAGTCTATGGCTGTGGCAGCACCTTAAAGCCAGGCCTATATGATATATGCCTGTGGTGTCACCACTGCTAGGCAGGAGAGTTTTCTCAGTAAAATACCACCAGGTCTGGACCATAAACCTGGGTGACAGACATCTGCTCTGCTTTCTGCTTTCACCCGGTGAGTGGCAGCACTCACTAAGCCCTCACATGAGTGTATGTGCTTTAAGAATGTGTGTGTATATGTGTGTGTGGTGATTGCTCTCTAATGATGTAACACTTGGCCCTGACTGGGTGGTTTTGAAGGCTGCTCTCGGTATTTCCCTCAGTAATTACCCATTCTCCCCCCAAAGCCCTGATGGAGGCTGGCCCTGACCCACCAGTGAAGTCATTTGCAGCCATTTCAGAGGAAAGCTAATAAAAACCCACCTGCCTGGCAATCCACAGACTTTCTGGGATAGTGACATTGTAGGCTGGTCCACATTACAAAGAAAACAGGGTCGGATTTATTCTGACTTACAGTAAACGTCTCTATCTGCCTGCCACCCTCCACTCTGTTCTGTTCAATGCTCTAAATAAGTGACAGTGCACCATTCATATCAAGACCTCCTCATCCAACCACTGTACTGAACAGAAACAAAAAACACAAAGACAAGTCTAAAGGTTGCCCCAAGGTTTTGTGGTCATATGAGACCACAGTGAGCATTTTTGTCAAAATTTAACATGCTATGTGTGGTAAAAAAAAACTGACACTGCCCATACCTCAATAAACATTGCAAATAATGAGACATGGAGATAGCAGCATTATGTTATGGTGGTGCTTTCCTCAGCAGGGACTGGGCATCTTGTTAAAATTGAAGAACGGATGGATGGTGCAAAATGCACAGAGATATTGCAAGACAGCTTGCTTCAGTTTGCTAAATAAAAAGCCTGGGAGAAACCTTACCTTTCAGCAGAACAATGATCTGAAGCACAATGCCAAGCAATACAGGAGTGGCTAAACAACATGAAAGGTGAAATGTTCCATAAATATTCTACAAAGTCCAGATCTCAATCCAGTTGGGAATATTTGGCACTGTTTGAAAAGAAGCCCCTAAACTGAACAACCAACACCAAATCAGCACCTTCAAAACAATTCATGTAAAAATCTTACAGCAAAAGTGTAACTTATATAACCAAGTACCAGTCTGAAATTATTAATACCTATGCAATTTTCATTTTTCAGTTTTATAAGTTAATATTTGCTGATAAATAATAACATTTGACCATGAAAATGTACTTTTACACAATATTTGTTCAATATGTAAAAGTGGCATTTGCAATGCAGACACATCTGAGAACCTTTAAGGGGACTGAATACTTTCTTCTGAACTGTGCTATCAGCAGTGGCAAAGATTCCACTCAGGGAACGGCATACCATGAACATATGGAGCAGACTGGCAATTGCTTTTTGCCACTGCTGGAAGACCCATATGACCAGACACTTCGATACACCTGCAAATTCAGCTACTTCCTTCACACTGTAGCCTTTGGCATGCCCAAAAGCAATCATTCCTTTTTGCCCATCATTAACATCTACTTTGCGACCCATTTTCCACACATCCAACGAGACGTCCCACCTCCTCTCAATCTATGAATTCAGTCACACACCCTGCAGGTATTTATAGCCAAATCATGAGCCTGAAGTTACTACCACTTTAAACATGCAAGTCCTAAATCTAAATTCATAGGCATTAATATGGAGTTGGTCCCCTTTGCAGCTCTAACAGAAGAGCGTTGGAGACTTTTTTGCACTATGCTCCTTGTACTCAACCTCAGTACAGCTTTTAACACGAGAGACCACACTATTCTTCTAGAAACATTAGAGAAAATGGTTGGAATCACAGGAACAGCTCCATTGTGGTTCAGAACTTACTTAACTGAACCCTCAACTCTGGAATAACCTTCCAGAAAATGTTCGAGATTCAGACACAGTCTCAGTCTTCTAGGCTGAAAATTAATTTGTTTAGTTTAGCTTCTGGAAACAAAGGTTTTCCTTTGCATAAAGGTTGCAGATCCAGGGGTTTCATAGGGAATTGTTGTTTATGCATTGTGAAGCAGATGAGTGCCAGTGTTTCTGGGTGCTCCCATGTCTGTATTCTCTTTTGTATAGGACAGTATAACTGTAAAACAGTGTTAAATCAGTCATTCATTGTTTCTTTCAGTAATAAATTAATAAATAAATTAAATCAGTCAATCATTGTTTCTTTCAGTAATAAATTTACTTAATTGTTGCCAAAATACACTGAAGAATAGCGATTGCTCAATATCTTCGCTGAGCTCTGCAATATAAGTGTTGCTGCACTGGCATAGATTTGCTGCCAAAATTATTCTACTTCTTAGTGCTCATACAATATTCCATCACTTCTTACAACACTGATCCAGATCAGTCAGTGCAGTCCTCCTATTCACCCTCTACTCTTAAGTGTTTATTATTCTTCTCTGGCCATGAGCAGGTCTGTTTACCCTTCAGTAGGTATCAGACCTTCTTAGGCCAAGTGTAACTGCGGATTCTGACTGTGAGTAGGCATTAAGTGGAGAGGATGTGGCCATGGACAGTCATCTGTGTCGGTGTTGATGTATCCATCTCTTTAAGCACTGGCAGAAAGTGAAAGGTGAGCGAAAAGGGTTTCTTGTGGTTTGTTGGAAGGAGATTCCTGCTGGTGCTGGTAAGAGTTGTACCTCTGTGCCTCTACTCTCCAATGAAGTTAGATAGATTAACTAATAGTATAGAAAATACCTTAATGTGGCACTGCTTACATGTAAAAAGACCAGACAAAAAAACTTTATAGTACAATTAACAAAGAGTACAGAAATTAGAACAGAAATGCTAGAGATTTCATTCTGCCTGGAAGGACAGCCTTATTAAGTATAGAAGGACACTCACTAAAGCTCGCTCAGCAAATTTGGAGTACTTTTCAGTGTGATTTCTAAACGTACAAAAACATCAGGTAGGTACTGGACCTCAGACTCCAGCTAGTATACTGTCTAATTACAGATCTATTTCTAACCTATTTCTCTTCATAAACAAGATTTTTGAAAAAGCTGTGGTCCAATACTTGTTCATACTTGCATAAGAACAACCTTTATGATAGATTCTTCTGATGCCTCTGATCAAGGATGTGTGCCCTTATTAGTAGTACTCAACCTCAGTACAGCTTTTAACACGAGAGACCACACTATTCTTCTAGAAACATTAGAGAAAATGGTTGGAATCACAGGAACAGCTCCATTGTGGTTCAGAACTTACTTAACTGAACCCTCAACTCTGGAATAACCTTCCAGAAAATGTTCGAGATTCAGACACAGTCTCAGTCTTCTAGGCTGAAAATTAATTTGTTTAGTTTAGCTTCTGGAAACAAAGGTTTTCCTTTGCATAAAGGTTGCAGATCCAGGGGTTTCATAGGGAATTGTTGTTTATGCATTGTGAAGCAGATGAGTGCCAGTGTTTCTGGGTGCTCCCATGTCTGTATTCTCTTTTGTATAGGACAGTATAACTGTAAAACAGTGTTAAATCAGTCACAAATCATTTGGTATTGATATTTATTTCTTTTCTTTGCTTTGGAACAACAGAAAAAAAAACAGATAAACCAACCCAAGTACTGTTGTTGGTGGTGGTGGTGTTTATTGGAAAAAGAAGGCTGGGATCAGTGTGTTCTGGGCTTAATGGAACCAGGATCAACATTTCAGAGCCTGAGGTGTCAGTCCCTTCCCACATGTGCGTAGGCTGTGAATGAACCTCAGGACAATCTTCAATACAGGCCATGAAGGGGTTTTTTACAGTTCCTCTTCTGATAAATTCAGACTGACATTTACTCAGAGTAGCTCTTCCGAAGTGACTGTACCGGATATGGCAAACAGAAACAGCCGTGTTGTGATTTCCCAGAAAATTCTGAAGACTTGTCTGAAGAGGGTGGTGAGACAAACAGCTGCAGAATGTGAGGAGTTGCTGCAGTGGGCCCAGACACAGCGAGCTGGAGAGCATGGCTGCTGGGGTGACATGTTGGATGCAGATGCGTACATCACTGGGTTTGATTTAAGGTGCGGGTGTGAAGTGGAATGGCCTGCCCTTATTCACCAGTTGTTATTTACACTCAAAATAAAGTAAGGGTGTAAATACTCTGCATGTGTTAGCTACTGTACTTAGAAATAGAAGAATGTTTTCTTCTCCTTTTTTACTGGAAGAGATTTTGAATGAAATATTCTTCCAGTTTTCCCTATTAGGCTACTGCTCCTGTGCCCAGTAACGGTCCCCTTTTAATGTACCCAAAGAGCTTAATATGTAGGACTGTATGGCCTCATAATTTCTTGTTTTGCATGGCTTCAGTTACAGAATCAGTGTTTTTTTTATTTGCAGTTTTATTTGTAGTCACAGCTTGCGCTGTTCCCAGGTGCACCACTCAGTATTAAAACCTAGCAATGTAGAGTCTGGACTGAATTGTAAAAGAATGGGACTTTTACTGTTTACTTGACTACTATAAAATCAGCAACTGTTTTTACTCTTACTTATTTTTAGTGGTCGTTCCTCGACTTCTATAAAAGTCAAACCGTAATTCAGCGTAGACCAAAAATGCTCATTGGGTTTTCTATGGCTACATTATTGTTTGAACAGCATCAATGATTAAGATCCAAATTGCAAATTTGACTAAAAAAAGCAGAGGAAGTAGAGTTTGTGTGGGCATGTGTGTATACGTGTTTGTGTGTGTGCATATGTACATGTGTTTATTAAGAGTATGTGTGTGTGTGTGTGTGTGTGTGTGCGCCTGTGGTCCAGATGTAGCTCTGTGCTCTTGCTGGCTCTGTAGGCGGTGGGTGTTTCTGAACGTGTCGGCAGCCATATGGACAGAGGAGCTCTGGAAACATCCCATTACAAATCGTACATCAGAGCCTGACAGGCCCCCGCTCTGCCCTGTTTTCTTTTCACTCACGAGTGCAGCTGCTCGAGGCCTCTGGACCCCGACAGCCACCTTAACCCCTCACTGCCCACTAGGGGCGGGAGAAAAATGTAAGTGCAACACAGTATCTCAATATTTGGGGTTACAAAATGTAAGTAGTTTTACTATTTTTCATGTTTATGGTTTATTGTTTTATTGAAAATATCTTTTAATGTATATGAATCCCACTAATTTCACATTTTTTACATTGTCTATACCACTGATAAACACCCTGCTCACTCTAGCCACTTTCAGTCCACATAAATTGTAGTAAATGAGCTGAATGCCGACCAATCGCATTGTTGATATGTGGTACCATTTGTCACAGCAGCAATTGCCACACCCACAGTCAGGCTACACAGCAAAGACTCAAACCAAATTGCTTCCCCCTCTGCATGTCTCTCTCTGACATATGAAAGGTCAGCTTTTCATGCAGCAGGTGGAAAAGCACTCGCCTCTCTCGCACAGTGACCATGGAGACCGCAAGGTTCTTGGATATTCTTAGGTTGTCTTGCATGCACTGCTTTTTTAAGGGTTAGTCACAATTGTTCTATGAGGTATAGGCCAGAGGACAGTGAGGATCATTCTGATAAAGTGTGATAGATCCATCTCCATGCTTCACTTTATTCCACAAACACACCCTTGCTGATGGGGCCAACAAGTTATATTTTGGGTTTATCACTCCACAGCACCCATTTTTATATTTTGCTTCTCTAGATGTTCTGTAGCATAATGCAAATGACGCGTTTTACGACACGATCACAGGCAAGGTTTCCTTCTTATGACTCTTCCAGGAAGATTATATTTGTGCAAGCAGCGCTCGACTCAGGGATGTGAGCATGCTGCTTCAGTGTAGAGCTTGCTTTTCTGCCAGTGCCAATCCGCCTGTCTGTTTGCCAATCATTGAAAATTGTTGCTTGCAGTGTGAAAGGGAATAATTATACATGTTGAATTAAAAAAAAAAAAACACAATTTGGCTGGTTTGGTTTTTGGTTCATAGCTAGCCTACAACTCAGTATACACATCTACCCTGAACTGTGCGTTTTGACAGCACTACCTAGGGTGAGTGTAACTGCAAATCTCATCACTTTGAAAAGTCTATCGTGTTGAATTAGCAGAAAGGAGACAGTAGAGGTGAGCACAGCTTAGGCCATGTCCACACTGATATTTTAATGGACGTTTTCTGTCTTCTCTACTCACACATTTTCAACACAGAAATGACCCTAAAGCACTCGCTTGAGCACACCAGCCCAGCAGGGGGAGCTAACACCAGACAAAATTTGATGCAGTTTGAAAGCAGAGTTCTTCTCAAACAGACCTAAACACAGTGCATAGCTATTTTTCTATTGAGTTCAAATTCAAAATCACACACAGTCAAATTGGGTATTGATGCCGTGTTGCCGTGTCGTTGCGATTTTTTTTGTCTGAATCACTCACACACTCCTGAACAGACCAGTGTTAATGATGAGTTTGATAAGGGGTTAATGATAAGTTTTTAGTTTGAGCCTTAGTCTCTTCACTATAATGGTAATTAGTTTTAGTCACATTTTAGTAAGTTTTTGTTTGTTAACTAAAACATTTTTTTTATTTAGATTTAATTAATTAAATTTAAAGAATTATTTTTTTTAATTTAGTTTAATTTTAGTCAAGTTTTAATATGTTAGAAGCCATTTTTAATGCTAACTTTTCTAAACAATAGCTTAAACATTGATACATTTAAAAACATCTGAACTTATGAAAGAAATATGGCCCGTTTTTTTTCTTTAAATACATTTTATTTAACTTTAAAATGCTCACAATTTTGCTGAAATTACATTTTTTAATTAAACAGCTGCAGTGCTGTGTGCAAATACTTACACTTATAATACTTACTTATACTACTCAAAATTTTAATTGCTTATGAAGTTAATAATGGATTACATAGAGGACATTAAACAATGCTAAACACTAAACATTAAAACAGATCAAACTAAAGGGAAAGTAAACATTGTTAAGGCACTTTGCGTGCACAACCTGCCTCCATAACTCTGAAGTCACCATTAGCTTACCTTTCTGTAAAATGTTCTTGGTGTCAGCGTTTGTAAACAGTATCCATACTTTACAGGTGGTCCCTAACCAAGCTCCGCACCTGCTGCAGTGTTTCTGGCTATTTTGATTAATTGATATGTGAAATGGAAAGAACGGAAACTCTAACAAAATATGATGATTATAGCTCACCCATTGTTTTACCACAATTCAGAAAATTCAGACATTTTGGGGTGCCGTTTATGAACAAGAGGAGTGGCAAAATATAAATATCCAGTCATAAGGCTTAAGTTACAGCTAATTTGAAAAGTTAATAATTTGCCCATATATTTCTTCGTAGTTCTTGTTTTCACGTTTTACGTTATGTTTAGTTCTCGTCAATGAATAATTGATGAGAGTTGAGAGTTGAGTTTTTTGTAGCTTGAGCTTGTCACAGTTTAATGAAAGACAAAACAAACCATGTGCAAGTTCAAAAAAGATTTTTCCTATCCACAGAGTTCTTTAAAATCTCTATTCAGGAGAGTGTTTTTAAAAAACTTGTGTAGAGAGGAGTCCAAAACACAGGGGAAAAGCTACAGTTTTAAAAACATCCAGATACATGTGAACAGGGCCTTAATCAGCTTGTGAGCTTTAAATTATACTGATTTCCATTTTATCCCCTACGTATATCTACATTTAGCTTTTCTCTTCTGCCTCCTCTTTCCCAACATGAGCTTCCTGTGTTCTCTTTCCCTTTCTCCTCCATCACTCCAGCAGTCTATGACAGGAGTGGTTTTATTGCAAACCTGGGACACTTTTATAGAACACAGCCATGTGAAAAAGTATCGCTTCTGGAAGACTGTCTCAGTCTTACTTGTTTATTTTTAATACAGGAGGAGCAAAAGTGCTAAAAGAATTATGAACAGAGTTGAATAGCGAGTGGCAGAATGTGTGGGAAAGCTCCGGAGCTCGACGGCCATTGTGGATTAAAGGATCACCACTTTCTGCAAACCACACCGCCCTCCAACCTTAACAGTATCACAGTGCTTCTGGAAGCAAAACACAGCTAATCCCCTAAAGATGATTCTACTGGTTCCTGCTCTCAGTCAGCTGAGATGAGTGGGGTAAAATTCAGACAAACAGCACGGATCATAAAAAGTGTCCAATTATTCTGAAGGTGAACATGCAGGGCTGAGCCGATCTCTCACTGGGGACAGCTTCACTCTCAGCCAGGAAGGATCTATCTGAAAACTTATGTTTTGACCAAACACAAAGAGATGAAAACTCACTCAGCTCACATTTAGTGTAAAAATACAATCTTAAATAGAAAATACAAATCAAAAGATAACAAATCTGTGGTTGTAATGTTGGATTTCCTTTAACCAAGTATCTGAACTGTTGATGACTTTGGTTATTAAACATGACATTTTGAGTGCACTTCTTCTCCTGGATCGAGGGAGGAGACCTACAGCAACTGGAGGCCACTAATTCGCCTGCCTTTATCTAGCTTAAGCACTTTTGTACTATGAGCTGTTACAACTCACTTTACAACTACATTAACTGTCCTACATTACTTTAGGCCTATTTTGTGTAAATACACCACATAATGTAACATCGTACATATATAGTATACAATATCTCCAGCTAATATTTAAACTAGCAAGCTAACACTAACAACATAGACCTAGCTTGTGGTAGATGACTTAAAGACACAGAGACACTCTTCTTACTTTAATGTTGTTAGGATAAGTAAATTCTACAGATGTGTTGTGTGAGTTCGCTGTCTTCTACAGTTGTTAACGTTAACCTTATATCCATGTCTTGTTTTGGATTAGCCACGCTTCAAAACAGACACTCACATAGGCCAGCAGGTTAAATTGGTTAATCTGGTGTTGTTACAACTGTAAAATATCATGTAATCCACTGCTTCAGTACTATGCCATCGTAATGACGACTGGCTCTTGTTTACATCTTTATATGGGTTGAACAGTGTTTCTGGTTTATTTGCTTTAATGGGAGGCAAACGTTTCCTTGATTACGACTAGCTTACCTTTACTGTTAGCTCTGTGTTGTTGCAGTCCTTCTGTCGTAATGTAAACAAATTCTGCAGCCATGACATGTCAGTGAGCTTCGGTGGAATTATAGGTTGTGAACTGTTTACAGTCCAACCACAGTTGGATATATGGATAATATTCAAGTACGAGGTAGCAGCATTCCAGCATCTTGTGGTCAGGTTGTTTGGATCAACCTTGTCAATAAATGACAGTTTATCCAAAGAACACATTCCCTGTCATCCTCTCAATTTGTTTCTGCTTCTGCAGTGTTACTTCTTGCAAACATCGGCTGAATTTTAGCTTTTTAGCTAAATCAAAGATTTTCTCACTGTGTTCAAACTTAAAATCACAAACAGAATTGCACCTGATTTGTACCAGGAAAAAAGTAAAAAAGAATCTACCATAGGGTTTTGCTTATTTTGCTGGGATGACATCCCTGTTGGACTAAATCACTCGCACACTCCTGAACAACAGAAAAAAGGCTTGTCTGCTACATTTACTTAGTTGTGCCAATTAGATTTATTATGTTAAATCAAGAGATGCTGAAGTTAAACATGTTCCTTTTTAGTTTCATTCATTGTAATTTATAAGTTAACACAACAAATTGTTGTGCTTGTTCAGTAAAGTACAAATTAGTTACTAGCAGAACTTGTCAGTAAATGTTAAGTAAATTAAGAAGTGCTATTGTAGTCAGCTGAAAAGCTGACTGGGTCTACATCATATGAACACATTGCTACATAAGAGACACATTAGAGCATATTTTAAGGTAAGGAAAAGTCTGTTGTTTCTTATCTTAAATGAAACAGCCACATTCAAGTGATGATGTACTTTTCTGTACACTGTATACTACACATATGTGGCATGTGAGAAACAGCTCTCAAGCCAGAGGCTTTCCACAGAGCTCAAAATCAGGCTCACAAACAATTTACTCATTTGATTTGATCCTGATTGTTAAATAAATTAGTGAGAGCTTTATGTAACCTCATATTTCATAATTTCATTTAATCTGAATATTGTGGTATGATTTAGAATAATTTTACACTGAATACACAGAAACTTACACCACTGTTCTTTAATTCCGGTCCTGCACAGTTTGATCATCCCTCATTCAAATGTTAACTCTTTTAATTACCAGATTCGGTAGAAGTGTGTTGAGCAGGGAAATCATCAAACTGTGCTGTGCACCAGGAATAGAAAAAAAGAACCCTGATTTACACAGTAGTGTAAATGACTGTGTGCTTTATTTATTGATTAACTTACTTTGTAGACACAAAGTAGTTTAATATATTGTTATATACCCTTACCCTTACCCTTATCAAATCTAATATGATATGATCATATATTTAGCCTTATAGCATCACGGGCGGTACTGGTGATACTGAAAGGATTCTCAGCGGTTTCAGTTCCAGCCATTTCAAACGTTCTGCAGTGACATCTGGATCTTATACAGTGTTACTGTGGAAGTGAATGGAGGGAAGCATGCACATTCATGGTGGGAGACTTGACTGCAGTAATAGATCCAACTTTGTCAGACCTTCCTGTTCATTTGATAAAAGAAATGTCTGATTTGTATGTGAAATAATATAGCTTCTATTGTACAGTATAGGCCTATATGTATACTATTTTCAGTTTAAAGGTTCTATAGAATACATTTATTTACATTGTTGTTTGAAGTATAAATATTATATATATTATATATTATATGACTTTGGTTAGAGTAGAAAATACTAAGCCTATGTACCACCCTGTTATTTTGCCTCAGAATGAAACTAAAACAGAAAGAAAAGAATAATAATAATATGAGTGACAGACTCACAATGACCACATAGTCAAGCCTAGCCTAGCTTGTAAGTCTGTAACAATTTGATTTGTAATTATTCCAGAGTCTTACTGAATAGTATTGTTCGCCTCAGTGTTCAGGCGGTGGTAAGCTAGCTGAAGAAACTGCAGTAGCATCGGCCTATAGCACCCAGTTAACTTCCTTGGTTTCCCTGGCAAGCCATAGCACCCAGCTAGCTTCACCAACTTCCCCGCAACTTGCCTCCAAGAGGTGCTTCACCAGGTCCACAACATTAGATTTTGACCTTTTCATCCTCATATTCTTCAGAGGAAGCTGCTGTGTTTAGAAGAATGGCTATTGTTTTTTGGTTCTCCAATAACCATGCTTGTAAAGGAGAAGTGTAAGGGTGTAATAGAAATTCCACATTATGTAAAGATCCCATTCCAGTTTGAGAAAATCTGTTCAGGGAAGGGTAGAGTTGCCACCGCACACTGATCTGAAACCAGTTTGAGTGTTTTCTGTTTCTAATGATTAATACAAAGATTGGGGTCATCCGAAAATAAATTCCTGTGCTATCTTTTATACCACACTGTGCACCCTCTGAGACTGCGGTAAAACACAGCCTGCAGCGCATGACAGACAGAGGTTGGAGAGCACCACCATGATAGAAGCCAGAAAGGAGAACTGCACTTCATCTGGGTAAAAGAGGCATGACTTCATACACAAGTTCTCCCACCACACAACTTCTTATGTTTTCCTATGCAGATCATTTGTCCCTGTACTACAGCCAGTAGTGATTAGACTGGCATGGATGGGATTAACAGCGTTTGTCTATGACTAACTGATTTTCCTTGTAAATTCTTGGTAATACCTTTGATATTGTACTTGCAAATCGTTCAAAAATGCAGACGCAAAACAAGAAACGTTCCCCAGAACAAACAATGTCCTCCAGAGTTATTTTCATCCTTGGTCAAGCTGAGTAAAATGCTGGAAAAGTGTTGCTGTTTGTTATTCTTAACATTAAGACACAATTATTAAAACAAAAATAGACAAAACATGTCACAACACGCCCCTATTAACTCTGATAGACAAGTAACTGACAAATATCTTCCTTTCATGCCAGGCTTCCTGTTTACCTGGGGAATAAATATGAGATGATACACAGCCCACATGCACTTAGTCATCCATTGACATGGGGAAGATCACAGAATACACAAATAAAGTAAAACGAAAGGTTGTTAATCTGGAAGAGCGTGCATTGAAGTGTATTTTGCCCCCCACGCAGTGAGGATAGATTAAAAAGCACAACTTTGATCAAGCATCACAGCTGGGTGGCTACAGGAGTTGATGGCAATCTGGGGTCACCTAGTCTCCAAAACTGCAATTAGATTCTTCTTTGGAGACAAAAACACTATTTAGAAGTCTTGTCAGAAGAAAGCATCTCCAGTTGTCATACCACAAAGATAAGCACCTGGCATTCACCAAACATCACAGATACTTTGATTTGCTGTGCAGCTCCTTTGACAACAAACTTGTCTTCTGACACCAAAACCCTGGTCTTTGTTGCCAAAAAGATTTATGCATGGTAATAAACATCAGAGCTTGTTGTGATGTTAAAAAGAGGTAAGATCGTGCAGAAGGTGAAGTATGAAGGTCTTCAAAGGAAGGAAGTATAAAGTAGTTTTAGAACTCCTCCAATTTATATTGCCAGTTAAAGCAGCATCCTGAAGAATTGGGATTTCTTGCTCCTGGGCTCCCCCTACAGTCAGAAAGTGTAATGCCCACTTCGAGACACCCCTAAAGGACAAGCTGGGTGAGCTGAGAGAACTGCATTACGCAGTTCTCACGAGTGTTGTCCTGCCTGCTTCACCACAGTTACGCAGTGCAGTTATTAGCGTGCAGAGCCTGGAGTAGCAACAATAGAGAAACTAATTTCACTATGGTCGCAATTCAGTTGAGCATCAACCTGATGTTAAAGCTGGTATTGTCAGGTACTACAAGGTGCTACATAGTGTTGCTTTAATACCATTCAATTGTCAAATGGTACAGATAACACAGTAACTGACAGAGATTTGAGTGGGGAAAAAACTGGAAGCTAAAGAATAATGTCTGTAGCAATGGAAGTAAATTAAGCTTTGAGAACTGATGTGAACACTGTATAAAAGCAGTGTTGACTATTACTCTACACTAAATGGACAAAAGTAATGGGACACCTGCACATTTTTAGAGTTTTCCAAAATCCAGCATATCGAGAGAAAAAAAATCATATTAAAAATGAAAAGTTTATCATGTATTTGTTGAAGTAACTGTCTCTACTGTCCGGAGCATTGCTGTAAGGGTATGATAGCATTCAGCAAGCAGAGCATTAGTGAAGTCAGGATGTTGCATGATCACCTCATCCCCAACTCCTCAACTCATCCCAAACGTATTGGATGGAGCATCATCTTTCCAGAGAACACAGTACCACTGCTTCACAGCTCAATGCCAGTGGCCTTATACCCCTCCAGCCTACACCTGGCATTAGGCATAGTGACAATAGGTTAATGTTCCAGGTATCTGCTCCAGAGAGTCCCATTCTATTGCCAGTACTTTTCCTGGGGGACTAGAAAAGCTGTTTGTGTGCATTTGCACATCTGCAATTGTGTCAGCAATTGATGCAACGTAAAGTAGCTAAATGCATTGATCAGGAGGGGTGTTTACAAACACTTACATACAGTATAGCGGATGCACTGCAGAGCTTCTGATCTATAATTTTTTAAAAAGTCTAAGAGCGCCCCTTTGTGGCCACTTTTGCAGATAAAAGGAAGTAATGATAAAGATACAGCAAAGGATGAAGACAATAAAACTCTGATGGTTTTCTGTACAAGTCATGGCAGCTGCTGTCATGGCCATTTGAATGGTTATTTTACACTGTATAATAGATCTGTAAATGTCAAAAAGTAATCATTTGTCCATTGCTGCCACTAGATGGCAGTATTGCATTCCAATACAACTGACTTGTCTCAAGTCATAATGGTCAAAGTGAGGGCTGAGTAAGGACAGCTAATTCCAAATAAATCTATTCTAGGCATCCACTAATCTGTTATCTCTAGGCAGAGACGGGCTCTGAAGAGTTGTCACGCTCTCCACTGTTATCTCGATCAGAACTAAAAAGTTGACCCCTTAAGGCATCGAGAACTGCCACTTTCACTCTAAATCCCATCTCTTCTTTTCAGAATGGCAGGCCTACTTTTTTACTCTTTAGGCTCTCTCCTTGCCCTCACTACTGTGATTACGCAATCCAAAACTTCTTTAGAGTAGGAAAGAAAAAAAAACTCTGTATTTGGAACAAAAAAGACATTCATTTAGTATTTATGTGCCGGTAGGCCTAAGTGCTTTTTGCATGCCGGGTGTCCTTGGTCAGAACTGAGAGCCCAATACATATGTGTTCCCTAAGGCAAAACTGCATCTCAGAGTAATCAGCCTGCTCCACTGGACACTCACAGTACTCTCAGCGCTGTTGCATTGTGTTTGATGTTGCTGTGCTCAGCTACAGTATGCGTATGTACAGGACAACGGCTTGGGCTCGGAGGGGAGGAAGTGGATGCTTTATGGGTGAGAGAAAGAGAACTGTCCGGAGGTTTCTTTCAGCCTAAAGGGGGTTTGGCAACAACCTATGTGTAAAGCATCCAGCATAAGTGGTGTGGTAACAAGACATGGAGGAGGTAAACATGTCAGTGTGATGCTGGAAAAAGTGGCCTGCTGGGTGAACTGCTCCTTTGTACTGATCTGTAAAATGTTTACATTTTCCCCCGCTCCTGTTACCTGGCCCAGACCAGTTACCCACCCAACATTCCTGGCCTCTGCTACTGTACACACCTTCAAACTGCATCTCTGTGTCATCCTGATGTACCAGTATTTGGACTGATTCAGCATTACTATTTCTATTAGTATTGCTAAGCATATTAATGATTGTATCAGTACACCTCTGCATAATAATGGACTTGTGTGGTGTTAATGGGAACTTTCTACCATTTACTATTAGTCATTTAGTAATTTAGTCTTTGATTCGCTCACTTGAGGTTATATGTTTCCTTTGCTTAATTTCTTTTTGTCTTATTTCTGGATTTCTGTAAAGCTGTTTTGCAAATAAA
This sequence comes from Salminus brasiliensis, assembly GCF_030463535.1. Taxonomy (NCBI): domain Eukaryota; kingdom Metazoa; phylum Chordata; class Actinopteri; order Characiformes; family Bryconidae; genus Salminus; species Salminus brasiliensis. The sequence continues at coordinate 36,428,712 of NC_132880.1, read as the reverse complement.
TTTGACTTGACTTACAGTAACATCATCTTAATGCAACAAACGAGCCAAGACAACATGTTTGGTGTCTGAAGTTTGATTTTAGTTGATTTTTTTTTTTTTTTGCACCAGTTTTGTTGGACAGGAGCTGCAGAGGTAGTGTAGCAAAGAAGCAATGGCAGTATATAGGTATCATGGTCTCAAACCGTGTTGATTTTTAAATGACATCAAATGCTTACAGGGCCAGCTCTAGACTACAGGGGGCCAAAATGTTCCTTGAAAGGCCCCACACTAGGTGAGTCAACCCAAGCTCATATTACCATTTATTTACTTTGGTTATTGGAATAAAGGATATGTCAGAATAAAGGAAAGCATGCAAAAGTGTGGGCACCCTGGTAGAAATTTCTGTGGGTGGATGGTGATTTCCTAAAGACATTTTTTTATTATTTTTTACAGTTTTGAAAATAAAACAGGAAAATGGGATTTGAAGCAAAAGTTTGGGCACACTGCATGCTCAGTATTTAGAAAGTATCCCAGCTTATAAACAGTTTTTGTAGCAGCTAAGAGTATTTCAGTTCTCATTTTGGGGATTCTCACTCATCCTAGCTCATATTAGTTCTGTGAGATATTAGTTAGTGGGCTGTCTTGCATACACTGCTCTTTTGAGATCTAGTCACAGATTTTTTACCTATGTCTGTGTTGGGTGAGGGCTATGGCAATATCTTCAGCTTGCGCCCTTTGAGGTTTTTTTTAGGCATGTGTAGAATCACCATGCCATAGTAGCCACCCCCCTTTCATCTGCAGCTTCTTTTTAAAGAAGTGATGTTTGCTTTGAAGATTTGCTGGTATTTAATTGAATCCATTCTTCCCTCTATTAGTAAAACAAATCTGTGTAACTGGCTGCAACACAAGCCCAAAACATGGTTGATCTACCCCCATGCGTAACAGTTGGAAAGATATTCTTTTTGTGAAGTTATGGACTCTTTGTTCTCCATACATTCCTTTGCTAATTGCAGCCACAGTTCTATTTTAAGCTCATGTTTCCAGAAAGGCAGTCAAAAATTTTGCAGTTAAACATGGGTTTTGATTTGCATCTATAAATCCTACTAGTAGTTCTCCCAGAAATGTTTCTCAATCTGACCTCCATTATTCCTGTTAAATTTCTGAATTATGTCATGAACTGAAGAAACATCTACTTGAAAATGCTTTTCCATCTTCTTATAGCTTTCTCCTGCTTTGTGGGCATCAATTATTGTAATTGTCAGAGGGCTAGCCAGGTGCTTAGAGGTCCTGTGGCTGTTGATTGTTGCAAGGTTTAAGGAATCAGAGTATAAAGCTTTGCAATTTGCATCACCTGGCCTTTTCTAGCAGTGGTTTCCAAACCGTAAAAAGGCTATAACTGTTGTCATAGACAACAATAGTAATACTACAGAGTGTGTTTAAAAGCATTGGGCCTAGCAAGGTAATTAAGGTCTGAGTCCTTTGCGAAACTCATTTGGAAGCTCAAATGTCTTGGGATGCCTAATCCATTGCATTGTGTTCCTGTTCTTCTTTTCATTCTACAATTGTACAAAAAATAATACTTAACATGTTGAAATGAATCTTTTATCTTTATCTTCATGCCTTTTGAAGATCTGTTCATCTTTACCTCTCTTAGCTATTCACAGTAACAGAACCTTTTACCAAGGGTGCCCAAACTTGCATGCCACTGTATTATCTTTGTATTATGTTTTTACTTTTGCAGTGTAAGACCTGTGGACTCCATAAGCTGGTACATGCATGCTCAATATGCTAAATGGTCACACTTAAAAGGCACTATATTCCATCAATAGGTTTTAAGAACAATGGCAACCAATCAACAGTTAGAAAATGAATACTCATTCACTCCATTTGAAGATGCAGAGCAATTATGTGAAGGCCTTGGGCAGCTGCTTATTTAGTCTACAGCTGGCACATGCCCTGCTAGCTTATGTGGTTTCTGACACTACCTGACAAAGTATAATCTATAAGAACGTACAAACGTATATCACACAACTAGTGGCCGACAGTAGTGACCATTTTTGAAAAGTGAGCCTTGTCTGTACTTTTGCTATTTTTTATTTTTTTTAAGCAGTGTATCATTATCATGTCAGACACTTCATGAGCAAGTCTATTTGAGATTACTCAATGGCTTAACATGCCTTAGGGCAAGTGTATGATGATGTAGACAGCAGTTTGCACAAAGTTAACTATAAGCTTCCAGTACTGATTAGCATTAGTCGCCTCATAGCTCCAGTCCAAAACTAAAGAAGCCAACTTCAGGCAACTAGTTTGGCTCATCAACTGCATTTGGGGTAAGGGGAAATTGTAAAAAAATATATATATATTTTTGGCCAAATCATGTCTTTCAAAGTCCCAGTAGATATGGTCTAGTTCGATGTTGGTGAATCTTGAGTTCGATATGATTGGAGCTTGGATTAAACTTAACTCTGCAGGAACCAAGAACTCATTAATTTTGTGATGAACATGCTGAATAATTTAACAGGCTGGCTTTCCTCAGCCCGTATTGATTTAAGGGGGCTGGTTTTCTCTGGCTATCTATGTTTGCTTTACGTTTGCAGAAGAATCACCAATGATTAGTTTCAATAGATGATTAGACAGAATTAGTAAAATACAAGAAATTTTTATGCCTTTTTTTGGTATGACATCTTACAACAACTATCTTCTTTTGGGCCTGATTTATTTAGAGCTTGTATGGGAGACCTCAGCAGGGTGCTTTGCAGAATGGAGCTGGGACGACAGGCTGAAGTGCACAGAAAGTGAGAGAGGGGAAAGAGAGAGATGGAAATTGGTCTTAACCTTGGAAGCGAATGATATGTACCAGAAATAAAATGAGTAGCTGGCACGTCAGGCTTCATGTAGATGGAGCAGAAAAACACTGAAGCACTCTGTCCAGGTGCGTACATGACAGCTGCATGAATCACTGTAAGAGATCAAGACGGCACTTTTTATCAGTGAGGTGCACTTCGCTTAGTAGAATGATTAGAACCAAATGGTCCCAATAAAAAACTCCTAAAACCACTATAAGAACTATAAATCACAAGTACATAGAAGGATTTTTCCAATATGTTTGGACCTCCTCCAGGACAAGCTTGCTGGATGCATTTTGCAGCTTCAAAGAACGGACTAGTCTGTACTGTACTGGTGAAGAATGTTGGGAGATGAAAAGGAGTAAGAGTGACGGTGAGAGTGTTCTGGCACAGCTGCAGCCGGGACAGAGAGTGAAAGCTCAAAATGTAGTCCCTTCAGACATTAAAGGTGCTAAAGGTGCACCTAAAAAAGAACAATCGGCAACACGGGCGATTGCTATTCACTTTACATGCCTCAATTTTCAAGAGGGGGAGAGTAAAAGAGCAGAAGCACCTTTGATGTCTGTTCTATCTAACACAGGGTGTGCAAGAGCACTAGGCACATAATGTATTCTCCAAGAAATAGTCTGGGTAAATTTCAACAGAGAGAGAGAGAGAGAGAGAGAGAGAGAGAGAGATGTGCTTTGAAATGTGTTTCACTGAGGTTTGAGTTGGAAGTGAGTGAGGCAGGCTGTTCAGAGTAAACTAATTCAGAGATTTGCAGATTCTCATGGGTCCCTCCAGGGGTTCCCATGATGCATGGTGTTGCACAGCACACCACAATCTCCCAGCGCACCACAGCGTTCTTCTGTGTTCGGTGCACAGTGTGTGTAGAGCTGACTGACAGGAGTTCCCCTGGTGGAGCTCCACTCACTCCCTGCTCTTCTGCATGCTCAAGCACACATCCAGCAGCCCCCCTTAGCTTGTCTTGGGAAAGCTTCACTACATCCTCCACCAACACTGTTTGTGCTCCATTCCACCACTCTCTTGTACCATAGGCTGCTCCTTAAAAGCTAAAACAACAACATGCCAAATGAAGCTGGAGCTATAACTGGAGCTGTGAGGCTGATGTAGCTAACAAGTAGTCAGTGGAAGCTTATAACCACATATTAGTATTAGTTTTCAATGCTAATTTTAGCTAGGCATCATATGACATTTTTATAGATAACATAATCACATCAAATGTCACAAACCACAAATGCCCATATGCACATAATGCACCAGATAATTATTATTTTAAGTATTTTAGGTTGTTATTAAATAGATAAATAGCAAGTATATGACTTTGGTTGGGTCAAAAAATGCTTGAGTGTGGTTTTATAAGGCGAATTTACAACCCTGTTATTCTGCCTCAGGATAAAACATGCTTTTTCCCTTTCATGGTTGGCTTGTAAAAAAAAAAAAAGATAAGATCTGCTTTAAATGACTGGTTTACGGCACCACGACAGCCCACAGGAGCCGCATAGCATAACATAACTTTTAACACTGTAACTGGAAAACTGTCATTATTTTTTGGAAAATCTTACCGGATAGTGTTACTGTCCTCTCAGTGTCTTCTTGGCTCATTTTGCTAGCTGAAGAGCTTATTGCCAGGTTAGCTTTTAGCCAGCGCCTGCTTACTTTCTCAAGTCTTACTGTAATAAAAGTAATAAGCCAGTACTTTCTTTCTTGATGTGTGTTTAGCTCCAGTTTGGTTGTCAGCTGAGGTAATCCGGTTTGCTTTCAAGGGAGTGAACATTGGAGAGAAGAGATGCTGAAGGCCTCACTGCTTGCATTAGCATTTACCCTAGCATATATAACAGCTTGATTCCCTGACTTTTGCATAGTCCCTACAGAGTTTGAGGTCTCTTTCTGTGGGCATTGGCACAGGAAAAGGAATTTGTGTAGCAACTTGTACTCCCATAACAAGCAGGGTCTAACCATGATGTGCTGCTCTCCAGTATCAACCACACCATATTTTCCTGAAGTAGCCATCACATTATACCACAGTGCAGCTTTAGATGTCAAAAGGCTTTCGCTAGTGGGCTGGTTTAACTTTGAGCGTGGAATGACAAAACTGTTACATAACAGTTTTGGGGGTTTTGGAATTGGCCTCCATTCTGGTGCACCTTTACAAAGTTGCCACAGTTTGAGTTTGGTGTGTGTATATTTAGGCATGTGGCTTGTACAATGCCAACTGTTGGGGTCTAAGGTTTCATTACTTGTTAGCTACATGAGGCAAAATTCCAGTTTTCAAACAAACATGTCTTATCTCATTGATTACATTCAGTCTAAATGGGAAATCCTGTAAAGTATATATTTGTGCCAAACTATTTAACACCCATACTGCAAAAAACATCAGCAGACTAGTAAAAAGAGCAGTAGCCAACATTCTGATCTGCTTGTTTTCCACACATCTGGTCACTCTAAGCCTCAGCGGATTGTTTGTGTTTTGATGAAAAGATAAGTGTCCATCTAGTGGGCCGCTGCTCTAGCCCTCCACAGGAATCTTCATAAGCTCCCCTACATAGACATTCCACTGAGGTCTGCACACACACGCATGTTCACATCCACCTCTGGTGGTACCAAGCAGTGCAGATTACTGCTCCATTTGATTCATGGTCAGGGTCAGATTAGTGTCCACTCAGTCAGTCTCCCCGCTGGAGAGTGTTGAAAACAGATACTGACACGTTTAAAGGGGCTTAACCCCCCAGCCATAAATATGTCATGCATTACAGGTCCACAAGCATGATTAAGGGTTATGCAACCTTTAAAGCTTCGGCCGAGCTTCCCATGCCAGTGCAATATGATTAGCACAGAATCTTACATGTAATATGTAACATATAACATATTGTAGTCTATAAGTGATGTAAGCGATGTGCTTGTAACCTAGGATATCCTGCTGTTATTAAATATGCAGAGACAATATACATATGTACTGTATATTTGAACAGCAAGTGCCTTACACCAATGGAAAATAGTCTTAACATGTAGTCTTATGATGATGATAACCACGGTTCACTTGATGTTGCTCTCTGTTTACTTTCTGTCTGACAGTGCTGTTTATCCGGCTGTTGTACTGAAGCATGAAGCAGTTGGAGTTGAATAATGGTAGAGCTTATGGGGTTAAGTGTCTAGGTCAGAGTGTTTGGTTAGTAAGGGTCCTGAGGAAAAGCAGGCGAATGAAAACACTGCAGTATTTGCATAAATTAATTTCTGCCACAATTCACAGGTCACTCATTTACACGACTCCTGACTAGACAAATGTAGGTCTAAATACACAATATGTCCAAATGTTTGTGGACACCCCTTGTAATGAATGCATTCAGATGTGAAAATGCACACAGCAGGTCTAGTCCTGGTAGAGAAGTCATTGGCAATAGAATAGGACTCTCTAGAGTACATAAACATGAGCCTATTGGCACCATGCCTAATGCCAGGCCTGGGCTAAAGGGGTATTAAGCCCCCTAGCACTGAGCTGTGGAGCGGAGGTGATTATTAGTGAAAACATTGACTTCAAACATTAAACTGTGACTCCCAACCACTGAACGACGCTGTTTACAGATAAAGAATCCATACATCGTCCCCAACTGATCTTTTACCCTTGAGGAAAAAAAAGTCACTAATATTTCTGAATATCAACAACACTATCAGTATTTCCTATCTTAGAACCAACCAAAGATGAATGAATGAAAAATAGCTTAAAGCATTATCCTCAATGTCTTACCAGTGCCCTCCTGCAGAGCATTTGCATTAGTTTGACACAGGTGTTTAATCACACTGCATACATCTCCATGCATTTACTCTCTATATTTACGACTATATAGAAGCACCAGCACAAACATTAGTTTGTGTCATTATTTTGTATATTATTCAGTAAGACTTTTGCAGACTTCAGCACTCATCTCTTACAAGCCTGCCCTGTTATGATATTATGTGTTACCTTGTTGCTAAGGTCCAGGAAAGTGCCATGGGCCCCTGGTTAATCCTGCGAATTTGTAAAGGGAATTTCAGAGATTAGAAATGATATAGAACTGTCAGGCTCAAGTTTGCGCACAACTGTTTTACTTATTTTACTATTGGTTTGTCCAAAAACTTAGATGGAGTCAAGACTAAGTCCAGGACACAACATGTCCAGGTCAACATCATATAATACATGAATCCAAGTCAAGAATGATCTTATAAAAGAGTGTAACCCCTCCTTTAACTCCTTTAACTCTGCGTAGGCCCACACTTCAGTTCTTTTCTCTCATAACTACATTTTTGCCACAATTCAGTTTTGCTGAAAACCATTCATAATGGTTTCTGCTTTAGAAATGTGGAAGTAAATAATAAACCCTAGGGTTCAATGTGTTAAACAATATAAAATACATAGGACGCATTAAGACGAGTAGTTAGTAATAAAAAAAATAAAGCAGATTAAGGTCTAAAATCAGAGCAAGGACATTTATGAAATTCAAAAGTGTAATTTGTGAGGTGGAATACAGCTAAAGGCCAAGAGGTGCTGTGAGAGAAGGAGCAGGCTCAGTCAGGATTACCGACTCAAAGCTCTGCCTCTTGATTGTGTGTGTGTGTGTTTGTGTGTGAAAGAGTGTACATTTGAGAAGAATAGAGAACCAGAAAGACAGAAGGGAGGGCAACAAAGACCTATTTCATACCAAACCTACTTATAATTGCACCCCAAATGTTTCATGCTGCCCAGATGAGTTCATGCTGCCCAGAGAAATGAGTGGCAAGGAATGTTTAAAGAACTGGTAAGAACCTCAAACACTGGACTGCATAAAGGCAGACTCAATCATTTTATTTTTAATTGAGGCAGACACTAAAAAAAATATCCCAGACACTTTGATGAAAATCACATTTCTACAATTTGTGATTGTAGAAATGTGTATTTATGAGAAAAGTAATCTATCCCAGTTGTATTGTCATTAATGCTTTGTTACTAATTCCTTTTTGTGCCTAATTCATTATGTTTGAATATGAAAAAGAAATATAAATAGAAGGAGCAAAAGAAGCAGAAGAGCAGGAGCACACAGTGAGAGTCCAGTACATGGACGTGACATAATGTGAACCTCAAACACTGTTTTGTCCTCCTTCAGAAGAAGATCGGGTATGATCAAAACAAAGCTGGGAAACAGGCCAATTCCAAAACCGCACCACTGTTATGTAACAGTCTTGACTCAAAATATATATAAACCCAGCTAACAAAACACTTTCACCTAAAGCTGTGACGTGGTCAAACACAGCAGTCAGTCTTTCCTATGATTCTGCATCAGTACATCACCACCATGAGTGTGTACTAGTGTGAATACTGTATTACATGAACCAGGCCTCATGATCACAGCCTTATCTGTGCCAGTGGGCCCACAAATGGCCCTGAACAATATCAGATGTTCCAGATGAGCTTCTGTGTGAAGTGCTGTACTTTTAACCTCTTTGCAACGTAAGTTTCCCTTTGCTGTCTGTGTTGTCCAGCCCACAAGTGTGCCATGTGTAAAAAGCTGACTGTGGGCTGTGGTTACAAGTACTGTGCTAAAAATGATGCATCACTGCAGCAAGCATGGGTGGCCCTGCAAATGGAGCCCACTGAGTCCAATGGGGGACAATATTTGCACACAGTTGTGTAGGCCTGTGGTCTGACGAGAATGTGGTTACACACATTTACTCAAGATAAGAGATCCACACACACACACATTCTGATGACTTTCTGGTGCCTGAGTTAGTGATGGCATCCCATTCATTTTCCATATCTGAGTTAATGATGACACATATGGCTATGCAGCTTTCCCAACCTGCATCAGCACGGTACCACAAATGCTTACACATACCTACTGTAGTTATAACTGATCAAACAAAGGTCAACTACTGTTGTGTTGAAATACAAAGGTCACAGTGTTACTGATTTACATAACCTCAAACAGCTTACCCCTGCATTCCTCCTTATGTATATAAAAGAACATGATAGATTGGGGAGGAAGAGGAGTCATTGAAGGTTATACAAGAAGCAATAGCAGTGTTGTTGTGACAGAACTAGGTTGCTGCCAGAGAAATCCTTCACGCCTTTCCCCATTCCCCACCTTTCTCACAAGGAGGTGGAAGCTGCTGGAAACATTATGTGACCGGCAGCGCTGTGGTGCTTTAAGCAGGCTAACAAAAACAGGCTGTTTCTGACGGAAAATTCCCACTCACATTTTCTGAAGCCAAATTTGTGGGTTCTGGCTTGCCACAGTGTGATTAAGAAGGATTAACGGTGTAGAGTTGGGTAACTGAGGCTGTTTCCTGGACAAAGATTAAGTCTGGTTGTGGAGCCTAATTCTCAGTGAAAACTGACTTAAATAGCTTGAAACACTTAAAAATGATTAGAGGAGGTCAAAAGACATAATTCATGCTCTTGAAAGCTTGTACTTGTTTTTTTTTTTATTCGGTTCCTCATATGAGATGAAATGAAGAGCTCAAAAGTGCTTCAGCCTTCAGTGGTTAGACAGTATTACTATCGTTTTGCTTCACTATTTAAATGGCAAAGTAGTGATCCTTTTTAGACAGTCATGTAATCCTATTAATAGTCACCCTGCTTTTTAAATGTAACTGTAATCTAATTACTTATTTTTTTACTGTAACTGCATTACTGTTACAGTTTTTTGTATCCTGAATTACATAACACTGTTACATGTATTCTGTTACTCGCCAACCCTGCTAAAACAGAACTGGAAAACAGGCCAATTAGAAAAGAAAAAAAACTATTATGTAACAGTCTAGACTTATTTTATGTAGGCCCCCAAAATTTACTCAAAACCAGCTCACACCAAAAGCTACAACATGGTCAAATGCAACAGTCTCAGTTTTCTGTATGACAGTCTTTCGTATGACCACCAGACTCTAGACTGCTAGTTATTGGAATACTGGTCACTACATGAAGCAGTCCTTGTGACAATGGCCATGCCTGTGCCAGGGTCTGCAGAAGGGGCCCAGTGTCCAAAAAGCAGGGCGTGACACACCAACCAACCATTCAGACCATCGAGGTCTGAATGATCTGTAATTAGTGTAAATGCACAATGCGTATGTAACTGTATGAAGATACATAAAACATAAAACCTCTTACACTTGTTTTTAAAGGGGTCAAGATCCATTTCAGAACACCTCTGAAAGTGGCTTGAGTGATTGAATCGTAATCCAGTCACAATGCATGCTAAATGCGTTTACACTTAGCTTTTCATGCGATCATGTGAAACCTGAACGAGATCCAATCATTGAAAATGCATAGTGATGCAAGGTGTAAACAGTATTTGTGAACTAGGCCAGTTCACAAGGAGCTAAAGAACATAAAGGAAGGGCTAAACCCCCTCTAAAACTGGCCTAAATGAACAGTATTATTAAGCATTGCTGATTCTGCTCTAAACTAGTGTTGCTTCATGGTGCTAAACTCTGACTCCTGCTGCTGAAGTGAACCTGGACCATTATTAACTAGTTAATCACATGTAAAAGAATGTTTTCATTTTGCTGATTGGTCCTTGACAGGAAACATAGAACCAGTGCATTTTGAGTTAAGCATAATTTTGGAGGGATTCTGTTGTCAAGGCTGTTCTGTAGTCAACTCGAATTACTTTTTTTTGTTGGCTTACTTAAAAAAGTGAAATGGTACGTGTGGGTCATGTTGTGTGGGTTTTTTACTTTTTGACATAATGAATCCGGCAGTTGTTCTTTACGTTGTGTCAACATGATTCAAAATAAAATATTTTTACATTGACTTGCGCTTGAAGAATTGGTATTATGAAGAATTGTTTTTGCTACTCTGAGCCACCCCTAAAGGACACGGTTAACACATGCAGTTCTCAGAAGCATTGACCAGCCTTCTTCACCAAAGTAATACAGTGCAATTAGCAGCGTGCCAAGCCTGGAGTAACAATGATAGAGATGCTATTCTCCCTAGTACAAATCCGTGGAACATCAACGTGATTTTTGAAACTATATAACGACTGGGGTTCGGAGGCAGGATGTAAGTGCATGTTTACTTTATTAAGGCTTAAAATTGTCTAAAACAGAACTTATGCCACCAATAACAGTAGATATTTGCATAGGTTCTAGAAACTATTATCGCACTTTTAGGAGACACACTAATGACTAGGTGGGGCTAAGGCGGAGACAAGAACACAACAAAAACACAGACATGTGCTAAAGAACATCAGGGCAAATAAATAAAAAAAAACAGACACAAAGAGATGAGGAAGGGAAAATGCAAGGGCAAGACAAAGACACATGTTATAAACTTGATTCTAATGTAAAACTGCTGTAAGTCAAACACTATATACCTGTTGCTACTGTAAAATTCATTATGAACAGACAGTTTTATTTATCACAGGACATATATATATATGCCAGACCTCCCACTGAAGACTTATATATAAACATAACAACAATGTAAATGATATATTTTTTGTAGGACAAAACAGAAAGAAAAGAATTAAAATCTCATCTCTTTTTCTTACAAACGCATCCGCAGTATTGATTGAAAGCTTAAAATCCAGACTGATTTAACATCCTTTATTCTGTCTGTTTCAACTTCTAACAAAATACAAATGCTTTTGTTATTGCCTTTGACTTCTACGGATTAAGGACAGACTCTACGATATGAAGTGATCAGCAGACTTAAGCCACACATTTACCCCCTGCATGAGCCCTTTAACTTATATTTCACCCGACCAACAGTTAGAGGCCCTTTACTAAAGCCTCTTGTCTGAATACTGAATCATACACATATGGCTCCCAGCACTGGGAGCAGTAAAAGTAAATTCCATCCAGCAGCCTGTGGGGGAGGTACAGGAGGAGGCTCAGGCCAGACTTATGGCCCATCTTATAGACACCAGGCAGCCTTTAGTGAATACCCTAATACTGATTACAATGGCCTTTGACCCTTAGGCACATGGACTTTGTAGGAGGTCAATGCCCTATTCTGGTTTAGATGAGGGTGGAGCTCGTGACACACCTGCCCTCAAACAGCAAGGAAAGAGCCATTAGAAAGAGGACACGACCTTCTGTCACTCCCTGCCGACTCTACAGAGATCCTTTCCATGTGTGAAAGTTTTCTTTTCTAGAAAAAGTACAGTACTCTTAAGTGGGGGAAAAGCAAACAGTAAATTGTTTTTGTGCTCTTACTTTTAGTTATAATGGGGGAAATATTAACTTGGTATATGACCAGAGCAGCACTGGCTTGTTTATTTGTGTTCTTGCATCATCTTCTAGCAGTTAACACACAGTGTTCTGCTATATGCTGTATGCAGTGCTATATACACAGTGTATAGTCATCACAGTGTATAGTCATCTGGTCGCCTTATTGTCTTGTGTTTAGCAATGTCTAAAGCTTAGAGGTATCTTTTGAATTATTAGTCTATTCTAACTAGCTAAGGCTTTTCTTGGGTAAATAGCAAAGCACTTTGTAAGTCGCTCTGGATAAGAGCGTCTGCTAAATGCCGTAAATGTAAATGTAAATCTGAAGAAACACACCCCATGAGTATAAACTGAAGAGTATGTTTTTTTTATTATTTGTATTAAAAAAAATTAAAATGTAAGAAAATGCATGACATCCCACATTTATCTCTACTCAAAATGCCCACAATTAGAAGCAGGTGCAGCACATCAGCTGCAGATGATTAGAACATGGTAAGAGGGGATTTTGGAGGAGCCTGTCTCATTTAAATCTTGGGCATTTAGTTAGGTTTACTCTGGATTGATGAAGAGTGGGATCACCATGGTGAGTCTAGACTTCTTACAAATACCTTACAAGTAGGCCATCCTAATAAGTGCAGCCTAATAGCAACACACAAGATGTGTAAAGAAGTCAATCCTAAAATGTTATCATTTTATCAAAGTTATCCAGGTATACTATATGGACAAAGGTATTGGGACACATACTCACTCATTGTGTCTCTTGAAATCAATTAAAAACGAGTTTATGCTGCTTTTGTTGGCGTGATGTCCTTTATTGTCCAGGAAAGGCTTTCTACTAGGAGAATTGATGTGATGATTTGATTGCATTCATTCCCAATGGAGCACCATTATTTCAGAGAACACAGTTCCTCTGCTCCACAGCTCAATGCTGGGGGGCTTTATACCCCTCCAGCCCACGCCTGCTATTAGGCATGGTGCCAATAGCTTAATGTTTACCTCTTTATTGCTCCAGAAAGTCCTATTTTGTTGGCACAGTTTATGTCAAAGAAATAGTTATTCTATTCAGTTCAGTTTAATAATATTACATCCATTTCCTTCCATCAATATTATTAATGAAGCTCATGTGTCAATGTGTTAGAAAAGTCAAAGTTTTCATGCAGTTTCAAACATTTTTTCATATGACTACTGTATCCCAGTGCACATGTCACATTCTCAGTTTGGTGCTACACTGTTTCATGGTGTGCTTACCACAAGGAAGGAGTTGAGCTTTGCAAATGAAAAGGTTACCTGAAATGGGCCTCCAAGAACAGGAAACGCAACAATCCAGCCTTGGTTCAGAACAATGCCTCCAGCTAAGACTGAGCTATTTCAATAACACAAGGACAGAGTTTCTTTAAACTGGCAAGCAGTGTCCCATTGACCACTGCTTTTCCAACTGTTTTAGTGTACTGTTTTTATTTGTTAGACATTGGTTCATTTCCACCACAGCAAAGCAAATGTGCTAGTGTTAAATCAACAATAGAAGTGTTAAATGTAACACCATGAGAGTTGATTCAACACTGGCATATTTCCTGTGTTATCCTTTCAATTATTTCTCTTCTTCTTCTTTGCTTCTTTTATGTTTCTGCTATTTGGTTCTCTGCTCTTACTATCAGTAGGCTGGTGTTGAAAATGATGACACATCTTATCATACACAACAGAACGGAGCACTCACAGAAAAGTAAGAAACAGTAGCTGAAAAAGTCAAGAGAAGCTGAGATCAGTCCCAAATGCTGTAGAACAAGACCTGAACAAAATAACCCTGAGAATGTAGACAAGTTTCTTCATCACCTGGTTTGTTCTGCCAACCTCATTCTTCAAAGACAAAACTACACTATGTTGTTGAATCTGCTGAGAGTATCAGCTCTTGTCCACTTATGAATTGTACAAATCCAGCATAAATAACAGCCTAAACAAGATCACTGCCAAGTCTTCCCACTGCAGGCAACATTTCCACAATCCTTCCCACAGGAAACCATCAAAGCCAAACCACAAGTCACCTGAGCAGGCTCTTTGCCATCCTGTGGTACACCAGTGAAAAACTAGCAACTCAAGCCAACAGCAGCTCCCTGCACCTATCAGCAGATGCCAGATAGCACTGATCTTTCAGAACAGATAGCACTGATTTCGTTTTCTTATTGATTGATTTGATGTGATTGAGATGTGTTAAGTGGCTGCTTATGAATTAAAATGTTTTTTACAATTTTGTTTATGTCTTGTAATGTATGATGGAACCTATTCTCTTTGTGTGCAACCAGGGTACTTTCCTTGAGGTGGAGTTCTGACATAACTACATTTTGCGAGGGGGGACATGCCTGAAGCCCCTTCTTACGACTTAATGTCCTATAAATTCCTACCTCTATACCTTGTTCACAACATAGTTCACAACCCACCACCAGCCCGTCTCCACCAGCCCGTCTCCCCCCAGCCCGTCACCACCAGCCATATCTCTCAGTCCCTGCTCCACTTATCAGTGGGAGATCTGGCCTTCTAGCACAAAGCAGCAGCAACAGCTTGAACTCCAACCCAACGTTCTTTGAGCCCCACCCCATCCCCTGACAGTCTCCTTTCATGTAACTATATGCTAATGGAATTGTCTGATCTTGCAAATAAAGTGATAATAAAGGAACTAAATATTTCTAAATGTTAGATTTACTGATATGAACAAATAAAGTCGGGGTGTGATTTGTTTTTAGGTGCAGGGCCAAAGGTCATATTGCAGATGGTTTCTCTGAGTAACCACTGTACAATTACTGACACCTGTTCACTGTTTCTTCTAAAATCAGGGGTAATAAAAACAGTGTATCCTGATTTGGAGAAAGAATTGTCTCCACTGTCCAGGGAAAGCTTTCTACTATGTTGTGGAGCATTGCTGTGAGGATTGGATTGCATTCAGTGACAAGAGTGTTAGTGTTGAGTTCAGCACGGTGGATCATCACCATCCCACCTCATCCTAAACTCCCCAACTCATCTGAAAAGTGTTGGATGGAGCATCATTATTCCAGAGAACACAGTTCCACGGTTTTACAGCTCAGTGCTGGGGGGCTTTATAGCCCTCTAGCTCACACCTGGCATTAGGCATGGTGCCAGTAGGTTCATGTTTATCTGCTTAAGAGGGTCCTATTAAATTGACAATACCCCTCCCCTACAGGGACTGGATAAGCTGTGTGTGTACATTTGCACATCTGTGTCAGCAATGGGTGCAGCTTAAAGTAGCTGAATGCTTTCATTAGAAGGGGTGTCCACAAATATTAGGACATATAGTGTACCATATGTTTTTGGAAGGTAGGAGGAAACCTACCAATAACTAGATTGTCCCCAAGGTGTGAGTAAATGGGTGTGTGGTACCCTGCAATGGACTTGCATCCTATCTAGGGGTTATTCCTGCCGTTTGCCCAATGTTTCCAGGCTCCAGGCCAACTTTGACCCTGATCGAATAAAAAAATAAGAAGGTTTTTAAAAAAAAAGCAATACAACAAGCCTGATGATTCAATTAAATAAGGATAAACTAAAAAATTAAGCCTGCCATTAGTTTGTATAGAAAGCATATTGTGTGAGTTGAGTGTTTTCGCTCACTGTATGGCATGGCTGTAATGTGCTAATGTAGTGTGCTAGGCTGCATCAAATCCCATGTAAATGACAAGTCCTACTGAATAAAAGGGCTTTTGATAGTGATAAGCAGATACTTCTGTGGTGATGTCAGCAGCTGCCGAGCTGGCGATTGGTCTAAACACATAAGAACACAAACAGAAGCCTTGAACTGCTCTGCTACACACAGGCAATAGTGTTTCCATGACAACTGAGGAGGACCACGAATGCAGAGAAGAGCTGCTGGTCCTTTCACTGGTCATCTGTTCTTACTGTATCACACAACAGACACACACACATACATACATACTCACACACACAATTATACACACACATATACATAAACACTTACACACACATACACACTGTCATTATAGGGCCAAGGCCCTGCTTGCAGACTCTCCAACCAGCTTATCAGGGCTGTACAGCAAAAAAAAAAGGGGTGGAAGGAGGGGTAGAGGGTGGTAGAGGCACAATCAGAGGAAGCATGGCTGTGTACTGATTATCTCCCTCTCTGAGCCAGCAGGCTGCTCAGAGCAGAGAGAGAGGGGACAGACGTGAGCTCATTACTGCAGCCAGCAGTGAGAAACTGCCTCTAAACTCTCCAACTCGTCATCTGCTCTCTCTACTACTGGAACACTAATAAAGAGATTAAACTGACCTCAGTCTTTAACCCTCTTTAATGTTTGTCAGTTGGTCAGTTTAGCTTGAATTAGAAATGCAGATGAGGACATGTGAAATGTCAGATCAGTCAAATCATGAATATATATATACATTTTTATCGTTGCTGTAAGGAGATCAAATGCACTCTCTAAGACGCTCAGCATTAATTCCAATTACATTTTACATTTTATCTTGAGGTAAAAATTACAAATACAGTAAAAAATGAATGCAAACATGTGGTATGAATAAAACTCATACAACCATTTATTGTAGTGTATTTCTGAAATTTGTACTTATGATCAGGACTTCAGTACAAAAGTCCTGATCATATTTTGATCATCTCCGAAAACAGATTGAAAGTGTATCATTTATATAATAATAATTAAAAAAGGTTTCTTCCCTATCAGTCCACTCTAAATACCATATAATAAGAAAGTGAAAACTGCACTTTAGAATTTATTGCTAATTTATTAAAAAGGAAAAACAAAAATTGTGACACTTGTGTATTTAGACACTTGAAATGTATCTCTGTGGAGCTCCCATTTCTCTTAATCATCCTGGAGATTTCTACATCTCGATTGGAGTACACCTGTGGCAAATTCATTTGAGTAAACATGATTTGGAAAGACACACACCTTTCTCACAGCTGACAATGCACATCAGAGCAAAAACCAAGCCATGAGGAGGAAAGAACTGCCTTTAGAGCTCAGAGACAGGATCCTGTGGATGCACAGATCTGAAGATTGCTAAAAAAAAAAAAAAAAAAAAAAAGATCTGGCTGAACTGAAAGTTCTCAAGAACACAGTGGCCTCCATAATTCTTAAATGGAAGGCAGGGACTCTTCCTAGAGCTGGCCGCCCCACAAAACTAAGTAAGAGAGTTGACCAAGAATTCAATGGTCACTATAGCTGAAGGTGGGTGCAAATGAGAGAAAGTTCTAGAAGATCAACCATCACTTCAGTGCTAACTAATCTGGGCTTTATGGCACATGAAAGCACCTAAAAGATTCTCTGGTCTGGTTACACCGCAAATTAACTTTCTAAGCGTCAATTCTGGAAGACACTGTTCATCACCTACCCAATACCATCAATCCAGTGAAGCATGGTAATGGTAGTATCATGCAATGCAGGTGGTTGTAAGCATCTGGGACAGGGAGACTGGTCAGGGTTAAGAGGAAGCTGATCCAGAGCACTTGCGACTTCAGACTGAGCTGAAGGTTCACCATTCAACAAGACAATGACCCTAAGCACACAGCCAAGACAACACAGGAGTGGATTAGGGACAACTCTCCAACCTGATAGAGCTTGAGAAGATCTGCGGAGAAACATGGCAGAAAATCTCCAAATCCAGGTGTGCAAACCCTGTGGCATTATACCCAAGTAACAGCTTCAACTTAGTACTCGGTAAAGGGTCTGAATACTTATACTGAAGCAATATTTTAGTTATTTTAGTCAGCCTTAATGGTGTATTGAGTGCAGGGGATGTTTATATTTTAGCACAAGGCTGCAACATTACAGAATGTGAAAAAAGTTAAAGGGCCTAAAAACGTTCAGAATTAATTGTGTGTATGTATATATACAGCTCCGAAAAAAATTAAGAGATTATCAGTTTCTCTGTTTTTACTATTTATAGACAATGTGTTTAGGGAAACTTTTGCGTTGTATTTCATAAACCATGGGCAAAATATTGCTATTTAAAGCATTTATTCGCAGAAATGACAACTGCTCAAAATGACTGCTCAAATAATGCAAATAAAGTATTATAGTAATTATAATGTAAATATGTTATTATTCACATTTAAATATCACATAACTAATATTTGAACTTTGAGAGCATTCAGAAATCACTATGGTGAAATAACCTTGACTGCCAATCACAGCTTTCACGTCTTGGCTGGCTCTCCACTGGTCTTTCACATTGCTGTTGGGTGACTTTATGCCATTCATAGTCTGCAAATTCAGGTAACACAGCTTTGTTTGATTGAATGCCTGGAAGAAAATGGCTGCCATACATGTAGAGATGCAAATCAATTTATTTAATTTTTTAATATATTTAAATCTAACCCTTACCTTGACCCTAAACCTAACCCTAACCATAACCAAAGCCTAATCCAGTAAATCGTTATGTTAATAGTTATGCTAATTTGTTAGTAGTTCTAAATGCTTGGTGACTTCTTACAGGTATTCATCGTTATACAGATATGAACTCGGACACTCCACATGGAAAGTAGAAATTAACTCAGTAAACAATTCAGCAGATTATTAACAAATGTAATTTACATAGTTAATTAAAGTCTCTGTTAATCTACTAAATGTAATGAGATTTATCACAACTGCTGCATAATTAATACTGTATGTTGGTGATACGTTACTGAGGGTCTGTTGAGTGTTTATTTCATCTAAAAAATATGACTCAAAACTCAAAAGTGTAAACAAAATGCCTATTAAATTTTATATTTAATTCATGTGTGCCTTTATTCTAATGTTATATAGTGGCTGTACTGGCAGATCACACTCATTACATATTTAGAACAGCTTGCCTTTAGTGGGGGGCTTTTGCAAAGGACTTTTTTGCTCACGAGCAGTGTTGATGTGTTGTCCATCACTTTGATGCCTGCTAACATTGACTATGTGACAGCTGTGAGGAGATGAATAGGCTAATGGTGTAGGCTGACTGTTGTAATTTCTTCTTCACTGTTTACTCTGCTCGTGTTCAGAGTTCTGCTCCACTCAAAAAGGAAAAAGTCACTTTTGCACTTGCTTGTCTACTGGGAAGATTGTTTTTCCCTATACAGATTTGACCTACTTCCAAAGCTCCTGCCCACACATCTCAGAGAGGGAGATAAGGAAGAGAAGAAAGATGGGAAAGGGAGAGTATGTGAGTATGTGTGTGTGAGAGAGAAAGAGAGAGAGAGAGAGAGATGGAATGGCTCAGTTTTCTCCCCCTTCAGCTGTCTCCCAGCAGGAGTTCTAAAGTAGAGGATTCTCTAACCACCCCCCACCCCCACCCCCACACTCCACCTCACTCACTCACTCACTCACTCACTCGCCCGCTCCCCGCCTCCATTATTCTTGCTCTTTCAAATACCAGCTTTAAAAAACACATAGAAAACGGTGGATGAAATATGTATTTATATACAGTGGAGGCCGATGACACATTATAGTACCTGGTGCCTAATTTGTCTTATTGCTAGACAGAGGATTACACTGAAGTTCACACATGCTGATTTTGGCCTCAGCTTTTTGACCTATGTATTTAAAATGTGATGAATTAGACATAGTTTGTGTAATTAAGCTAACGTGAATTCCCAAATGAAACTGATTCATTGCAACCAGTTCAAGTGTCAAGTGTGTGTTGGCTTGGGATGTGTGACATCAGGAGCAGATTTAAGTAGGTCATGTAGGAATACAATGTATCTTTTTATCTCACTGTTTTTCCATCTCATTTGAAAAGAAATGGTCCAAAGTGAAGTATAATATTTTAATAATATTTATGAACATTAAAGTAAAAAAGGTTTGTCCTGCTTCTCTGGATTATCCCTCTCTTTTCTTACTAATATAAAACTGGTGAATATGTAGAACAATAAAATAATTATTAATTTAGCAGTGGTATCTGCACAAATTAAAAATACACCCTTTACCAGCTTCTTGTCTGTATTTACACTGACCTCCTGTCAGTCTGTATGAGATTCTCTATAACATCTAGTAAGTCCACCCCCATGTTCAGTCCAGTCTCTCAAAAGTGAAGCCACCACAGGTGTAGCGCCTCTGCGCATCTCCATATGTTTCAATGACAAAACGTCTTTTCATCTTCAGCGTCTAATTCCAACAGTTAGTTTTCCCTGTGCTGATATTGGCACATTTGTTATTTCCTCCCAGAATCAGTTTTTAAAGGGTTATTCTGCTGTATCGTTTAAAGGCGGGGTTACACTCAGGAATGGAGTGATTGACAGTCTTGGCTTGAACAGGCCGTCTGCAGGGTCTTTCTGTTTACATGGGGTAGCTGTGAGCTGTCAGGCAACTTTCCAGTCTTTCCAGTAAGTCTGATGTTAAATTGGCCAATGTGATCTAATTAGTTGTTAGTTGCCTTTTACTGTCAAAACATTACACTTACTGGACAACCTGTATATCCAGTGGGAAAATGCACTTTGCTTCTGTAAACTAAAGTATGTGAGAAAGGGGGCAGGTCTATTAAATGAGCAGGTGTGTCTGACTCTGCCTCTGGTCTCTACTGCGCAGACTCTGGTTGAAATTTAACAACATGGCGAACACTTTTGGCTTCATTTCTATAGAACAGCGGGGACTGGAACCACAGCATTCATGCTTTCTCCAACCATTGCTCCATCTCCATCTGTTCAGCTGAAACAACATGGAGGAAGCTGCTATAGCCCTAGCCCTGCTAAATCAAACTCAAGAAATGAGTTTAACCCCTTAATGCAGAAAGGCTTATTACACACTAAGGCATATTATTCACTAACTACAGGGACTTCTGTACAAACTGGTGGGGCTGTTCTTTGGTAGAAGAAGTTTGTAAAAACACTTTCAGCCTGCTTTCCTGGACCATAGGCTGTTTAAATAGGTTAAACAAGAGCTAATGATGGAAGTGCTTTTCCAAACGGAGGTAATTATTACAGGATAAGGGGGTAAAGTTGAAAGCAAAATTAGCAAGTTCCTCCTGGAGAGGTATAAGAACACTGTAAACTTGTACAACACACTGAACTGTTTGAGTGGCAGGCTGCACATAAATCATTATAAAAACATAGGATTTATGAGTACATGAATCTTCATCACTTAGAGAACGGTAACGTAGAGTAAGGTAAAGCTTTGAGTGGACCTTCTGCAGAGAAACAGATGTAATAGTGGTCAGCTTCAGCTAACAATGCTAACCACTAACACAGGTAGTGACTGATAAACTCATTAGAACTATCAGTGAATACACTCAACTGTTGTCCCAGCAGCAAATCGTTAAGAGCTGAATTTTGAGGGTTTATAGGTTCATAATTTCATTTTCAAGCTAAATGTTGTGGTGGGCAACACCACATATTAGGGTAAATGCTATTATCATCACAAACCTCAGACAGAGGAGTTTGATACCCACTCGGCCGAAATGCCACCCACTACACCAACACATTTTTTGTTTTGCATGATTAGCCTGTAAGTCTCTAAAAAAGATTTAGACGTGTGCTTTGTGTTCATGGCCAGGACTGCAAAATATGCTCCTTAAGGGATGGTTTCAGATGCTATGTTACCATTAACATCTTAAGTTACCAGGATGCTAGGTTTTCTTATGATAGTGTAATGAAATCATAGCTGGTTTATCACTAGGCAGGTTTCCTAGTTCAGACTCCAGCTCAGTTACACACAAGGCGGTGGGGTTCATATCATCCCAGTCTCTACATTATCTTGTGCCAAGCTCGCTCACACATGTGCACACACATGCACATGTACACACGCCCACACAAACAAGTACACACTTCTGAGACACTTAAGCTCTCCTGCACCCACACAGTCTCACTTTGGCAAAAAAAAGAGTAGAGCTTTCTTAAAGCACTTACTCTAAACACACACGCCTCAGTATGAGGCAACGGCAATCCCTCTTGATCCACATGCTGTTTGATAATCAAGTCTTTCCAATCTTTCCAAGTGCGCACACCAACTTTTACAAACTATCGTGGATGCAAGATAAAAGTTCTGAAAGGCACATTTGAGTGAAATTCATGCCGGTTTAACCAAAAACTCTTGGGATTAAAGTGTCTAATGTACTGTATTGTACTGCATGTATATTTTGATTGATAGGTTTAATATCAATCAATGTTGCTCAGAGCACTTTAAAGGATGTGTCTTTGATATGCTTTATAGGCAAAAGTATTGGGACACCTGTTCTTTCATTGTTTCTTTCGAAGTCGAGGGTATTAAAAAGAGTTTATCCTTTTTTATCATAAAAAAGGGTTCATCCTGCTTTTGCAGTAACTGTCTTTACTGACACTACAGAGAAAGCTTTTTTACTAGATTTTGGAGGGTGTCAGGATGCTGGATGATTACCACCACAACCCAAAAGTACTGGATGGAGCACCATCATTCCGCTCTAGCCCACAAC
This sequence comes from Salminus brasiliensis, assembly GCF_030463535.1. Lineage (NCBI taxonomy): Eukaryota > Metazoa > Chordata > Actinopteri > Characiformes > Bryconidae > Salminus > Salminus brasiliensis. The sequence continues at coordinate 36,406,321 of NC_132880.1, read as the reverse complement.
TGCATTAGGCCTGGTGCAAATTGGTTCATGTTTATCTGCTACTATTCTATTGGCAATAATTCTCCACAGGGACTAGACAAGCTGTGTGTGAGCATTTGCACATCTGTGATAGCAATGGGAGCGACTTCAAGCATCTGAATGCATTAATCACAAGGGGTGTCCACAAACATTAGAACAAATAGTGTATCCCAAAGCTGTCTAATCAGCTGTTTCTGTACATACGGTTAGCAGTCAATGAGCATACAAAACACTACTGGAATGTAAATCGGGTACCCGCCTTTATATCATAGGTCAAAGTCCACTGCTTGTGGACTATTTATAGGATTAAGCATGGCATGTTTGTGAGACATCTAGAGAGAGCAGTGTGTCAGTGGTATGTGTGAGCTTCTCTCTGGCACGCTGCTGATGACAGTGAAACACAGATCCACGGGCATAAGCCATGACCCATATATACTACCCATATTAGAAAAGCCTGGATCACTGCTCATAAATCTTCACACTACAAGTCTATCTATAGAAATGGGGGAACCAGTTCACATCAGCTGAGCATTAGCTCTAGACAAGGATCAGTTGCTTGTGGAAGCCCCTAAAAGGCCATGGATTCACACATCCCATTTGATCTGTTTCTCTGTCATGACAGCTTCATTTAAACTAAACTCAAGAACAGAAGTAGTGTATTGTTCCATTTTTCTGAAGATGACCCAATCATTTTTGTGAGATCTTAAGATGACAGGATTAATAATATCATTAATTTGAAACCTCAAATAATCAGGAGATGCTCACTAAATAAATGCAACAGAGACAGAACAACTGAACAATACAAATGTAAATGTGGCCTTTGTATGTTATGTTGGTTTTCAAGGCCTTCTTAAATCAGCAGGCTTATGATATGTAAAGCATGATTTATACATATTTTAATAGGCCTTTCTACATCTTGTGCTTATAAAAATAAGAACGCTCCACAATAACATTAAGAGCAAATAGCATCACCATAAAATATTTGATTACTAATAAAGGGCAGGTTTGTATAATTTCTTGCAGTACTGTGCTTTTCCCTCATTTGTTTCCTGGTAAGAAGCCTATTAATTTAATTATCTTCAATATTAAATTCTCAAATGTGTTGTCACTCATTCAAGCAACCAACAAATTATGCAGAGACAAATAGTCATCTAATTAACCTAAATTAATACAGAAGTTAATTTTGACGGCTTTGAATGTTCATCAGGCAATCAGCTTAACAAAACAGGTGTGGTTGAAAAAATGAATTGAAGTCAACAACAAAGAGAAAACATGCAGTTTATGTGAAGCACTGTATATCTGGATGATTTTACTTTCACTTTCTTTTGTCTTTTCTTGTGAAAGTGGATGATTTTGACAAATATCATGCACTCACTAGTGAGTAGTGCAATCACTAGTATCATGCAATCACTAGTGTAAAAATTACTAATTTATAGGTTCTTCACATTCACACATCTCTCCTACAAACATTGTTCTTAATGGAACTAAAAGTGCTTCTTCTGTGGTGTCGCTCAAAGCCCCTATATTTTTAAGAGACACATCAGCCATCTGATCAGCAATAATTAAACAGCATCCCCAGTGGTTAGAAACCACACACCCTACAGTTGCTCATTGTTGCTTTTAGTCACTTGGCTTGTGTCCTGCATTTACTGAGCACAGCACTGCTTCCTTATCGGAGTGAGTCTAACATGTCAACCCGTCCCTCTGTCTTCTCTGCAGCAGCTATGTCGAGTGTGTGGCCTGGTGGCTTCTGTCTGTTGGCTTTGACCTAATTTTTACTCTGCTCGTGCTTTCCAAGCGACCTTCAGTGAAGGCTGGGCAATGTCAGTGAGATTTCTGCCGGTGTATTTGCTGCCATGCGTTTCTCTGACATGTCCACTTCTCTTTGCACACACAAACACATAAATACACACACACACACACACACACACACACATTTCTGCATCAGTGAAGGCTGCCGACACACATAGACACACACTCCATCTGTCAGCACAGGAGTTGCATGGCTGTGTGCTAGGCCTAGAGCTGCTATTCAACTCTCTCTCTCTCTCTCTCTCTCTCTCTCTCTCTCTAGATACACACAGAGATAGAAGATGCCCATGAGACAGCATTGGGAACCAATTTAAATCCTGCTGCACAACATTTTGCTGTTAACTTTTTTGTTTGTACATTTATAGTACATAGTAAAATATATACATATATATTATACATATATAAAACACGGTTTTCAATCTAATTTCCGTTTATATTTTAGAATGTCCTAAAAATAAAGGTTGTTACAATTACTCAATTTGTTTTACTCAAAAAAAATACCAATAAATCAATATGAATGTAGTAATATTTCTTGTCTAGATATCTGCTTTTATTATTTGCCATATAGTGTTTTGTATACTTACTGTATAATTTTTACCATGCAAGTCTTTTTCCTTGTATTTTTTCCTATTTCCCAGTATTTTGGTTATATTTATTTATTTAGTTAGTTAGTTAACACCATTGTCGTCAGCGAATACAAATTATCCATTTCTGAATTTGAAAATATTCTCTAAGCTTGACAGAACCTAATTCAAACAACAGTGTTTGAAAAAAAAACAATGATGAATAAAAAAAAATGTGAATTTAACTTTTTCCCCAACACGCTTGGAAGACAATGCTAACTAGCAACACACTGAATGAAGGGTGAAATAAAGTATCACCCTTATCAAGCCCAGTTAATCACTTTTGGACTCTATAGCTGTGACATCTCCAGGGACTCTCTTAATACGAGCAGTGAGTTTTTATTCATTGTGAAATAATCTTTGACCACATTTACACCTGGTCACTTCTTGTGACTAGTATCTGAATAAGATTTTAGCCACATGCATTTAAGCTTAGTAGTCAAATGAAATTGCTGTGTTAGACGATTTTTTTGTACTAAAACAAGAGTTCAGATGTACAAGATGTAAATGGCAGCATGAATGTTATAACACACAATTCATAATATTAATATTGTCAGCCCCCTTACTGTTATTGACAAGTACATTCATAAACTGAAAATGTGGTATACATGTATATATACCTAGTAACTGACCAGCATACCAGGTTCACTTTTAGTACAGTTGTATTACAGAACTAAAATGTCTGTGTAGTTGTATATTAAGTTTACTACACTTACACCTAAAGCATACTCAAAACTATTCGGTCCACTTACAAATACACTACAGTACATTTGAGATTAGGATACTTACTACATAAAATATAACTGGAAAATATAATTCATCTAGTACTGAAGTTTACTTCATAAATTGAGCTTCAAGTATTCTTAAACATGAAGGGTTGTCCTTCCTCGAACCACTTGCAGAAGTTACCCACCGCAGCAGACCAGAAGCACCCTGCCATTTTGGAGAGGCTCTGACCCAATCATCTGTCTCCCGCACAACATGTTGACTGCAAGAACTGACTGTTCAGTTACTTTCTGACACCCCCTGACTCTGGCCATTGTTCTGAGAGAGTCAATGTTATTCACTTCATCTTCTGTGTATTTTTAATAGAGCTTACCAACAGCAGTCCAGCAAACATATTTTCAGCATTTGGTCAGAGAGCACTGTAATTCTTCAACACTTTCACCTGCATAAACACACACACACACACACATTTGCAGATTCAAGTAGGCCTCTAAAAATGGCTGCATGGCACTAGAAGATGTTGACACTCGAAGGTTGCATAACACAAACACACCTGCGGCTGCAGTGTGTCACGTCTGGACCCAATGCCAGAGACACACACACCTTGGCTTGCAGAGTCTGAGCTAAGAAAACACTTCTACAGTGATGGGTGCCAAAGAGCGAGCACTGCTGCAAATCAGAAGAGGGTCACACTGAACCCCCCTGAGCACAGTGATGGGGAAGTTAGGGGGTAGTAAAAGTGTGAGAACTGCAGAAGGCTTCAGGTTCAGGCTGGATTAAGACCAAGGCAACCAGAGAATACACATTCAATTAAGGAAGTGAGAAAATCACTTTACACTCTTTAAAAAAAGGTGTCAGAAGGCGGGTCGATGCCACAGGAGAACCACTTTAAGTTCTATAAAGAATGTTTGTAAATGAGCTGTGTGAGTGTGAAAAACAAAACGTGAAAGTATTAAAAGCTCCCATATAATGCAAATGTTCTATATCAACCATTGTTTTAAAGGTGCCAAGGAATGCATTCACTGAATATTTAATGTTTTTTCTAGATGTATTAATAGTATGTATGAGACTTTGGTGGAAGCAAAAAAAACAAGCCCATTTACAACCCTGTTATTTTGTCTCAATATGAAAAACACTGTCCAAATAAAATAAATATTCAAGTTAAGATCTTGCCTCAGTCTTGTTATTTCTCCTGGACAGTTAAGTCCTGTTTTAGACCAGTGTAAGAATTCAAAATTTTTGAAATTCATCTCCTGAGAAACAGCCCTAATATTTCACTGGTGGCTAATATTTGGTCAGACTGATCTCACCTCAGTCTCAGGTTCCAGAATAAAATAAGCGAGAACTTTCCCTACTGATGTGTCCACAGCTCCAGTCTGGGTCAGCTGAGGTAGTCCAGTTTGTTTTTAGAGGGCGCAGACGATAGAGAGAAGACATGGTAAAAGGTAAACATTAGCTTTTAGTCTAACATGGAATCTGTGTTTGCCCTGCCCAGCTTTCTCTTTGTCATGTGCTTGGTTTGAGCTCCATATCTGCAGAGACCAACACAGGTAAAGTCACAGTCATAAGGTCTGGTTTGTGTAGCAACCTGTATTCCCATAACTAGCAGTCTGGAGAGGATGTGCTGCTCTCTAGTATCAACAACATCATATTCTCTGTCAAAGTCATCGTCGCGTTCTACTGTTGTACCAGCTCTGATTTTCTGGCCCTTTTTTTTTGTCCTGACAGATTTTCTTTTTTTAGCAGACAATGGTGTTTCAAGGTATGTGACCTCCATGTACCGAACTCTCATTATTCACTTATGCCAATGTAAATACAGTTTGATATACTTGAACTCCTTAAAGGCAAATTTCAGATACCTTTTCCAAAAAATAATCACAAAAATGATTTAACAAAAGTGAATGTGACAAGGTTCTATTTCAGCTAACACGTTTCTATTGGAGTATTCAGAATAAAAAACACTGAAGCAGATCAACTGTCTCTCCCTCTCTCTTTCTACCTCTCTATCTCTACTTATACATTCACATGCACACATGCACAAACCAACCAAGCAGAATCCCTTGTCTGTGTGTGTGTGTGTTTGTGTGTGTGTGTGTGTTTGCACTCAGGATAATGCAGCGACTCGTCTCCTCCTCAGGCTGACTGACTTCCTGTCTCCACTCCGCTCTCCTTCCTTCCATTCAGCTAGCTTCTTTCTCCCTCATGTGCCAGATTATTGTGTCCTAACAGCAGCTAAATCGCTCAGACGCTGCTAACGCACATGTACACACTCACTGCTGCAGTATGTAGCTGTCGTCTGCTTAGGCCTCATGGGTTCGATGTTGTGTGGCTGTTGTTTTGGTGGAAAGCCCCTGCAGAACTCCTGCCTGATAAGCTGATTTCATGTCCTCTAATTCATCATTTCAGCAAAATGAGAGGAGTGCTTATAATGACCTGACTGACCGACTGATTGCTTGATTGCTTGGTTGATGGATTGATTGATAGTAAGGTTATTAGATGGATGTCAGGTCATAAATAAAAGCTTATAATGCTGTTTGAAATAATTTGCAATAGTATCATTGCTCTATTTTATGGTATAATTTTTTATATTCCATTAACGTATACCATGCCGATCTAAATATCAGATTCTAGACACAAGAAGACATTTTAGACTCTTTATTTCATATTTTAAGGTTTTGTGAGCAACAATTTACTATACTATAATTTGTTAATTACATTGGCATTGTTATGTCCTAGGATGTAAACTGTAGGGACATCAGAAATCAGAAACTGTGTGCTTAGAATTGTTGCCTTGCCTTTTTAATCTCTTTTCTTTCAGGTTGCCTTCTGGTATTGGGGGTTGACTCAATGTGGGACACCTGTTTGACTGTGCCATCTGATTGGTCCACATCACTGGCACAATGCTGAAAAGGCCGGACCAACCAGCAGTGGCTGCACAGGGTGTTTTAGTCTGGCAACAGACACTCTTGCGGCCAATGCATGTTTGGTCTTGAAGTTGGGTGGCAAAAGTGTGTAATAGAGGTATACCCATGTAGCTTTCAACCAAGCTAATATCTTTTTTGCCAGATAAGACAAAAGAAAAGAACATAATAATACTCTCTTTAATATTAATCAGGCTTTGTTGTGCTACATCTTCTTCTCCCTCACAGGGTCATAACAGACATACATACCTTACACACATACATACATTGCCATCAATTGGTAATTTAATCATTAAGGTGCCCTAAAATTAAAAAAATGTATTTACATTGGCACAGATGAATAATAAGAGTTCAGCACATGAAAGTGACACACAAATATCCTCAAGAATAATTGTCTCTTAATGACAACAGAATCTGGTATAACCGTAACACAGGTTTCCACCGCCTTTGGCAAAGTTAATGCTAGGCCAACCAGAGAAGCCTGGGTAAAGTGTTGGAGAGGAAGACCTGGGGGTGAGGCTAAAAGGGGTAAAAGAATAAAAACCAACATCAGCCAACTGGCTACTATCTCTTCAGCTAGCTAACCTACAAAAACAGGGTTGGGGCAGTAAATAGGTCAAAGTCACATACTAACTATTAATAAATCAGTGAACTTAAAACACAGAATAAATGCATTGTAATGCACCAGCTTATTATTCAGTAACTACCAACGAGTATTAGGAACTAATATGTACATTATGTTCTGTATGTAATTGTAAGAGTGACGCCTTCAGGGTTTAAGGGATTTAGCTCATCATCAGTTCATCAATGTCACCAAAGCCATTGCAAGAGCAGTCAGAGGATTTGCTGTAATTAAATAAATGAAATGAGGATGGCACAGGGTGATGATGCAATCTATATCTGGCTCAGACTTGGAGAAGACAGCATAGCCAGCAGAGGTGCAGTGTTGTGCTCATGTTGCCATGGCTTTCATTAACCAGCATTTACCCCACTTCTCACCTCTCACGTCCAGAAATGTACAGTGTGAAATATCGTCAGACAGGTGAGATTGTTTTCGTCATCTTGGCCTGGGCTTAATTTCATCTCCCTGCCGTTTCCCCTCTTACCCTCCGTTGCAGGATGCAGTAATGGCCTTCTCCATGTCGAGGGTAACATGTCATCATCAAAGTACGGCATGACAAAACCGCATTGTTGTTGTCAGTCCAAATAACGCAGACATCCTGCTAATGAGGTTAGTGAGGTCTGTGGCTGGGGTTCAATCTGCCACCCAGTGCGCCGACTTTCAGCATACATCAAAAAGTGTTCCCCAATCTGTCGCATTTTGTATGAGTAAAGGAAAGCTGAAATGCTCCAACTTCTGTTTGATCTATAAATGGGTGACACACTTACTGGTGTTTTTAATTAGGTTTCTTTCGATCATTTTCTTTCACTTTCTCTAGATCCTGAACACTCTGCTGCTAGGATCAGTGTTGAAGGGGCTGACTGTAGTGTAGCTCAGGAGCGTAGCTCAGTATTTGTTTGTTTGGCTCTGTTAGTTTGAGTATGTTGTTGAGTGTATACACTATATGGGACACACTCTTAATCATTAAATTCAGCTAGCCATGCAGTCTGCCTTTCTACACATTAGTGAAAAAATAGGGTAGAGCAGGGTAACTTTCATGGACTCGTATCCTTTGCAGCTCTAACTGCTGACCAACTCCATATTAATGCTTATGGATTTAAAATGGGATGTCATAAAAGCTCCTGTAGGTGTAATGTGTAGGTGTCCCAATTCTTTAGTCTTTACAGTATATGTTAGTGTTACTGTGTTCCTGTACATGTCCTCCTTTTGGAGGGGATCTTAAAAAGCACCTGGATAAGATATTATAAATTGTGTGTATAAAATATGTTTTACATTGATTTCATGTCATGTTTGTTCCTACATTTCTACAATGCACCACACATAAAAAAAACATTATGTAGCATATTTTACCTTAAAATAACAGCTTCAAAATTGTTGTGATGCTCCACTGACTTGTAAAAGGGATAATAGCTTTTCTATATCATTGCCACTCCAGGCTTGGCATGCTGGTTTCTGCACTATGTAACTTTAGTGAAGCCGGCAGGACAATGCTCAGTTGAACTGTGTAACAGTGCCCGAGTCACATTTGTGCAAATTCCTGCAATATAACTCTACTCTACAGTTCACATGCTTCTTTCACTTTTATTGACAGACTGTATCACTTAGCATGTCCAGATATGTGTGTGTGAATCATGTTCTTTAGGCGTGGATTCTCACAAGCTCTGTTTGTTTGGGCAGCTGACTTTATATTAATTATTTATAACATAATATAGATAATACTTACTATTTTTATGATAGCATGGAAACACACACACACACACACATATTGACACTGCCCTACAACTACCACAGGCCTAGTTGCAGCCCCCAGCCACAACATCCTAATTTTGGTGGATGCCCATATGTCCCCGGTGTCCTTAAAAATGTTTGTATATTTTATATGTATTTAAATGTTTGTAAATTGTATATGTATGTCTGTGTGTGTAAATAAGGAAAGCATGCGTTTTACCCCGGTTTGAGTTTAGTTGAAGGCAGACTCTGTGTGTGTTTTAAATGTCTGCTGCATGTCTTTATAATGTGTTTACCTTCTGTAGGCTACATACTGTAGTGAATTTGTGGAGCCGACAGTGTGGCCTGAACAGAAAAGGAAACTGCCGAGCACGCAGAGGATGGTGTTGTGGAATCTAGTCCCTTTATATGGAAGACTTTTACTACTCAGACCTCGCTGCGAACCAAAACAAGCTATTTATGTCCACTGATTACAAGCTACAAACACATCCTTCTGGACAAACAGTGACAAAGCAGCTGAAGCAGCAGGGCAAATAATTAAGGATAAGCGGGATGATGGAGTATTGTTCCTTAAAAAAGCCCTTTAGAGCAGCGCAGGCTCGCGGGCTCCGACAGAACAGGGGTGATGTATTCATCTCAAGATTAACGAGCTGGTGATTTGGAGCGGGCCGGAAGAGGAACTCACAGCAGAAGCAGCAGCAGCAGCAGCAGCACTGCCATTAATAGCCAGCAGGTGAAGGCTTCCTTTTTTATACCAGATATTTATGGAGGGGCGTGTCTGAGCTTAGCTCCTGTTCAAGCCATTACTAAATCTTGCCTCTACCCTAATATGTGTATTTAAATATCTCCAACCCTTTAACCCCATAATGCTGAGGGAACAGTAATCTTTTTTTCTGCATTTTACCGTACTCTTTTCTGCTAAAGTCATTTTTTTAAAATGTTCATGAACATGAACTAACTAAATCAAACATATATATATATATATATATTTTTTTTTTTTTTTTTTTTTTTTCATTTCAACACAGGGGGGGCTGGGTGGTCCAGCAGACCAAGCAATTGTCCCCATAATCAGAGGATGTCTGGTTCGATTGCTGCTAGCCATAATTATAATATTTAAAATGTGTTATAATTGGCTTTGCTCTCTTCAAGGTGTGTAAATGGTGCTCCCCCCATCGCCTCGTTGTGGTGCTGGCTGTCAAATGCGTCTGCAGACTGTTGCGTTGGAGCAGGGTATGCAGTGCTTCCCTCCAGGCACCTTAGTAACCTGGCAATGCATACTATTGCCATTGTATCAATGTACTTTTGTACTTTTCTGCTGCATCTTTATAAAGCAAGAATGAAGATATATGTTATATATGTTATATATGTTATGTTATACCATGTTCCAATGGTATAGTACCATAGTAGAGTTCCAACACTAACAAAGTCATGTGATTGTTTCACACAAAACTTGCATTATCTCCGTAGAGAAAATTTACAGTGCCAAGGACTTATGTCTAATGAAACATCTGGACCCTTATAGTCAACCAAAGCCATCTATTTAAAGGGAAGTAGTTCATCCGTGACATCCAAAGACACTTTTGGCTACATTCATTTTACTAATTTACTAAATTAACTTCCATTTAAGTTTGGAAGAGTTATTTTAAAGACCACCAATGGACCTGTTCAGATCATTTAAATAAGCCTGTATTACAGCTGAGCTGCCACATCAAGTCCAAGTCCAGTAGATCCAGTCGATAGTTACTCCTTACATGCTGAATGTTCTGAATATCATGCCTACTAAAGAACATGGGTGTGGGGGCACATGGGTGTATTTCCAGAGGCCCTATACTGTTCTGACCTTAACAGACATAAACAACTAACATCAATAGCTGTAACAGACAGATACTGTGGGCAGATGTCCATCATTTCAGGTGTTAGATTTATCATTTTAAACATTTCTGGCAGTTGGAAGATAACTGCTGACTGTCTGTGAGTTATTCATGAAATATTTTGAATCTGAAATGTATCTCTATACTGTAAGCTGAACTTATATAACTGACTTATAAGAGAAGATAAAACACACCAAGGATTTTATGCATGCATCTGAAGAACAGATGGACGGACAGGAGTGTGGGGTTTCCTAGGGATCGTTTGATGGCAAGGTGCTGTAAACTGGGTAAATATACAGTTACCTGCATTTGCTCTGGAACTCAGAGTTTGTTGTGACTGAATCGTGACTGAAACTTTTCCAAAGTTCTACCTCCATCTCTTACTCACACTGTTCACTGCACTCAGGGAGTAAACCCAGTGCTCATCCTGCAGTGATGACTCAGATTTGAAAAAGAAGGCTTATCTGATTTGTTGGATACGTTTGTGCTGCCTTTAGCTGTGTTGTTTGGAGATGGAGCTGATAACTGCGAGTGAAGTGACAGAGTGCTCACAAGGTCAACATGAAGCTCCAAAGCCACTGTGCTAGTAAATCTAAACTGATTCCAGATGGAGACAATCTTGTGGTAGGAGGAATTGCTCAAAGCTGGCCAATGGTATGTCAGAGATGTTCAGCATTTTAAGAATGAAGATAATGACTGTGTTTACTTCAATATTCTACTATGATATTACAGTAGAATATTTTTTATTTATTCTTTTTTTACATTTTGGGAGAAGTGACAAAGATATTTTAGAGTTTTTGGATGATTTGTAGTAAGCATTTAGATACAGACTACTGGAACGTCAGTGAAAGTCCAGTTATTATGCATTTAATAGACACTCCATAACACATGAATAACATTTTTAAAGCAATGCTTGAATAGTTTTGAACTGTTTGTGCCAGAAATCACCTGACAGTATAAGATGTTTTACTGAATGACACTAAACTGACTTAAAGCCCCTAAAAGCGATGGACATTTCTTCCATTTACACTTATCAGTCATAACATTAGTACTAATATGCATAATATTGAGTAGGCATGGACTCCACAAGTCCTCTGAAAGATTCCTGTGGTATCTATAACCAAGGCATTAGCAGCACATTAAGTCCTGTAAGTTGTGAGGTGGGCCCCCCATGGATTGCATCAGTGAGCCTTAGGGGGCCATGGTCCTGTTGCCAGTTTACTGGCTGTCCTTTCTTTGAGCACTTTTGGTAGTTACTCACCACTGCATACCAGAAAAAAAAACACAAGACCTGCCTAATGTTTTGGACATGCTCTGACCCAGTCGTATAGCCCTGTGTTTCTCAACCCTGGTCCTGGAGGCACCCTAACCTGCACATTCTAGTACTTTCTGTGCTCCCAACAGGCCTGATTTAACTAATCAGCTCATTAACAAGCCCTCTGAATTGCAGGGGATGTGAGTCCATTAAAATGTACAGGGCAGGGTGCCTTCAGGACCAGAGTTGCCATCACAGTTTGGCCCTTGTCAAAGTGGCTCAGATTCTTACACTTGCCCATTTCTCCTGCACGCGTTCATTTGCTGCCTAATATATCCACCCCTTTATGGATGTCAGTCTGTTTTTCACTTCATGTGTATTAATGTTATGGCTGTTTGATATACAACTGTATACCAACTGTAATGAAGCTTCATACCCCAGTAAAGTAGCTTATAAAACAATATAAAGAATATGAATGTTTATACTTATAGAAAACAACAATAATCACAAAATTTATGATAAAAGAAAATCAGAAATTACAGAACATATGAATGGCATTATTTAGAAATCACTTTAGTTTAAGGCCTTGTTATGGCAATGCAATGTCATGTTGTGATTACTGGCATTACCTGCTCATAAATGTTCACATGTATGTGTATTGCATCATAAACACATGATTAATTGCTCATGCATGTGTTATGAAGTCCCTAGGTATAGCCTTCAAGTGTTATTAGCCTTCAATATATTATTTATTTTACTAAGGACACAAAACAGAGCCATGTTTACATTACTTACGTTACTTACGTCTAACCCGCTTATACCATGTCAAATTGGTATTTATGTGAAAAATAGGACAAAATAATAGGAACAAACAGAAAAACAACACAAAGAATTCTGGGAAACCCACCCTATAGTATAATATAATGATCCTTGTTCTGTCTGTTCTTCCTTTAAAACAAAACTTTATAACCACAATGGTTATTTTTGTGACAACGATTATGTCTTTATTTACCAAAAAGAATCAGTCATCACAAACATTTGGTCACCATAGTTCTCTCTCCATTCCACACCCATACTGTGCCTATTTACAGCCTGGAGCTGAGCCCCTGTAAATTGGAGTGTGCGTGTGTGTGTGTGTGTGTGTGTGTGAGAGAGAGAGAGAGAGAGAGAGAGAGAGAGAGAGATCTGAATAATGCAATGCAGATATTTTGAGTATGAAGTTAATTAAAGCTGAATTTCTACCAGGGCGGAGCAGACAGGAACAGATGCAGGCCCAAAACACACAGGCATTACCTTGTGACAGACATACAGAAGAACTGCATCCAAACTCTTTATTAGGTCACATTTTATCCCCAAGCTTGAATAAATACACACGCACACACCCTCATGCGGCGTGAAGGCTATGGAGTGCGAAATGGTTGAGCTTAGAATAAATATAACTGTGTTTTTGCATCTGTGAACTCATGTTGATGTGGGATTTTGGCAGTAATTATTTTAGGGGTGAGCATACATTCCTTAGATAGCTCTAAAGGGGATTTACCCCCACAGAGGTTTGGCTCATCGGAGTGCGATGGTGGTTCCGCACTGGGCTGTGGGGTGCCGGGGAAATGACTCTGTTTCAGGTTTAGGCAGAGCACGTTCCTCCGCTAAGTCCATGCAGCTGCTAATCTTTGCTGAAAAGCTGTAAAGCACATGGTTCTGGAAGGTGTCAACACTCACAAAGCTCCAGATGACTCTGTTAGCTGGAGATATCATATTAAAGGGGAACTCCAAATTAAATTCCACCTTAGGTATATTCCCATCCAAACGGGGGCAATTAGTGTGACCTTTCTTCTCTGAGAAAAGTGCAAATCCCTGCTCCGTGGCTTTAACAGTTCAAACTGATAATGCTACAAAGTGACAAGGCAGACTGTGACAAATACAGAGATATACTGTAAAACCTACACTGTATAAAATGTAAAGCTGGGCCAACTTAAATGATGAAGTAAGTGGTTATAGAACACTTTTTGAAGTAACACTACTTAGTTTAGTCTGTGTTCTTTTAACTCACATTTTGTAGTTATGCATCTCACCTTAATTCACACCTCAGCCTAATATTAACCCTATTCTGAATCTACACCTAAACCTAAACTTAACCAGCACCTTAATCTACACCTAAACCTAAACTTAACCAGCACCTTAATCTACACATAAACCTAAATTTAACCAACAACTTAATCTACACCTAAACCTAAACTTAACCAGCACCTTAATCTATACCTAAACCTAAATTTAACCAACATCTTAATCTAAACCTAAACCTAAATTTAACCATCTTAATCTACACCTGAACTTAAACTTAACCAACACCTTAATCTACATCTAAACCTAATTTAAACCCTATTCTAAATCTTAACCAACATGTTAATCTACACCTAACTCAAATCTTAAGAAACACCTTAATTCACACCTCAACCTAATATTAACCCTATTCTAAATCTTACCCTACATCTTAATCTACACCTACACCTACATTTAACCAACACCTTAATCTACACATAAACCTAAATTTAACCAACACCTTAATCTATACCTAAACCTACATTTAACCAACATCTTAATCTACACCTAAACCTAAACTTTACCAACATCTTAATCTACACCTAAACCTAAACTTAACCAACATCTTAATTTAAACCTAAACCTAAACTTAACCAGCACCTTAATCTATACCTAAACCTAAATTTAACCAACATCTTAATCTACACATAAACCTAAATTTAACCAGCACCTTAATCTACACCTAAACCTAAACTTTACCAACATCTTAATCTAAACCTAAACTTAACCAGCACCTTAATCTAAACCAAAACCTAAATTAACCAAGCACCTTATCTAAATTGAAACCTAAATTTAACTAACAATTTAACCTAATCTTAACCTTATTCTAAATCTTACCTTACATCTTAATCTACACCTAAACCTAATCTTAATTTTGAATGTAAATGTAACTTTATCTGTAGTGAAATGAGTAAAGCTTTCTTTACTGATGTCAAAGCATTCATGTCTCTTTCATTAGTTTCAATAAGTTCATAAGCAGCAGGACTTTCTAAACTAAAACTCAGTTATTTAACATTTTAGGTTTGGCTGATTTACACTTTTACAGTGTACAGTGCTAGTAACAGCCAAAACTACGTCACATAACTGAGAAAAGAAAGCTTTTAGTTACATGTCTTACTTAATCTCCAGACACTCTGAAAAAAAGGTATTAAACTGAACTGTTCAGGATTCATTGCTTGTTGTTACGGTGGTACCCTCAAGGATACGCCTTTAGTGCCTATAGTTAGGAAACACAATTGCACCATATTCTGTTGCAGAATCTGTCTCTTTCCCCTGGGAATGTAAATGTAGTTCACCTTGGGGGATTAAAATATACCTGTACAGTACCCTTTTGTCTGACAGTGATTGTCTCCAATGGTGTATATGGTGTTTATACTGTTCCTTAAAATACCTCTTTTTACATTCCCATTAGAAAGTTACTGGAATAGCAAGTATATAAATAATAAAATAATGAGGTGTATTTGTTGTATTGTAAAAGTTGATTTGTTGAAAAAAAGTGAAGAAAACTGATTTGTGATGAAGTGATGATGCATCATTTTATCATGTAGGTCATGTTAGCATTGCACTCTCTGCTGTATTCCCATTCATGACAACAAAATAGGATAGTGACTTTAGCCCTCATTAAATGTGCCCCCTCCTGCTTCAGTCGCCATCTCAGAACGGTTAGCACTACAGCCATGTACCACTGTCAAAACTGCTCTGCCGAGAGCTAATAAAGATTCAGAACCCTCCATTGTACACACCATACAGGCTGATAAAGACTCATGCTGTTTTGTACTGCAAGTTGCATGCCTGTCATGTCATCTTCAGTAATTTGCATGTAACAGTAGTTGATGGAAACACTTTTTTTTTTCTTTTCAGTGAAACATAAGCTAGAAAGGAGTGATGTAGTTGCTCAGGATGCTCTCTTTAGTCCCTCTAAAGAACATGGTGAGAAAGGAAGGGGAAAATGAGCTTTCCTCAGTCTCCACAGGTAGGACTGTCACTGATGTGTTTTTTTGGCTATATACTCCAATTGTAAGTTGCAGCCTTTCTAAACATTTCCCAGTTCCCAAAACAGTCCTGAAGAGCATGGATAGCTCATGGGGGTTCTTGGTGTAAACAAGATCTAGTGTGTTTGCTCCCTGAGTTGTAGAGTCTTGAGATTAGCATAAGTGTCAATAAATAGTCCATCAGGGTGTGTGTTTTGGAGCTCACTGATGGCCCCAAACAGTTCACACTGTGTCCTTAGCGTTGACACCTGGGGGAGATACTGCTTCTATGAGTATGGTGGTTAATTTGCGAAGTAAATAGAATAGCTCTTATCTAACAATTGCAAAGTCCACCACCGGTGGACTGCAACTAGAGAGTGGCCCTACATCATTCAGTGTTGATGTCAACACACAGGCCCACTGAATTGATGTGAACATACAGGCTCAGAGTGGTTTGTCCTCCATATTTCCAAAAAAACACAGAAATGCTGCAGTCTTCAGACTCATGCTGGGTTTTCCACTGGAGTAGGATATAGTTCAGTTTATTACACAGAGAGCAGACACTGGACAGCAGGATGGACAGTACAGCCAGCGAGCTAGGTTTAGCGGCTAGCCTTGCACAGAGCGGCATCGCCCTGGTTCATACCGCAGGCCTATCATACATATATTATATGTCCAAATGTTTGTTGACATTCCTTCTGATGAATGAATTCTTAAATGCAAACTTTGACTTATACCCATTGCTGACACGGATGTGCAAATGCACACACACAGCTTGTGAAGTCCCTGTAGAGAAGTACTGCCAATAGAATAGGACATTCCCAAAGCCAGAGTTGGGCTAGGGTGGTATACATCCCCCAGCATTGAGCCGTTTAGCAGTGGAACTGTGTTCTCTGGAAAGATTGTGCTGCATCCAATACTTTCAAGATGAGTTGGGGATGACCTCACTAATGCTCTTATTGCTGAACACAATCAAATCATTACAGACATAAGATGGGGGGGTGTTGACTGCTCAAAGCAATGCTCCAAGATCTAGCCTTGCCCGCACAGTAGAGACAGTTACTCTAACTAAGGCAGGACAAACTATTTTTAAGACCCTTGATTTTGAAAGAAACAATGAATGAGCAGTTTTGACAATAGTTTTGTCCATACAGTGTATCTGGCAGCTGCCAGAGAAGACCAGGGTCAGTCAGTGTTTTCCTTTAAAAACTGACTCACATTTACGACCTGGTGCCTTCTGCCTCATCCGCACGACCAGTTTATTACATAACCATGTAATTAATTGTATGACTGCATGTAAGTAATTATGCAGGTTAACTTAAATGTATAGCTAAACTACCATAATAAGTCTTGACTTGTGACAGATGTATTAACAGTAGCTTAAGGGTATAGGGGTAGGATGTAAATGTTTATAATTACGAAATCATTATAAATCACTTGCTATCCTTATCCTTTGTTCTTGCTTAATGTTGAGCAGTTATGCCAAAGCCCCTGGCATGAGGCAGAGATGTGAGGTAAACAGCTGCATGTGCCAAGTCTTAGTTTGTCTAATGAACCTCAGTGGAGGAATCCATGAGACTCATTATTTCATCTGCATATCCAGCAGCAAAGCCCCTGACAATGAAAATATTGTCAGAAAATGCTGAGAAGAAAACTCAAACACAAATTCAGAGTGAGTACTGGTGAAGCCTTCACTGCATGAAGAATCCTCAGGGCAAAAAGAGATGCTTTTTATCCCTGCTACTCCAGTCCCAAGAGACTAAGAATTACAAGAGGACAACACTGTTTCTACAAGCACAGTTGGATTCTTGGTTTGGTTTCCAGCAATGCAATCCAGCAGTGGCTGTGGCAGAAACAGTTCGACAAAAGATGCGAGACTTGGCTTCAAGTGCTACAAAGGAAGCGGACCTGGCAGGAGGATTAATTAGACAAGGGGGCAAAATAAATTAATGAGAGATATTAGAATAACAGGCTTGGATTCCAGCCTGTATCATTAAACACAGATATACTATATGGACAAAAGTATTGGGACAAACGCTTATTCATTGTTTCTTCTGAAATCAAGGTTATTAAAAAGAGTTGTATCATGCTTTTGTGGGAGCAACTGTCTCTACTGTCCATGCTGTCCACATTGGAGCACTGCTGTGAGGATTTGATTGCATTTAGCAAGAAGAGTGTTAATGAGGTCAGGACATTAAATGATGACCACCCCAACTCCCCAACTCGTCCCAGAAGTATTGGATGGAGCATCATCATTCCAGAGAACACAGTCCCACTGCTCCACATCTTAATGCGGCAGGCTTTATACCCCTCTAGCCCACTCCTGGCATTGGGCATGGTCCCATTAGTTCATGGTTATCTGCTCCTGTTATCTGAGTCCCATGCTGTACCTCCCTACAGGGACTAGTTTAGCTGTGTGTGTGTGTTTGTGTGCGTTTGCACATCTGTGTCAGCAATGGGCACAACTTAAAGCAGCTGAATGCATTCATTGGAGGGACTGTCCTTAAAAATGTGGACATATGGTGTATGTTGTAAAATGTATAAAATAAAATGTAGGGGAATGTATATGCGTGAGTTACTAAAGTTCCTTACTAATTTAAGGGTTCTTCACATTAACACTGCTCTATTACAATCAAGGTTTTTTGTATGTCTGTGGGAATCAACAACAGATAGGAAGCTGAGGTTGAGACAGATGAGATGAAATACTAGAGAAAACTAGAAAAGGGAACTGGAAAAGAGGGCAGTTCTTTCCATATGTTCAGTTTAACTGCAGCACTGTAACCTTGATGAACCTTGACACTCCATGAAGTGCACTGACGCAGTTCCTTTCCACGCCTGTGCTGATATGACCTCTGAGCAGTCAATCAATCCGACTACACCAAAAAGATCCCAGCATGAGCTCACATCACAGCCTGGGAGAATATTTAACCAGAGAGCTCAGGCGCCTAATGTTTACTGCTACAGGTTAAACTGACGCTGTATGGACACCATCAGTTGTGCAATAAATGTTTGTGGCTGGTCATTTTTCGCATGGACACGTGGACTGTGAATGAGTCACTGGGTTAAAGTTAGGGTTATAAATAAGATGAAGCATCTGGTAACAAATGATGAGGGTTAGACTTGGACCTTAAACAAATGAAATCTGCTTATTTAGAAATGAATATATGCAAAAGTGTGTTTATTTAACATCACATACCAAATACACAAGATAACATTTCAGTTTAGTGTCTGCTGATTCTGTCCTTGCCTTAAGGGATGTGTCCATGGACATGTTTTTGTGCTGCACAAATTCCCTCTCATTCCCAGAGGTATTGGGTAAGTTTAGAGTGATGGCCCTGCTATCCCGAGAGCCCTCTCTGCCAAGTATGTGTGTGTGTGTGTTTTAGTGTCTCAGTTCACTCTTACATAACTCCAGATATCATCATAAAGCTACCGGGCTTGCATTAAACACTCCATATCACTTACTTCCTAGGCATGCTTAAAATTCTTTTGAAAACCTAAAAAATAATAAAAAAAACAACAACAAACAAACATACAAACAAACACACACACCCTTTTTCTGTGTTTTTCTGGAATAAACTGCACAAACAAACCCCACACCCCCCCCCCCCCACCCCCACCCCACGTTCACTCTTTCATCCCTCTCTCATACACAAACAGGCCCATGCCCTTCTCTGGTCTTAAACACACACTTATGCTGAAAGAGATCTATGTGTTCTGATGGTAGTGAGTGATGAGGGACTTTGTTCTCATCACCAAGGGACTTCAGGAGTTGCCGGGTTATCGCTGCTGTCCTATGAGACTGAAGTTCTGACGTAAAGCGCACAGGCCTCGCGCATAAGTGCTCCAGTACATCTGAAGCAGCAGATCCTTTCTGACTAGATTCTGATGTCTTTCAATCTCAATACAGAATTTAACACGTCTGACTGACACCTGCCTGTTTGACACTGACAGCCAGAGAGATGGTGGAGAATGTGGGTTTGAACGCTGTAGGAGGAATACAGGATGAACAGCAGGGCTGATGAAAAAGCAAGCAAAAGAAGCCACAGTTGAAACTCTATTATCTCCTGCATTTAAAAGAGCAATTGTTGGCATGTGTGTTGAAATCAGTTACACCACTACCGTCCTTCACTCCACCCTAATCAAGTAGTCTTGAGATACTAATATTTAATCACTGCTGAAACAAAACACAATATTCATCCATCTTGGATATAGTAAAGTGGCATAGTGGTAATAACTGTACTAAATATGGATCATTATTGTATGAATAATTATTGGGCACAAGGCAGGAAGGACACCAGTCCATCATAGGGTACCACACAGAGCCATTCACTTAGACAGAAGGCCATTAGCATTTACCTACATCTACCATGGGTGTTTTTGGAAGGTAGAAGGAATCCAGGGGACCCAGTAGAAACCCATACATACATGGTGAGAATAAACTCCTCACAAGCCCCTGGAGCTGTGCAGCAATGTGCCCACCAAAGTATCGCCATTTTTTCATCCATCCATTCAGCTTCACATTTGCTTCTTCCTGGTCAGGCTTGTGGATGGTCTGCAGCCTACCTGGAATCATGGGGTAGAAGGAAACTCTACTTCCTGGAGAAGGCATCTTCTGTTACATCATTTGTTAAAGAAACATTTGGCCTAAAAAAATAACATTTGCAATTACAATTTCTCTTACCCCACCTAGTTGATCAGCCAAGATATTTTTTTACATCTGAAAGCTTCTCTAGTTTTGCACGACAGCTACCAGGTTCATGTAGCTAACAAAAAATAGAAGCCTATAGGGGCCATGTTAGCATTGTGTGTGGTATTGAGTGGTAAAGAATTAACTCTCTCTCTTTTTCCTTCTCAGAGTAAATGGCCACCCAGCCTGACCTGCTGGAAGATTGCCCGCTGAGGTCCCCTCTACCTACGTCAGAACAGCTGCCACCTACCAGTCCGACCATCAGGCCCCCCACCCACCACCACCCATACCAGTCCAGCGGCCCACCCTCCTACCACTGCTACCTGTTTAATGACCATGAGTTTAAATGGACTCGTAACTATCTGCCACTATTAATATCACCACTATAAACTATCTACACCATGATTGTTATATTATGATTATGATCAGAGCAGTTCAACAGTATAGATGATTTGGAAATTTTTCTCAATAATGTTTAAATAGTTCTGACCAGAGGAAGATGGGTCCCCCTTGTGAGTCTTGATTGCTCCCAAGGTTTCTTCCTCCAGCTCTGAGGGAGTTTTTCCTTGCCACTGTCACCGTTGGCTTGCTTACTGGGGGTCTTGGATCCTTCATATCTTATGTTATTTCTTTTTTTTTTTTATAAATTACTAATTATGTAAAGCTGCTTTGTGACGACAACAGTTATAGAAATAAATTTGACTTGACTTGACTTGACTATTGTATGCCTTAATCATCATACATTTCCTCAAATCTCACTAAATCATTCAGTAATCTCAAACAGACTTACCTATGTAGTTTTGGATATGGGGATTATTTGTTTGCCTCCTAACCCAGTATAAAACCAGGGACATAAACTTTCAGAACACAAACATGTCTTGGCTGATTAAGGGCAAGGAAACTGTGAAACTGTGAAACTGTATGAATTAGATTTTTTTTCACCAAACTAGTCCTAAACCAGTGGGGGTAGCAGGGGGCAGCTGTTTCCTGTCTCCTTCTGTCACTGTGAGTGCTGACAGGTGAGCCAGACCCGTGGGCCTGATGGGAAACAGTGACGCACAGAAGCTCAGTACTACAGCCCTGAGGGGGGGAAAAGGAAAAGCAGATCACACACTCCCTCTCTCTGTCCAGATGAGCAGCCCTTCTTCTCCGCCCAAGAGGGGTCTGCAAGCCCTACCCGTGAGCTTTTGCTTGGTTCACAGCTGTCTCATTACACAACCAACAAATGTGTGGCGTGAGCAGAGTCAAGCAAGGTCACCCACTTCGGTACAGAAGAGAAAACAGAGAGAATGCTAGGCAACTCATTAAAGGAATATTCCAGCATTTTCAGAGAGATAGAGGTCTGTTTCGCGACCCAAGCCTGACAGGGCCCAGTAAAGTATCCGATTTTGGACCAGGTTTGGGACAGTTTTGTATGTGTACCACTAAGCTCAGGTTTTCAAAGAGTTCAAAGATTTTTATGTAGCAGTTATGTAGTTTTTTTCTTTCTATCTGTCTCATATGCTCTCTCTCTCTCCCTTCTTCTCTCTCTCTCTCTCTCTCTCTCTCTCTCTCTCTCTAGCTTTCTCTATTTGGAGTACCAGGTTTGGTTTAGGTTCAGGTTTCAATCTGACCAGTTGCTTAAACTCCTGGTTAAAGATCAGGTTCAGGCTTCACTTCTATGCTCATGCAGACGTCTAACAGGAAAATGTCAAATTTTGTCAATAAATCTTTAAAAGTATGTTACTGATTTAATTCATTTTACACATATATTTGACTGAAGAATTTCTGATGCTTGAACTCCAAAACGCATGTTGTGTGCAAACATTTACTGACAAAATTCAACAGCCCCACCCCACATGCTCATGTGGGGCTCACGTAGGTGGAATGTAGGCTAGGTAGGTTCCAGGCGGGCATAGGCTCTGAGTGGGTTTGTACATGTGTTGTTACTAGGACAAAGTTGGGCTTCCCCAAATGGGCCCATTTCTTACAGCCCACCCTAATCTCACATGGGTCCCATCTAGGCCCATTGTTCAGTGTACAACCCAGATGAGGCCCATGTTTTACCCCTTCTGGTCCAGCACTGACCCTGGTGGGATCGTGGTGGACATCCATATGTGGTGCCAACTTGGAACCCTAGACAAAACGTTCTGGTTCCCTGTTGGGCTACCCATACAGGCCCCACATGGCCTGTGCTATGAGTGTGTTTAACATTAGAGGGTTTTCAATTATTTTCTAAGTACATGCCAGGATGATTGTCAACAGTATGTCATGAGGTAATCAACAGTTGATAACAGCCACTGATATAATAGAGAAAAGTAATGTAGGAATTAAAGCAGAAACTCTTTGCAAAAGGCAAAACCCCCTGTTCTCTTCTACTGCTCTCATATCACTCCTTCAGTTATCTTAATATCGCTCTAACGTAAGAGAAGAACAAGGGTTAAAAGAGAGAGAGGGTGGGGGGTGAGATGAGAGGTAAAAGATACATTGCAAATGGGATTAAAAGCTAGAGGGCTAAGACAGGGGGGCAAAAGTTTTACCTTGAAAGAGAAAACAGCAAACAGAGAGAGGAATGTAAAAAAAGACAGGAAAGGAAAGGGAGGGAGACAGAAAGTGGGAAAGTGCAGGACAGAAGAAAAAGAGGAAGGGCATGAAAATGGAGGGAAAGAGGAAAAGGCTTATGGATACAATATGAAAGAGCAGGAAAGGCACTGATAAGAAAAGTGTTAGTGAATGTACGAGGGAGAAAGCAAAGGATAGAGGGATGAAATATCTTGTAGGACCATGAAAAAAAATCTCATTGGTTCTATTATCAGGGGTCACTGCCTACTATATCTGTGTAGTGTTGTCTATTTAAACAGGCTTTTATAAACACATAGAAAAGCAGTGCTGTGGAAAAGGCCAGTCACATATTTAGTTTCCAGTCAAAATGGCCATTCAGTAAAAGTTTTTTAGATGTTTTTCAGTAGATTCGATTTAAAGCAACATTATGTAGCAATTTAGCATAATGATGATACACTGACTTGTAATAGGGAGAATGGTGTCTGTATCTTTGCAACTCCGGGCCAAAACGCTACTACTATGCTATGTAACTTTGATGGACCTGCCTGAGACTGTTTTCATATTTGTGCAAATTCCTGTTTTACTCTACCACCTCAGTAGAGTGCCGATTCTATATCTCTCAGCTTGTCCAGAAAAGCATGTGTAAATCGTTTCCATAAGGGGGGGCTTAAGGCATGATTTGTAGGGGTTGCTCAGGAGCAAAAATACCAAAACACCAAGCAGTTGGTGCTTAGAACTGACAACCCAAGAGTCCAGACCTCAACATTATTGAATGTGAGTATTAGAATTCTGAGGAGCAGAAAATGCTACAGCTTACTTGGAGGCGAAAAACAAATACCTTAAAGCTGTAAACAACAGTGAACTCCCTAAAAAAAAAACAAAAAAAAAAAAACTAAATTATATGGACAAAAGTTTTCAATCTTCTCATGCATCATTTCTTCTGAAATTAATTGTATTAAAAGAGTTTAAAATATCCTGGTTTTGTTGGAGTCTCTACTGTCCAGGGAAGCTATTCTACTTCATTTTTGAAACACTGCAGTGATTGCATTCAGCGACAAGAGTGTACTTGAAGTCCCACCCCACCTCTTCCCCAATTAATCCCAAGTTTTGGATGAAGCACCATCATTCCAAAGAATTCTCTACAGGGATTAGACAAACTTGTTCAGCTTGAAGTAGCTGAATGCATTAGTAACTTATTTAATGGCCAATTTCACTGGAAATGCAATGAAGGGTTAATGGGTTTTGCATATCACTGTAAATACTCTAATTGAACTACACTGTGCTTGTAATACTTGTCCTGTGTCGCTGTTCCAGAACAACTGCTGCGTGGCACAAAGCCGTTACTCAACTCTACCCTAAATATTATTGTGGATGATGACAGTGCCCAGGCCTCGAATGTGTAGCTGTTTTGTGTGTGCCAAGAAACAAAGGACAAACTGGCATTTGGTATCTTATATCAACACAGGTGGCTCCTGCTGGATCCCAGTCAAACCTTCTTCAGTGCATGGGACAGTACTCTGCACACACACACACAGCGGGAAATGACATGGGCTTTTATGTAACCTGCGAGAAACAGATACAACATTGGCGCTAAGATGTTTTGGCTGACTTTGAGCTTCCTTCCTCTGACGGGCCCAAAGCAAGTCTGCTTTGTTTGATTGTTTGTCTTTTTTTTTCTTTTTCTTTTTTTTTTTTACTAATTTTCCATCACTGAATTGTGTAAACAGGCCAATTCCATCAGAACCGACTGCATTTTAACATACAATTATTATGTTACCCCATGAGATGGGAATGAGTTTCCCAAGTAAAGTCTACTTATTTTTGACAGTTTTTGCAAAATTCAATAGTAAATTGTTGGTGAAGTGTGGTAGATAACAACACTGCCTTTCCTGTGGCACACTGGGGTTTGATTCCTTGGTTGGGAAGTACAGTAAGAGTCCTTGATCAAGACTCCTAACACTACAATCACCCACCTGTGACAAAATTCTCTATAAAATAAAAGTCCTAAACATTTGCCATTTTTAAGATACAAGATTGTGACCAGTGACAATACGTTAAATACTTATATTTAACATGTTTCCACTTGCTGTGATATATTTAGTAGCGTAAAGCCTTCTGCCCTCCTATTTTCCATTTCTATCTCCAACTAAGCAAATTAACATAATTTCCTGACCTGAATTGTTCATTTGGTTTGATTTGGGGTGTGTGACTCATGGCCATTAGAGCGTTTCTTGGTAAATGGGGGTCTGCAGGCTGAGATTACTGTGTCTCGTTTCCTCATGCCAATCAGAGGCGCTAATGAGTGGACGCTCGGTGGCTCTTTCCTGCTGGGAGCATAATCCTGTTGGTTCACTCCAGTAAACATTCTCCACACGACACCTACCTGCACACAAACACAGCTCTTCACACGTTGACACTATTGACAACTGTCCATCAGTCATCGTCCCGCCCACTGCAGCCTGCGGGGTAGGACTGCGCGTGTGTGTGTGGAGCCAAGATGGTGGCGGCTGGCATCCTTGAGTGTGTTTCCAACGGCGCTCATTCGGCCTGTCTCCCAGAGGATCAAGCCTGATCCCCATGCTGTGTTTTCACACAGGTCTGGCCGAGCGCTATGCCAACAGCGTTGTATAACTCAGACGCTGACAGCGAACTGCTGCAAGGCCTGTGTTTCTCCCAGCTGAGTGAGCAGGAGCCATGTGAACCAAGAGTTGTTAAATCATTTCCTGACACAATGGTTGGTAGGGTAGATCAGTGTTGTTTTGGTGGGAGCCTGGCACGCTGCAGCAGGAGACGGAGTCGGACAGGACAGTCATTAAAAGGCTCTTAAGCAGAGCACCTTGTACAACATGAGACTGAGTTGTTTGTTTAAGTGTCTGATTGTTTAATAGAGCAGATGACAGGACACAATTTCCCGACTGGGCCTGGCAGTGGATGCTTAGAGTGAGGGCCCATATGAAGACAAGGAAAGAGAAAGAGAGTCAGAGAGAGAAGTAGCGTAAGTATAGGTTATGTAAGATTCCATTGACGGGTTGTGTCATTTCTGAGAAAAGTCGGATGCTGGTGAAGTCGGGCCATTTCTGTTTGTTGGAAAGTATAAACTCTTTCAAGGTTATAAACAAAGAGGACATCATGAAGATGTACAGAAGTGAAGTCACCATCTTCATTCACTTGACTTATCAAAGCAAATCTAGAATTTCTTTGGTGTTATTTAATATAAAAATGTCTGACAGTTCTGAATTCTGAATTTGGGCCTTTATCTAGTAAGGGCTCTAAAAATGAGATCAGTCTTGGATTCTGTAAAATACCAAATGTACACACAACCAAACTGTACACACATCACCCCATGTCATTTTTATTGTGATTAATATCTGTAAATTAACGTTAATCAGACAAATTGAACTGTACTGTACTGTATTCTCTACCTGAACACCAGCTGCTGTACACATTACTTGCACTGTACACTTTGTTTACATGACAAATGTGATGCTGGTCCACCTCAACATACTTCACTTGAACATACTGCACACCTCTGCCTCTGTCTATATTTATTGTATTGTATTTATTGTCTAGTGTACTTGTTTCAAGCACCTTGCCTCTTGTCTATTCTTATTGCACCGCTGTCCCACATCTTTACCTATTACTGCACTGGAGATTTAGCCTAACAGTGTCTCGTTGTGCTGTACTGTAGAAATAAGGACTATTTAAATGACAAAAACAGGATATTTACATGTGACACTGTTGTGTGTTTACATGTGCAGCTGCCATGATTTAAGTAAATGAAAAAAAGTTGATGAAAAAGCTGAGACATTCCATATCATACAGCAAAGATTCTACCACACAAGAGGCCATGTATTATCTTTCAGTATAATATTCCATTTAGATATATAGGGTGAAAATGTAGCTGTTGGAGAGTTTGCTGATATTTCTAAAGGGTTATTGATAGTTAGGTTAACTTAACTTCATCACCATAGACAATGACATTTGAGTTAAAACACGTATTGAACCATGAACCTTGTATTAAACCATGTATAATACAAGGCACTGGGCAGCCACTGCAAACGTGCCTGTGGAACACACTCTCTTAGAACACATGAATTATTCAGTCAAACATTTATGTAAATTTCAATGTGAACTGTAGGAATCATACTTTCAGAAAAGAGACTAGATGTTTTCTACTTAAAGGATGCAATTATGGTAATACCTTACCAGCAAAGTGGTGTGCATAGAGGTTCCCATAGTTAAAATGTTTTAACATAGTTCCTTAGTTAAAATGTGGATCTAAATCATAAGAACACCCGTAGTAAGGCATATATATATATTCTTTAACAGTAGTAAAAGTTCTTGGACATTCTCATTTAGAAATAATTAGTATCTGGAGGTAAGAGGTTCTTTCTGGTGGCAACAGGAATTTATGATCAGCTGTATTTTAGAGGGAAACTCTTCTCGTTTATCTCCATGAACATGATGCCCTCCCGTCTACAGTACTGTCCAGCAGTCACAAGACCAAGACAGGAAGTCCAGGACATCCCCACCCTCTGTGCTAACAAAAAGCTTCCCAGACAAAGCAATAGGTCATGCATCTACCCCCCCCCCCCCCTTCCCCCTACATCCTCGACTCTTACCAAGAGTCTCATGTTCAGGGAGTCCACATGCTGAACTTTGGTATCAAGCAAACATGCTAACCGTAATCAACTTGCAGCACTGAGGGGCTAATTTGATTTAGGAATATGCTCACTAATCTGTAATATGTATTTCTAATCTGTATTCTGTACACTATTCTTTTCTGGTCTAATCCAGATGAGGGGGCATATGTGGTTGGTGTGGCGCCACAGATAACACCACTACCTGAAACTGAGCTACCACACCATGTTGGAGACTGGGGTTCGATTCCTGGCCTGGGTGACTATAATGCGCTACACCAATAAGAGTCCTTGGGCAAGACTCCTAACACTCTATTGGCCCACATCTGTAATATGAGTAACCATGTAAGTTGCTCTGGATAAGCGCATCTGTTAAATGCTGTAAATGTGGTAATAAAGGTAAATATATTACATACACTGATTTTATGTTATGTTAAACCTTTAACAGGTGTTGTAAACACAAGGTGACCTTTTCTGAAATTGAGATTGAGAAAAGACGTGTTATTTCACGCCTAGAATTACCCTAAATGGGCAAATCAACCAGCTGGTTGTAAAATAAAAATATAAATATAAATATATATTCACTTTCCAAAGAAAAATCTCCAAAATGGTGACTTTACAGGAAAAGGCAAAAATGCTCTTGGAATGAAAGTTATTGTAAAATAAGAGTTTATTCCAGGTAATTTAGAGCATTTCTACTGGTCTGTTCAGAATTATTCACAGTGTACAGAGCAACTACAGGGTTCAAATCATGGAGAAAACTAAAAACGGACAAAATACATGGTTTTCATTGGACATCAGCAATATACATATATAATGTATTTCTCAGTGTGACTGTTAAAGGGTTAATTGTGTTAATTTGTCAAAGGGTTCAGCGCTATCAGAGAACTCATGGAACAAAGCCTTTGCCATGTTAAAGTCACGCAAGCTAAGGATTAGGGCTCATTAAAACCTACCCACTGTTAACGCTTATACCAATTAATTACACCAGAGTCAGTCAGACATGGTGTTTCACTTTAATGCAGGTTACACAATGAGACGGCAGCTGTCCTATCCAACTAGAGCAGTATTCACTAACGCTAACATGTGGTTCAGAAGAATAGACTTCCAGTCCTAGTTCCTCTAATCCAGCCTGAAGTTCATTTGGGTTCATTATTAACACGCTCGCACTGAATCAAACCTGGCAGTTGTTTCGGAATCACCGTTTCATTTGACCTTGTTTGAAGGACAGTGAAAGAAGATGATCAAACTGAATACTTCTTAGGTTCCGCAGAGAACTGCCTAAAAGTGCAGCAAGGCTTTGAACTGTCAGACACACCGAGGAGGAATGCGCTCACACACATTCTCTCTCCCTTTCTCTTTTTTACTTTTCTTCGTTTGCTTCCCTTCTCTCTCTCTCTCTCTCTCTCTCTCTCTCTCTTTTTCTCTCTGACTCTAGCACTCACATGAATACCAAATTCGACATCAGCCCACTGCTCCTTGCCTTTGTTCTTATGTTGTAGATGTGAACACAATGGGAGACTCTACGTGTTTAAACCCAGACACCCCGCCGAAATCTATCAGGCCTCGGGAGGGAGCTTTTCAGGAAGTTTAAAGGTAAAGAATACATGCAGCAAGTGCTGATTTGCAAATGAAGAATGCTGAAAATGACTATGTCGCTCGCAAGACTCTCTCACACAGTGGTTGTTTTAAGTTTCAGAATTCTGTCTTCATGAACTCTGACTTCTAATCAGGGTAGCTGAGGAAACGGACAAGGTGGTGTGCAGCCTTACTTCCTGTCCAACGTGAGTCAACATGAAAAGACTTTGCGACGGCTTTGAATGCGCCAGTTCACCTTGTAGTTTCATTTAGGAGCAAGTTATAACCAAACAGAACAAAAGAAAAAACACACTGCCATCTGTTTTTCTGAAAATTGATTTTTTTTTCTTGGTTTGTAAAGTAAAAAGGTTGTAGAAGTGGACTTGACAAGCTATTTCACAAGCTATGACAATTGATTTAGCTGTTACTATGGAAATAAAATGTGTCATTACAATTGATGTGTAATAACTTGTAACAAAAACTGCCAACGCTAGCTAATATGTGCTTTCTCCAAGTCACAAGAAGCAAGCCAAACTGCTGCTAATGCAACGGCAATAGACAGCTGAACACACTTACAGTGTCAGTTCTATTATATCAGCTAACAGACCAAATCACTGGCTAGTTTCACACTAGAGGGCTTTCTAGCCAATAAGGTTTGCGTATATTGAAAAAGCGCATAAAAAACTATGGCTATTCTCTCTTATCAGTTGGCATGAGTGGCTGGAGACTGGAGAAATGACTGGTCCTGCGGATGGTCCGATCATAACAAGCAGCTGGTCTGAAATATGGCTCTGCCCTGCTCTTGCAGAGCTGTCTGGTGCATTTGCACTCCCAGACGTGTGTCCCAAACAGTTGTAAAGACGATTCTGCTAAAAGCAAAGACCCAGTTAAACCTCTCCATTCTGCTTGTTTCCATGATGCTTCTAATAATGGTAGCCCATGTCATCTAAATTTTCTTTGCATTACTGTAATGTAACTTATTTCACATTTTGTTTTGACAAACCTTATAATTGTGTGTTACTTATGCGAAATGTTTGGATGGATTCCCAGCTAGTGAGTGATGGGGGAGATGAAGACCCATCTAATCCATGCAGAGAGAGAGGCCAGTTACACTTTCTAGGACCCCTAGGGAATCAAACCTGCCATCTCCCAATGATAAGGCCAACGCTTAGATAGCTGCTCCACTCTGGAGCCCACCATGTGGCTTTCATATGTTGTGCTGTGGAGTGACTGGACCAAAGCAGTGTTAAACTAAATAAACCAAGGCCAGCTTTGCGTAAACTTTGGCGGACTTGGCGTGCTCTTTCATACCCACCAAAGCGCAGATGTGTGCAGTTGTTTAAAATGCATTCTAAACACTGGACTGGTTTAAATGTGTTTAAATCATAATTTTATGTAATCCCACAGTGAGCCAAACAGTCCTCGATCCTTCAGACGGAAAGTCTGGAACAGTGCTCTGTAGGTAACAAAGATCTAATGCAATTACATCTAAGTGGCCCGTATATTATATCTATAATAAGTTACTCTGAAGTACAAAATGAACTAAAAAAAGAGCCGCGAGTTTCAATGAGCTGAGCCTGCCAGCTGAAATTACCCCGAAAATGAAGTATGACTCAAATGGAGCTCATTTGAATTTGCTTCAGTATCTCCACTGGCAAGCACTTCAAATAATTGGCTAGCGGTGTAATGACTATATTCCCATTAATGATCTGATTCTTACACACCCCAACAATGGTCCAAATGACTGTTCAGTAATTTTACAGCGAACTGTACCTCCGATTCTATTTCCTCCAAGATATTTGATGCAGGCCTTAATTAGATTCACTGACTGAAACAAAGTAAGTTTATCTAATTATAAGTGCAAAAGAGATGAGAGATGTTAACAAAGTGGTTTTATGTAACTGAGGAAGGCTTTAGGTGTATTGGAGCCTACAGAAGTCTGGTGACGTCACGCGCATGCCTGGTTTGGAGAGGGGTGGGTGGGAGCCACAGTTATTCTCAGGAAACGCTGGGAGGGGTTCTTCTCTTATCTTTCACTGCTTTCCCTCCTCGTTCAGGCCCACCAACCCTGCCTGCCTGTTCACACACCACACACACACACATTCACACCTCAGCAGTGCAGCTAGACGTCTGAGATAGACTGCCCTCTTTAAACATATGGTTATCTGAATTTAGGCAGGACTGGCTCTGTGGAAAGGAGACAGATTTGAATGAAACCATTGAGGCACCAGTAATCGAGTGGCATAATTTCCTTTGACCATAATTATTATCCATTCCTAATTAAGGATTTGTTTGATCACCATCAAGCTCAAGTATTTCAGGCAGTATTTATGTAAATAAATTAATATTTCTTTTTAAGGTGCTTTGAACATAATGAAAATACCGCGTTACATAAATTCTTATTATTATTATTATTAGTAGTAGTAGTAGTAGAGGTAGTAATAGTGGTAGTAATAGTATTAGTCTTATTATTAGTAGTAGTAGTATTATTCATGTTTTAAAAAAAATGGTTGTAAAGTATGGAGCCTGGCTCCATACTTCCTACTCAAAGTATATCTTCCTATACACCCCACTGATCAAAACAACATGCAGCCAATAAAGTGGAGGAAATAGCCCCTAAGGAAGCTCTTGTTTACGCGCTGGTCAAATTAGACACTGACTCCATTTCTTAGCTATGCTATGCACCGTAAGCACTAGTTACTGCACTCAGCATCTACAGTGAAAGAAAAGGTTAACACAGCAGATCCGCCCTGTATTTCTCTGGAAAGGCCTTAATGACAGTGTAGAGGGCTCTTTATGACCATGTGCAACCTTCTGACGTGCTTAAGAGGCTCTTTTATGGCCGAATGAAATAGCGCAGTGCCACGCAAGGGTCGATTGGTGTGGACAGAGGGCGTGGTGTAAAGGTGGAGGTGATGTAGTAGGCCACGGCCTGAGACAGCATGTTCTGGAGTGAGACAAGGAGGAACAGGAAGTGTGCTCCACAGACTAAACTCCACTGTCCCACACAGAGGCCTTTAATCCTCGCTTAATTACATCACAAGATCAAAAGGAAAGGCCAGGTCTGGGCCAGGGCCCACGCTGGTACAGGAAAGGCCAGGGGGTTGAAGTGGGTGTATGGGTACAGCTAACCTATTAGCCTTAGCGAGGGCCTGATAAACCAGGCTCATTTCCCCTCCCAGTCATGGGAACGACACAGCCCTGCTTGAGCCTTACGTTAATGGAACAAACCACTGGGCACTGGGAATGCCGCCAGCTTCCTGCAAAGACACGGCACCAGTACGCGGGGCCTTTATTTTCCCCAAAACACACGGACACGGTAGGTTTCTCATTCATTAAAATTCCTCAGCAATCCTACATCGCATGTGAAGTTCACATTGTCAGGTGTAATTTTCCAGCTCTGTTTTCAAACTAAATCAAAGCACACAGTCAAACAGTCAGATCACATTGCTCTCTCCGAAGCCCCGGAGCCATCCACACTTCGTTACCGAGCCCTGTTGCTGTTGCCCTACAAAATGCAAAGATACTGCATTAGGGATTCTCTTTGAAGTGCTTGTAAGGTCTCCGTGTAGCAGTGGCAAGCAGGACTTGTATGTTCCATGGTGTACGTTTCGACATCTCCCGTAGAGGAAACCTGTTTGCATATTTCCTAAACCATACCACAATTAGAAGCATGCCAATTCCACTTCCATTATCTCTATCTAGCCTAGAGAGCTATAGCTGGCCAACAGGTGCTCCATGACCTCATGTCTTCCCATTCTTTTGTCTGCAATATTTTTTTTTTTTACCTTCCATCAACACAGTGAACAGGGTAAACAGAGTCGAGAAAGGGCCTATTCTAAAGGGTCAGCTGCGGGAAAGGCCCCTGTCCCTCTGCTAGGACATCATTGTTCAAAGAGAAGCCGTGGCTGTCCTAGAACTGGCCGTGCCAAACCCTTTCCAAACACAACACGCGGCCCTGTGGGGGCCGGTGAGGATCAGACCTTGACGGGTGTCGGATCACAATGTTTATTACGGCTCCACATGTTTTCTCAGGACAGAATGTGAAGATGTGTTTAAGTGTTCAGTAAATCTAAACTGGCCCATGCCTGTTCAGCTTGTATTGTGTTCTTACAATTTATATTGATGTCAGTGTTCAAGCCCACAACGCACAAAATACGTGATTCTGTGTAGTTTTGTGAAATTACCTAATTCTGAACATGTGTGCTTCGTGTTAATAGCATATGTTAAAGAATCCAATATAAACAGCGAGATGTTTACAGTGCAGCTGAATCTTAATTTAGCTCATTAATTCACTTCTCATATGTACATTTTTATTAAGCTCTGTTTTAGCTGCTAGATGTATAATAAATTCTGGAATAAAATCTTATATTGAATGTATAAGAAATTTAAACATGATGTCTTCCTATTGTGTGAACTCACACTTTTGGGGATGCAAAGTTATGGTAAGATTACTGCAACAGCAGATTAATAAATATTTATATATTTATGTCAGGGCCCAAAAACAGAATTTGTGAAAAAAAACATCGAACAGTTTGCTCCAAGCAGAATCAATATTTTAACATTTCCATTCTTTTTCCTATTTTCTATTCTTTATCCCTGCCCCAACATAGCGCTTCTGGAACCATTACATGGAGGCTGAAAATCTAAACCGTACAAGAAAAAAAAAAAACACTGAAACCTGTTCATTCTGTCTCTCACACAGATCTCTAAACCTAAAAAACATAAACTAGTTGGGGTTTGGAAAGCTCTTAAGCCCAGCAGTTTGTGTTGAAGATTTGATCATTCAATAAATTGCTCCAACATAAGTATGAAATGTCCAGAAGAACTCATCAGCTCTTATGGTCAAAATAAGACAGATTACCATTTCAAAACAAACACGCTAGATAAATAGTTTTATGGATCTCAACATGCGATATTAACAGAATCGTGTAAAAGTGTATAGAAAAGGACTCGTTCAGAACTACTGCTGATTTCTAGGTGTGATAACCGAATTGCTCTATAGCTTAAGCACAAAAATACCATAAATATGCCCTATAATACAAACAATACACATAATAAAATCCCATGAGATTACTTATTTATCTAAAATCATTAGGAAGCTTTGAGGGAAGACATAAGTAATAAGCTAGCGGGCTACATTAGTTATAGCGAAGGTTTTTATGGTCAAGATAGGCATAAAGGCTAGACTATACATTGTCAACAGTTAGAAATGTTCTTATTAAAAACAAAGACTGGCTGCATATGCTTGCCAAACAGTCGGAATTACGAGCATGTCGCGTTCAAGTGCTTTGTTGTGGGAGCAACATGAAAAATGGCGTACACAACTCCAGCTAATGTAACGTTAAGACTTTGCACCGCGCTAGCAGAGCAGTCAATGTTCTAAGGATAGAATGATAAGTAGCATTGTTTTATATGCTGTTACATGCTCACAAATTGCAGATTAACATAATGTGCCAAAAAAAAACAGCATTAACAACAACTGCAGTGTTAAAAATAAAAAAACTAACTACGTACCATTCAATACTAATTCTGTCTTCTTCTCCGCCATGTTAAAAGATTGAACCTTAACTTAGGACATTGGGTTTTAAAATTATCTCAGAATTTCCACTACAAGCTCTGACTTGAAGGTGGTGGGGGTGGGGGTGATTCATATGCATTTTCCGGGTCAGGAACTGGCATTTACCATATTTCCAATAGCATGTGAAGTAAGTAATGAACTATTTACTGTTTAGCATGCAACACTGTTTCCCAGTAACATATTCTTAATTATTTTCAAACCCTGCCTTAACATAACGTTTCTAAAACAGCTGCTGAACATTACACAATAAAACATGAAACCCTGTTTATTCAACCTGTTTTGTACCTTTTCATATTTAACCTGTTCTATTTTCTCACAGATCTCCAAACTGAAGACATAAAACAATTAAATGGTTGGTTTGGAAAAATCTTAGAACCTGCATTAGATCAACCTCATAATAATTCACGGGAGGTTCTTATGATCGTAATAACTACAAAGTCACCATCACGTTGTAAATAGTTTGCAATCCTCCCATTAATAAAAAGCATAGACATGCTAGCTAAGCGGTTTGTTGAATCATGACATGACACAAAGTGTGAAAGGGGTAAGGAAAGGACTGAGGACATTCAGAGCTATTACCTACTAATCTGGTGTGATCACCCTTCAGCACAAAACAAATCATTAAAATACCATAGAAATCTCAAACTTGCTCAAATCTCAAAAAGCTGAATGAAACCTGAGTGAAATATTTACAAGCAGGAGCTTATGTGCTTCAGAGTAAAAGGAGAGGAGCCAGAGCAGTGAGAGGTAAAAGTACACCATGTTGTCACAAATGCCTAGGATGGAGCGCAAACACTTCAGTTTACTACATCACCTGTTTCAGACAAGGCACTGTGCCATCCCTTCACCAGACATGGTGGAAAGGCCAATGTCCAATGACGTATCAGTCCAGTGCCTCCAGTCTTTATCAGATTAGGAAATGGGATAGTAAATGCCCTCATCGGCACCCTATCAATGGATTCTGGCAATAGGATCTGGCCCTACAATAAACAAAGCAGAGGAAACTGTCTGGCGTGAAGGACGTATGGTCAACAAGACTCAAACATTCCATTTTCTTGAGTGTAGCTGTTGTTTTATTCAAGGTGTATAAATTGACACATAAATATGAACATCCCTCCATCACACACATACCGAGTGACAAAATGACACACTTGAATGTGGAACAACATAGGACTTATAAAACGCTTCGTTCGAAGCAATACGTCACATCTTTTCTTTACTCTTATAAGTTCCATAGAAAAAAATCTGATACAAGTTCATAGACTACAAAAAGGGGGTTGCTAAAGTGCATAAATGTACAGGGAAGCACACGTTGTGTAAAGAACTACAAATGACACGCACTTCTTTTGTAGGACAAAGTAACTCCAGGATCCTGGGAAATGTCCTGCTGAGCTGAGTCACTAGCCAAGACACTCCAACCTGTGCTCGCTTACCTGCCCTCATTGGCTTTTTTACTGGTATGTGCAGGACTAAAGGTGTTCTGGCTGGTGAAACACCCCGTTCTAAACCCTCAAAAACATCTATGTGTTCCCAAACTAGTGATTCATAAAGCTTATATTGGTTCTCCTTCAACCACATCTCTCTTGTGCAACAATGGTACTATAAAGACTCAGGGGGAAAAGGCCCATTTTCTTCATATTAACAGGGGTGACAAACCACCTGGACGTGTACATTTTAGAACACTTAGAGAAGCGGAAAGGGGCTTTGGTAATCCATCCTTTCAGTTCATTAGTTCACATTGTGTAAGAACGGACAATAGAAAATGTCCAACCCTGGAGGGGTGGGTTGAGTTTATGTCCAGTGTTTACCTTCCTTTAAAAAAAATCAATGAACAATAAGTTCACTGAAGTAGCGTAACATCTTGTTTTCCTTTACGTATTAATGTCCCATGACATCATCTGCACCGTCCCAGGACTTTTACCCTCCATAACCAGAGTGGCAAATCGATAGTGTTCGCTTGTGGATGAACATGCTGTCCAGCATCTTTGAACTGTGTTCATCCAGCTCCAACGGACTGATAAAACTCAGCCAGCAGAAATCGATCAATCCACCAGTGCACAGTCACACAGGCCTAGAAGCCTGTGTCATCAGCAGACCCAGCCGAGAGGCGTGAGCGAACCCTGCTAGTCGCCCTCTCTCTCTCTCTCACACGCACACTGCCCATCCAACAGTTATCTCTTCCTTTTCTGCTGCCTCATCATCTTCCGCCGCTTGACGATCATGCCATGGAGGCGCTCCAGGCCCTCCTGCAGGCCCTCTCCGATGATGGCACATGCAGGTTGGAGATGCCAGGGAGTGTGGGCACTGAGCTCGTTCAGTGCCAGCAGCCTTTCCACCTCACCAAGTGGCAGAGCACTGCGCAGGTCTTGCTTGTTGGCCACCACCAGCACGGGCACACCCTGGTTCTCCTGCAGCCGTGTGATCTTGTGCAGCTCGGTTTTGGCCTCCTCCATGCGCTCAGCATCCACAGAGTCCACTACAAACACCAGGCCATCCGCACAACGCGTATAGGAGCGCCACAGCGGCCTCAGCTTCTCCTGGCCCCCGACGTCCCAGAAGTGGAAGGCCGCAGTCCGGCCCTTCCCACCTAGGGCCACTTTGATCTTCTCCGTGTTGAAGCCCTTAGTCGGGACGGTGTTCACAAACTCATTGAATCGCAGCCTGTACAACACTGTGGTCTTGCCAGCACAGTCCAGCCCTAGAATAACAATGTGCAAGGCCTGGAAAGATGGCAAACAGGGGAAGATGGCGTGGGGCTCCGATAATCCGTTCCCCATCTCGTTCTGCCACGCTGGATGGGATGAAAGCAGAGGGGAAGGCTCAGGAGACCAGGCGCCACTGCTGCTTCACCAAATATTCACAAGGCTTCTCTCATTCCCCCTCGCTGAGAGGCCACCGCTATAACCTGAAACCAGATGAAAAGGGAGCTGATGCAATGAGGCCAGCAGTAAGGCTCTGTAACAAACACACAGTTGATGGCTTTTAGAAACTGCTTCTAAGTGGGCATGGCATTCTCTTTGTCATTCTAAAAGGCACACAGCTGTAACCTAGCTGGATGTCACCCTGTGGCAGTGAGGATGAATAGGGGGGGGGGGGGGGGATCAGCAGGGAGCACGTAAAGGTTTCATAGGCTAATTCTTCCTCCTGCCAATGGCTAATTCCCAGTCAATAGCAATAAACCCGGTAAATGAATGACAAGACGCATAGCCTCCGTTTCACTGACTTCTATTCATGCCACT
Source organism: Salminus brasiliensis (assembly GCF_030463535.1). Classification (NCBI taxonomy): domain Eukaryota; kingdom Metazoa; phylum Chordata; class Actinopteri; order Characiformes; family Bryconidae; genus Salminus; species Salminus brasiliensis. Next base: position 36,368,406 of record NC_132880.1, on the reverse strand, counting down.
TTCTGTCAGGATTAGAAGCTGTGCAGGTGGTTGCAGAACATGTTAACACATTATAGTTGTGTCACTCTTTAACAAAACCTAAAGCTCATTAATACCAGCCGTACACGTTGTCTATTGTACACATCTAAGAGGCTGGCTGGTTGGTTGGTTTGCTGGTGATTTGCGAAAGCAGTTGCTGAGGGGAACATCCCCATAAAACAGCATAAAGTGAATTCAGCTCAGAATGAAATTCGCCACACTAGACAGACAGCAAGCGGTTACCGGTACCATCCGAAATTAAAGACAGCTGTGTGTGAAAACACAGACTGACACCCACCTCAGTCGATTATACCCTCTCCTCGGGACAGAATAACACATCAAACATGAAGCTGCGGGTTCCCAAATCGTTGTATTCTCGTCCAGACTGTGTGAGATGACCACAGTGTGCTTCTCTCCCCCTCCCCGGTTGACTGATACGGCAGAGCGGCTTGCTGCTCGTTACAACACCGCTGGTCCTGCCGACGAGCAAGCGCTGCTCATTGGTCGGTTTCTACGAACACTGGCGGGGTTTTTAATCGGCGTCTGATTGGTGGAGATTTGCGTCCATCATTCGACATAAACACGCCCACCGACCACCTGTTTCGTTCCCTAACTAGTGTTGATAGGTGTGTGTGTATAAATATATATATATATCGTCTGTATTTTATAGGTTAATCTTTTTCAGATGTGACCTTTTTAAAGTGCATTTTAATTTGTGGAATTACAGGTACAGCTAGGGTTGCTTTAAAAATAGCACGTCAAGAAGTAGCATTGAACTGCACACTTGCATATTTATACTCAACACCCCACCACATCGTTATTCTTCCTGCACTGGACATTAAACTGCACATTAAAATGAACATTTTCTCATTTCTGCTTCTTAAAATGATTTTTTTTTTCTGTATATACTTTTTATTCCTATTTATTTCTTACCTCTACATATTGCAATGGTGTGTAAACTGTGTATTTCACCAATAACTGTATTATTATTATTATTATTATGCATTGATTTGAATTAATACGCCATCATTAGCATATATGTTTAGCACAGTACTGTGTGATTTCGATTGAGCCCTAATATTCACTGTAATTGATGCTGATAGCACACATTAAACGTTTACTCAATTTAAACCAACATTTTAGCAAATGTTCATTTGACATATTAACTTTTAATCCTAAATTTAAAAAAAAACGTGAGGAAATCAGTTTCCCCTTCTTTAAGTTAAAAGTTGATCATTTACAGAGTAGTCCAAACAAGGCAGCTGAGGGGAAATGAATGACAACAATTGATTAGTTTTCAAGTGTCAGTCGGAGTGTGCCAGTGAAAAGAGGGGGTGGTGGGGGGTCTCAGTAATCCGTTAGCAACTCCTCACGGCAGTTAGGAGAGCTCGGCTATCACATGGATCACCCAGCCATTAGCAGCCGTTTCATCTCGAATCAACCAGAGAGCAGCAGCGGCAGCAGGCGAGACTGGCACAATCACACGGTGAGTTCTGCCAAATACACAGTCTTGTTTTTACTTCGGTACGTTTAGGAGTTGAAGTGGTGCTTCAGTGGTCTGCTCCACCTACAGGGTTCAACCTGGCTCATAAAGGGGGGGCAGGGTGGGCGCGTTCCACCTCAGTGCGTTCCTTTTACTCGTTCGCCACCGTGTGGTCTTGTTGGACTATAAGCCTACTTGTGAGACAACAATTCATATTTGAGTGGATTTTGAGAGTCTGAGGTTGATGAAGAAAATGCCCTTGATTAAATTTCTCGGAGAAAGTGACACGCCTTGTGTTGATCATCGTCGTTTGTTTAGATAAGGTTCATACGAGATGATTGTTCAGCTTGAAAGTGAGTGACTTTAATGTGTAGGTATGTAAGGTAGAATAGCCTCGTCCTAAACTCATCCTTGTGTAAAGTGTCCCCAAAGGACTAACGTCTTAATAACATCACTCTAAAGATCAACGTCGCTTTATTTGGGGAGACAAAAAGCAGATCTTGTATAATGAAAAAAAAAACGTCTATAGATGTTGCTATAAATGTATGTAGGGTTGGTTGAGTAACCAAAATCCAACGTCTTCTAGACGTCAAATGCCACGTTACATCAAAAGTGAGCTGAAAGGCATGGTGTCTATAGCCCAACGGCTGCTAAACTTTATAATCTTAACGTCCACAAAACGTGAAATTCTAAGGTTGTTAGATGTTGATAACATCTTACAACCTGAGCACTTTTGGAAGTTGCTCTGGATAAGAGCGTCTGCTAAATGCCTTAAATGTAAATGTTGATATTGATATGTTGATAATGTTGTTGGTTTTAAGTCATGGTCTAAGTCAACGTCTGTCTAACGTTGGAGCTTGATGTCAACCTAAAACTGCTTTTGTTATGTCACAGATATGTGACATCTGTACAGCATTGGGTTTTGAGTCCAGAGCCCCCTGTGATGTCAAATTTGCATCCGGTTATTCTGCTGGGAAAGGTGACATACTGGAGATGTATAAGAACGACATGAGATATCCCTCTGCACTGACACACAACGATGTAGAAGAGACCTACTGTATTTACTTGACTTGACTTTATTTATCCTTATATAAATATTATTCAGACGAGTCAGACAAAAAAGAGTTAAGCCGTCCGTAAGACAACAAACTTTAATGCTTAGTTTTAAATATTTCAATAAGCATAAAAATTGTCTTCGTTTTCAGAAGAAAAAGTATAAAGAAGTACAGAGAAGAAAAGAGTAAAAAATAAACTGGATAAAAACAGATATCAGAAAAATAAAATATACATATGAATTTCAGAACCTCTTTATGTAATATCTTCTGTGTGACTGGCTGAGAGTATCATGTACTGCTTGTCTAAAGGAAGAGTTTGACCTGCAATTCAAGCTTGGCAATTCAGCTGCAGCATTCTGGTAACAAAGTGCACCTTTATGTAACTAAATGTGTTAATTAATGAGATGCCATCTAGCTTCCCTGAGTTTGCCTCTGCAGCCAGTGGTTGACCTTCAGTGTCTTCACTGTGCTTGTCCAGGGTCAGTTTCCCACCTGGAGGAGTCCCATCCCAGAAACCAGCCTGTGAAGGTAGGGGGCTCATGGCCCTGTTTCACGATCACCACAGGTGTTCCCTTGTCCCTTCCTGATGGGTCTGTGTCAATATACGTCTTAGCTGTGGAGGAAGAGATCAATCTGGTGTGAGACACCATTCACCTTCTTCTCACCTCCATCAATGAAGTGCAGCATGTAATTGACTGGACTAGTGTGAAACACATACAATGGACTGTGAAATCCTGATAGATGTACTGTAAATAAGTACTGAATAAAATATTGTGGAAATTATTAACACAACATGACTTTAAGTGTGTTTGGGATCAAGGGAAAATTACGTCCTTTTTTTTGGGGGGAATTTCTGGGGTGAACCGTTTATTATACTCATAAAAATAAAGGTGCCACAAAAGGTTCTTTGAAAGATACAGCAGAAGAACCAATTGGTGCAGAGAACATTTGTTTTATGTAAAGCAACACTATGGAGCCTTTTTACCTCATTATAACAGCTTCAGTAATTGTTAAAATTGGGAGAATAGCTTCTCTATCGTTGCTCCGGGCTTGGCACACTGCTAACTGCGCTACATGACTTTGAAGAGGCGTGTAACGCTGTGTAACCCGAGTAAAATCTGGTAATATGATTGTATCATGTCAGTCAGCAACGCCTCTGTATCTGTCTGCTCGTCCAGGAAGACGTGTCCTGCAGTGGTTGTTCAAAGTGCAAATGACACTTCCCAACTGTAGGGGGAGGCCAGGAGCAAGAAATGCCAACTTTCCATAGTGTTTCTTTAAAGGTTCTTCATACTCACATATCTCTATTACAAACATGGTTCTTTATGGAACAGAAATAGTTTTTCTATGGCATTGCTCAAATAACCCTTTATTACCCTTATTCAGAGTGTATATATATATATATATATATATATATATATATATATAATATAAATATATATTATATATTTATATTATATATAATGACAGTAATCCTGAAATTTAACCATGTTCACTCAGATCTGCATATTTTCTGAGATTCATGCTTATTCATCGAGCTTTCAAAATGCTGATAAAGAAAATGATGGGCACATTTCTGTTGTAATTTCCTTTACTCTTACCTTAAAGCTGTTAAGCTTTGTATCTCTCATATCTATAATCATCTTACATTCTAGTGTTTCACTGTAATGCTTTCTATACTTTCTCCTCTCCACTCCATAGCCTTGTTTCACTAAAGCTAATTCCATCATGCTTATTTAGAGCTTCTATTGTCTATTATTCTGGGAACGATTTCATGGGAATGATTTCATCTGTAATGTATTTTAATGCCGTTTTGTTCTTGTGCCAGTGCTTTTAGTAGTCCATCTTGACACTCATAATGATGTTAAACCTATTATCAAGCTTAATGGCGTACGTTATAATGGCAGAGATAGTTTCATTGGAGTTAATATGAGTGCGTACAAGACCCTCTCACCAGATTTAACTGACTCCGTTTTCTCCACTTCATTGGCATCCTTTCCAATCCAGACAAACACCTAGGAGTTAAAACCACATGTTAACAATAATGTAAAATGTTTTATTTACATCATATACATACAGTATTCATTTGTGTAAAGCAGAGGTATCTGTTAATACTTGAACCCCTTAAAAAGCCAAAGGCCCCAAAGCGTTATTACCAACTTCTGTTAGCAAAGAACAACCCCACCAGTTTGCACAGACGTCCCTTTAGTTACTGAATGATACCTCTCAGTGTGTAATAAGCCTTGGAGATGTGAAGGGTTTAATATTTCGATACTTTAAGCTATATGAACTCTTCTCATATAAAAATTCTTTACCTGATCCCAGACATCCAGCAGCATGACATCGTCCTCTGCCAAGTCATCCTGATTGAACTCACCTGGAACCTCTTCAATCTGAGTAGGAATAACAAAGTTGATGATTTTAAACACAGTTCAGCATGAGAAAATGAGGTAATGTATGAGCTGTCAGTTATTAATACCATAACGCTGGTGTTTAAATACACGCACAGACATTTTGATGTGCAAATTGTATGTAATTACTACTAATAATTCCTGGGCACTACCATACCCAGGGACCCGAAATGGGAGGGCAACACAGCCTCCATAGCTAAGAGCGCACAGCAGAAGATGTTCATCCTGAGGTATCTGAAGAAACACAGCCTGCCAAAGGCCCTGATGATCCAGCTCTACACAGCGATCATTTAGCAAGTCCATCCTCACATCATCCATAACTACATGGTTTGGATCATTCACCTCACAAGTAGAAGCTAAACTCCAGCGTGTTATAAGAACAACAGAGAACATCATCATCTGCGACTCTGCCATCACATTTACTACAGCAGGGTCTCTCACCCTGGACATCATCTCCAGTCACTTCACTCTGAAAAAAACTCAGGGCAATCATTTTTATATAAATCTGTAACCTACTGTAAATAATAGTAGATTTTATTTTTTGCTCAAAACCAGATATTTTATTTTTATTGTGGATTTTTAAATATATACTTTTGTCTGGTATTTATAGAATTTAGCTTCTCCTAGTCCCCTAGTTTAAATGACAAGACAAATTCCATGACAAAATTAAATGATCTTGATGGTTTTGCTCTCCAACGTCTCTGATGTATGGTACTCGGCCTTTCCACCAGGGGAGAGGCCCCTCTACCCACCTAGAGAGAGCGAGACCAATTGTTCTCTTTCAGGCTAAGGCTGCTGATGGCAATGAAGCATAAACCGGGATTCGAACTTGCGATTCTCGGGCCGCAGTATCTGCGTCTTGGTCTGCTGAGCCGATCTGAGCCGTGTGTGTGTATTTTATAATAAAAGTGATATTTGGAAAGGATTGTAGTCTGTGTATGTAGAAACAGCCAGATCACTGGGTTTAAGGTATAGTGCACTTTGTACAGATCATTGACCATTCTGGTCATTCAAGCAAAGAAAAGCTCCTGAAACATGCAGGAATGAGATGACTGCACTACAGGCCTGATCAAGCATCACCAAAGGAATATGTTCCATCTTCATCCACCGCCAATTTCAGGATTACTCATGGTGCTCATTGATGCTTACTTAGCCTGTGTAAAGACTTGTGGTGCAATACAACGGCATGACTGTACAAAATATGTGACCATTTCTACATGACTAAATAAATATGTGTTTCCATCAAGCTCACCACATAGATTTGCTGTTAGTTCTTGGCTCTGTACAGTGAGGGCTGAATACTCACAATATATCTGCCTGTTTTGTTGGAGCAGGCAAACAGGCGAGGAGAATGCGTGATGGTTTTGCTCTCCAGCCTCTCTGATGTCTGGTACTCGGTCTTTCCACCCAGAGCTTTCCAGAAATCCTCTGTAAACAAGATTAATAGTATTAATGTCATTTTACACAAAGCGCCCAAGCTTCAGGCCCACAGGTTACATGTTTAGAACAAGTCATTGTAGATTTAGGTCTTACGCTGAGTTGCCAGTTCATTCAATAAAACACTGTGTACACATTATCTGATACACCTACGTAGGTGTACAGCTGAAGTACAGAGTTAAAAAAGCAGCTCCGCTTTTACTAATGCACAACGGTCAATTTCTGACCACAGATGATCAAAACAGCATGACCACTGTTGGCCAGATCATTTTTAGCAGTCTATTCTGAACCCAGCAGCGAGAAACCACACTTGATATGCACATACCAGCAGCATACACACAAGTCTTTTTTCACACTTTAGGGCAAATCGAATGTGAGTACTGTGACTAAGGAGGGGGCAGGCAAAGCGGTCGCATTTATTATTAGATGATGTGTGGTATTACTTAATGACTATAACTAGCTAACAGAACGGTCACACTCAAGATCATCCCAAAAGCGCTACACAATTTATCAACTACTACATGAAGAGAAACGGACATTAATGTAGGCTGACCTGGTCAACAGATAATGTTAGCTAATGGGTCAACAGATAAACAGATAACAGGTAGAATATAGACTATGGGCTCTTTCAGTAATATTCAGGCTTCAGGCTTTAAATTAAGTTCTTGATGGCTTATTGACTACAGGGTTGTGGGCTGCCACTGTTGAGCCCCTTAGCAATGCACTTAACCCTTTGTGTGTGTGGGTTATACACTATATGTATGTGTCCAAATGATTGCATTCAACTACTTTAAGTTGCATTAGGGACAGTTACTCCAACAAAAGCAGGATGAACTCTTCTTTACATATCCTTGATTTCAGGAGAAACAGTGAATGAACAGGTGTCCCAATACTTTATGTCTTTAAGTATGTCTTCCTACCTGGCTCTTGTCCTTCTGTGATGCGCTTTGCCTTGCACTGCAGCAGCTCACTCATGTATTTTGCTCCATGCTGCTCTTCATCACTGGCCCCCTTCCCCACCCACATATATCCCTCCCCCTTAGGCACTTTGAGCAAGTAGGCATCGTTGGAGTTCAAACTGGACGCTATGGCATCAACCTGTTAGCAAGTACACATGCAAGTCCACGAAGAGTTTTGTTAAAAACATCATGCATCCGTGTTAAATATTAAATATCATGCTTTCGGTGTGTGTAGATGCTCACCTCAGAGATGCGTGTGATGGTACCCAGGTTTCTGCGCACTTGAAAGAGGCGGGTTGGGGCTGCAGGAGCCTGCCCTCCCTCTCTGGACGTCCCATTCTTGTACACCACCAGAGGCTTGGCTTTGAACAGACTCAGTAGATGCGCTGGCTCTTTCCCTTGAGTCACACGGACCTGAAGCATGATCATGAGAAGAATAACCATCACAGCCATTCTTAATTCTCAATACTGTTCATTTATTAGGAAATCTTGATGATTGTTGTGTGAAATGGGATACTTTAAAAAGAGCTGAAGGAATCACCTGGACAGCATTCCCACCCAGCGAGCGGTCCAGTTCCACAGTCAGGAAGGCTGAGGCAGTTAGTTCATCTATTGTGGTGCTGGAACCCTGCCTAGAGAAAGAGTGTAAGTAAAATTACCCATTAAGGACTACATACCTCAACACCCGCATTTTCAGATTACATCACATTACTGGGATTCAATCATAAACACACAAAGGAGTGAACCTTGTTTCAGTCTTACCATGTGTATATGATTTGTCCTCGTGTGTATGTATATAAAATGATGTAGCAGTCCCCACCATAGAACTGTCCAAATGTCTTAGGGTCTATAGGGACTTGGCTCTCTCCTTTACTGCCAGTCTCTACCCTCCAAATCTGAAAATAAAATAAGCATAGCCCAGACAAACAAAGCACTGTCAGAGACACTGATATACACATTGTTGGTCAGTAATTCACAACTAGAAATGTACTCAATAAGGTCAGAGACACACAACTGCCACAGCACTCTCAGCATGTCACAGAACATGTAACGGATATCAAAAGGCTGGCAGCTAAAACATAAAGTGGATTTCATCTCTGTGGATTTATTTGCTGTGACCTTTTTTTGAAGAGCACATCACATTGTGCAATCTGCAACTGAAATTGTCTGGAAATCCTTTTTTTATCCCATGGTACTATCTGCATCTGTGCCAAAACACATGACAGACTGAATGGAGAATGATGTGGCTTAGTCACGTCTTTCGTAATACAGTCAGGTCTATATTTGGACAGTGACACACCATTCTTGTAATCTTGTATCTGTACACCACAGCAATCGATCAAAAGACATAAGAATGTCAAGATGTGACTGACGTGTAGACTTTAATTCAGGGGGTTCTGTTAAAGCAATATTATGTAATGCCTTTACCATAAACAGCTTCAGAATATTTAATGCTGCACAGTCTTGCAATAGGGAGAATGGCGTGTCAGTCATTGCCACTCCAGGTCGGAACGCTGCTGCTGCACTGATGGAGCTGTACAAGAACTCCCGTGAGAACTGTACAGTGCTATATAGTGTTATATATGTGTCAGATCTTGTAATATTACTCTGTCACAACAGTCCACATGCTTCTTTCACTTCCAATGTTGGTTCTGTCCATGAGGGGGGGCTCCAGGTAAATTACACTTTTTGTTCCACAAACTGTGATTCCCCAGCAGCCAGCAGTGCTCATTAAACTGGGATAAGGGAGGTGACAATGGGTGAAGATGAGCTATTACAAGTGATGTGTCAGTAACGACAAGTAAATGGTAAAGGTATGAAACATAATGTCCATATATGGAATGATGATATCCATGACTAAGGAAAGTGAAATTCCAGCAGTGCTAACGTGGTTATTGACCTCTTATATTGCTACTGAAGCAGTTTTATATCTAGGACTCTGGGTGGATGTGATAATGTATTTCAGTTGTCAGCCTTCATCAGTCTAGGTCAGTTTGAGATGCATGTAAACAAGCAAATTACATTTTTTATTATTATTATAATTTTTTATTTTAATTTTTTTATTATTATTCAAATTACATTTTTTATTTTTTATTATTATTATTATTAGTTTTGGGTTAAAGAGCCCCTCCTGAATGGATTTAATGAAATGACATAAAGAATCATTTAAATGTCAAGAGCCCTCAGGACCTTCTAGGCATTCAGAAAAGGCCGAGTGGTTTCTGGGAAATAAATAAAATACATCTGTAATGTTTAGTTCCTTGTTATTGGATAGAATTAGGCATATACTTAAACTCTATAAGTATTAGTAGTCTCTTAGTCCACCGTTATAATTGGTTGGCTTAACATGTTTACTTTATTTAACACTGAACACAGAAGGAAAACTATCCTATCAGTCTTCTCCTATGGTATCTATGTACATACACCTAAGCGAGCTCTCCTATTGGTTGAGCCTTCACAAGCAGAACTGAAGGCCGAACATATCAGATTCATCACTAACATAATTAGGAATTGACAGATGAATCAAGCAATCATATTTTAATGTAGAGTGTGGTGGGACTAATTTCATGAGAAAACTTCATTCACTCTGGGCCTTCTGAAAGTCTTAGACACGTCATTGACTGTCGACATGAGCGGAAGCCTAACCAGGATTCCACAGAGCTGTTAGACCTTCCAGAGGGATTTTACAGAGCACACTAAACAACCAATCAGCCCAGTCTGTTAAGCAGAAGAGTTTAGGGACTGAACCATGTGGGCCACCAGTCCACCTAAATGAGAGCATTTTCTACATACCAATACCAATAGAACATCTACAACAGAGGTACGATCAAGACTCAACTATGAAAGATGATTGAATATAGATCAAATATAGAATGATAGTGAACCACTATAAATAAGAACACACCTCACTGCTACAGTATCATGATTCTCCTACTACTACACTTCATCTCATAACACCTCATGTCGCCTTAGAAGTGTAATGGCATACCTTGACTTTCAGTCAGTTTAGATGTATAGTACAAGTGTATAGTAGAAGTGTTATGAAAACTAGCAAAGCCGGTTTTGTTGTTGTTTACCCTGCGGTTGATAAGACCGCTGCTGGCTCATAACTGTGGTTGCTAGAGAGTTTGTCAAAGTTCTTTAGAATGCATTAACCTTCTTGAAACTTCCTTTAATGAGGAAAACCAGTAATGTTTTCAGAACATGTCTTAGGTGATGACTGAAGCTTTATGAGTAAACACCATCAGAATAATGTCTGTCTAGTAGCTTGTCTTATAGCCTGTGCACTGTCTGTCCGTGTAGTACATTTATGTACTTGCCTCTGAGGATTTTCACTTGTTAAAGATAAGCTGTAGACACTCCAAATGTTCACTACCAATATAAAACGTTTTGCCCTTTACTATGACGCTGTATCTGTCAATACCATTCAAGTCACATTCACCTATTCACAATGCCATTACCCCAACCCCCTTCAATATGTACACACGCAAGTACTACATGAACCCTCTGGCACCTGTCACGGCTATTGTGCAGCTTACCTTTGTTTCTCCACTGCCGTCATCCACCATGTTGTACTGCGCTGCCATTTGCTGAGACTCATGAAGTCTGGAGGCGTCAAACTCTACCTGTTGGATCCTGGCAATGCGCTCAGTCACATAAACCCTGCCCAGACCCTCGCTCTGGTCCCTCTCCTTCCAATCTTTGAAGAACTGCTTAAAGATAGGGGTCTCTCCTCCTTCTGGAAGCACCTGGATCTGTGTAGGACATTTGAGGGCTCTAATCATTTCATATGCTGTACAGTTAACACACAGGCACAACATTGACAAACACAGAATTTTGTTTTTTTTACATTTTTGTCCACTTGGAAAATATATTTCTAGGTAGTGTAAGTAGTGCAGGAGTCTGGAAATACACTTGAGTGGAGATACTGCCGGAAACAAGAGCCAGTGCTCATGCCTGGATGCAAAGATGACTAAGCACTAGGTTTACCAAGATGGCCTTGTGACTTACAGAGCCTAACAATAAGTAGAGATGTAGAGATACACTGTATACACTATGTAGCGATGCATCGGTCGTATGCAGCCTGTGGTAACACACACACATTTAATATATACATTACATTTTATGGCATTTGTAACTGTATGTAAATAAATTAAACATTTCTCTGTCATGTTGATATGTGTTGGTTGTTCCAATTTCTATTTTTTATGAATGCTTATGTGTTAGCATCAGCAGATATGTGCTATATCAGACACATATCATATAGTGTGACCATATTTTGGTAGAGGATGCTGGGGACACACAAACGACTGTTGTGTTGTGGCTAAGGTGCCTCAAGCATGCTTTAATTTAGGACTGTGGCAGTGTATATGTGTGAGGGTAGGATGGAGTTAAATATCTCTAAAATTAAACAACTATACGCTGTGTTAATCCATACAAAGAATGTGTGGTGACTGTAGAAGCAAACGCTAACATGCAATTGATGCGAAATTCTGGACATTTTACGCAAAGCATTTTTCTTCCCAAAAGCAAAAAGGAGGACATATGATCACCCTACAATGTATGGAGCTAAAAAGACTGTTAACCTGTGTGTTTGCAGGATAGCCCATCTGCTTGATGAAGCCCTCGGCTGTCTTCATGGCCTCTTTTCTCTCATTGGGGTTTGCGTTTCGGCCTGGGTCAGTCATGAAGTGGGTCATGCAATACAGTGGAACAGAAGAAAAGGCAGGAACAGTGAGGCCTTACATGTAAGCATATTTTTTAATGCATCATTCACATGTTGACTTGTTACTTGTACCTTGTTAACCACCAATCTCTGAAAATGCTCTAAAACAGTTTGGTTCTCAAACTGTGGTAAATGTACCCCTGGTGGTGCGCAAATGTGGTACATCAGATGACCTTGGAAAGGTCTGACCTTTTGGACCGTGTGCAAAAAAAAACTGAAAACTCTGAAAAACTGAACTCTGTAACGTTTCCATCCATTATCTGTTTGTGTTTGAATTAAATTAGTTTGCATTTTGTTCTTAATAAAATACAAATCATGAAGATCTGTTGCAGCAACAGATGAGCTTTTGTCTTTGACCTTACATCTACAAGGTGGACCAGTGAGGTAGGAATGTCTAATAGAGTCTAGTACACCCCACCACCATGTCAGTGTCACAAAAGTGGAGCTCTTTCATTTAGAGTAGTAACAAATAAAGCCAGAGGGTGGTGAGCACAGTTCTCTACATCATCATTTAAGGTCCGGTACAGGAAGAGCAAAGACAGATTCAAATCCACAACAGCATCAGAAGTTTCGGAGAGTCGACAGCTTGTGTGAGAAGTAGCTCACACAACAACACCTTGTAGCTCAGCTTAACACTGGACCAAGTCTCAGATTCAGCTTTGAAGAGAAGACTTGGAACTGCAGGTTTGACAGGTGGAGAGTCAGTAAGTCAACCCATCCTCCCCTCCCACCCATCCTCCTCTGGTCAGAACTATTTAAACATTATTGATAAAAATTACCAAACCAGATACAGCAGATAATTAATAGTGGTGATATTAATAGTGGCAGATAGTTACGAGTCCATTTAGGTTTTAACATAGTCATTAAACAGGTAGGAGGGTGTGCCGCTGGTCTGGTATGGGTGGTGGTGGGTGGGGGGCCTGATGGTCAGACTGGTAGGTGGCAGCTGGTCTGATGCAGGTAGAGGGGACCTCAGGGACCAGGAATGTAAATGTAAGTCTTTGCTAAGATGGCAAAATAAGAAAAGCAGACTTAGCTGGACTTTGCTACACTGGTATTGGCCTACTGAAAAAACTAGGAGTGCTCTAAAACGTTTGTGTAGATGGTAAGTGGGAAATTTGATCATGCAAGGTACTTGGTCTAAAAATGTTGAGAACCAGTGTTCAAAAAAGATTGGGGGATGCGGTTTTGCACATGCTGACATCCAAGCTGTCATCAGTATTTTGGCCCTGTTTGTTGCAATGAAAATAACATCAGTAACCACAAGTTTCCTATCTCACAGTCTTAACGTTCTGCTCAACAGCCTCGGGGTAAAGCACACACTTGTCCTAAAGCTTGCTTGGTTAAGGTGGGTGTACCTTTCCACACATAGATCATCCTGCTCTTTCCATGATCCAAAATGAAGCATTCGTCAGACAAGAGATGAGTCTGAGAGAAGGGATTCTCTTCTGACACGAGAGACACTTGCATCTTTCCAGTTGCGTCAGACACCTAATAAACAACAGCCTTTTTGACGTGGCAGCACTTTGCATTTGTATGATTTGTATGTTATTCATGTACCGGTGGAATGAAGCGCAGCCTGTTCACTTCCTTACCATGTAAAGTTTAGCCATTTTCCTGTTAGAGATATCAGCTACAATGTCATCGTTATCATCTCCATCTGGTAGGGTTGGCTTATCACCAAGAACCTGTGGTAAATTATTGTGCAAAGAAAGACCACTCATTTACAGATACATCAAGCCACATCATGTATCTTCCAACAACTGGTCCAGAAAGTATTCATATTCTATATATATTTGTATTTTATTTTGTGTTATTTAATGTGACATATAGTCATAGTTAATTTTACATTACATTACCATTTTCGCTACCTTGTGTCATTCCTTTATTAAGCAGACATTTTTATGTTTATATCTAAAAGTTAATTTTATATACATTTATTTATTAATTTAATTTTTTTCTTAAATAATGGTGTTTAAAAAAAGCTTATATATATATACACAATTCATTTCATATGAAATACAATTAATTCATAAATTAATTCATTTCAATTTTTATATATATATATATTTAACAATATATACATTAAATTAAACAAACATATCGACTGTAGGAAGTGAATGGTATGTTTTGTATGTACACAGTATATCTAACTGACCTTGGTCAGCTCCCCAGGTTCATGTCCATCTTCCACGATCACCACCTGAGCTCTGCCATTGCGCTCATTATCGCGAATACCATTGGCCACCTGGGTTGCCTTCAGTCGCTCAAATTTGTTGCACTTCGAGCCACACCACTGGTATATAACCTGGCGAGAGATGAAGAGTGTCAGACGAAAAAATGCAGAGAGGGGAGAAAAGAAGAGAGAAACAAGGCGTCTGGGGCCAGTCACAGAGCACACAACCATTACTGAGTAGGGAAGTTGTGGTTCAGTGGTTAGAGTGCTGTGTTATAGCTCATTGGGTTGTGGGTTCAATGCCCATGTTTCTTAGGCTGCCACTGTTGGGACACTTAAGCTCTGCTCCAGCTGTGCTGTAGCAAGACTTGCTCTGGCTTTCTAAGCTGGGATATGACAATAAAGGTACTTCCTTATCCAGTACTGATACTTTTCAGTTTGTACACAGTCATTTAACTCCTTTTACTGTCTTCATGTTGAAACAGGCACTGTAATTGTAATGGATCAATGCCATGATTTCCTAGGCTATAAAAAGCATAAGCATGTAGCTAAAGACTGCACACTTAAATGAATAACTCTAATTTGCAAATTCATTTGCAACTGATACAGATTGAAATAAGTGATAAGTAGTAAGTAAGAGATAACTAAATCCTGTAAGACGTCTCTCTTTTCATATCTGATGAACAGCATATTTAAAACACTCTTCTCAGCCTTGAAAAAAAGGGTGAGAGAGCGAGCACTCCAGGCCACAGTCATTGAGCATACGGTCTGTGCTATTCTTATACTATTCAGTACCCCTATTTGCTCTATTCATTCCAACAGCCAATCCTACTTCATGCTGGAGATACTCCCTGTATGCTGTGTTTTAATTACTTCTTCAAATTGAGCATGTTTTACAATAGCCTATTGTTTTTAGTGACATTTTGGTCGTGGAACATCCTTTTTTAAACTTATCAGACCACAGCATTTCATTCCATTAGGACATTTCAATGGTTATTACCAAGTTACTCATTCACTCAGACAGTGCATCAGATGTCCCAGCAATAATTAAGCCGAATCTTTAAAAGATAGCATATCTCAAGCTTCTCATACTATCTCAAGGGACGCTACAGTACAAAACTATGCTGTGTATTTTTATTATGGTTAAGGTTCAAATAAATTAGAGCAGAAAGTCATGGGTTTATTGCACTTAGGTCACTGTCAATATAAAATAGGGATCTTGTGGGCTTGCCAAACCTGTCTTGTTCTTCCAGGTTTTGCTGAGTAGCCCTAGGTTAATTAATGATATTGACAGTGACTGTAACTTCAGACTAAGCCAAATACCATCCCACCCATAGCACTCACACGGCAACTTTTTGTGTGTATGTTCTGCTCAGGAGATCCTGTTTGATACTTATGCTTTCCTTGGGTGAACACCTCAGGGGGGATATGTTAATTATTCCATAGGTTGTACCACATAAACAACGGCAGCAACCACATTGTGTTTTTTGTGGCCTTACCGCACCCAGGTCCACTATGAAGCAGTCTCCATTGTTGAAGCTGTTCCAGTCCAGAGGCACCTCTGTGGCTCTGACCACACGCCGGCCCTTGATGTGGAACAGCCGCTTGGCGGTGAGGTCGTTGGTGACTACGTGCTGGAAACCCGACGACACTCCTCCAGCCTGGAGTAAAATAAAAACAAGCCCTGTTTTTCTTTTCCTACTTTTTTCTACCCTACTTCTCCATTCTGTGAGTCAGTCCTGACTGCAAAGCACAAATCCCTGCTTTGTAAACAACATCTTTTTAGACCAGCACCTTGTGTTGGGCTGTGGATATGGAACATTTTCAGCAGGAAGCCCTTTTTTGTTGATTTTGGATCTTAGCATCCTTAGCGTCCTAAACAGTGAGCCATTATAAGTGAAAAGGCCAGGATGAACAGGGGAATGGTGCTTCGTGTCAAATATGATTTTCTGAAAATAAAAATTGGAACATTTTCCTAAATGTTTCAACCCACAATGTTCTTCAGTGTGCATCTGTGCTGTCACCAGTGGCCTCTAGGCCTTCAGAGAAACCCTAATCATTTCTATGGTTTAAGAAATATGTCTATATTTTTTTGTTGATTTTTACTCTGAAAGTTATGGGGAAAAAAATCAATTAAATTTCTTTTCTTCATGGTACTGAGGTAGAAACAGATATGCAAGCTTTCCCAGCGGGCCTTCACAAGCTAGACAGAAAGCCTCATGTGTCAGATTAATTACAAAGTTAAATCAATCAATCATGTTTGGAGGTTTGTTGGGTAAAACGAACTTTTGTAAGAACACACATCACTTCAGGCCTCCTAGAAGTGCTAAATACATCACTGACTGTGTGCGGTGGGTAGAATCAGCAGCAGCTCTGAAACCACTCTTAAACTGGTACATACAAGGTAAAAACTAAGCCTAAAATGTGGGTATACGTGTCATACATTTTATAAGCTTAATCTAGAACCACTAAAATGTCCATTTGCATGGCTACCAACAGAATACCACCATAGGGTGGCAAGAGGGAATTAGTTTTATTGTATAGTTAGGTTTCTTCAGCCGAATTTGGACATTTATGGTCTGAACTGTTGGCCTAAGTGTAGTCATGGTTCAACACTGGTTGGCAAAGACCATTAAACTCATACTTTACAGCACGCTTTTAAATTAAGGTTTCTAAACCGTTGCTGGTTTGAATGTATGATATATTCAACGTTCTTTTCAAGATTTTTCATACCTAGTTTAGAAAACTATCCACTGAAAAGTTCTTTAGGGATCCAAAAGTGGTTCTTCTATGGTATTCATCAATTCCAGCCCTTAAGGACCTGTGTTCACCACACTTGGCTCCCAAAAGATGACCCATGTTCAAGACTCCAAAGTCTTTATTATTTAGGTGTAAATTTTGCTCCTTCTAAAGGAGGCTTGTTCACAATCCCCAGTAACGCATGATTTGCATAAAATAACAGTTAATAAGTACTAGAAGTAAACATTAGAAACATAAGCTAAATATCTGTGGGTTCATACTTTGTATGTGATTCCTCCTTTAAAGTAGCTGGTGAAAGCAGTGGATTCACAGCCCTGGAGTTCACGGTACTGAACTGGTTTACCCCCAAGATAGTCATCCAGCTGTACGGTAAAGATGGCGGCAGCTGTACTCTCATCCTGAGTGCACTCCTTACCTGGACAGATACATGAAGAGAGCAAGACATATTGACAAGCAGTGTTGGGGTAACACAGTACAAAGTAACACATGGAATGAAGGTGTCCCAATACTTTTGTCCATATAGTGTATTTGTATGTGTTTTGAAGTGTAACTTAGATGTAATTCCTTTACAATTTAGATAAGCAATGAGTAATCATCATGGACTACTTTTTATGAGGAACTGTTCCAAAACTGCAAGCACACAGAACTAACTGCCAATAACATGCCAATTATTTGTAGTGGGACATTAATAAAACACCAGGCCATCAATGAAAAGAACATTGCATGAAATTTGAAGTAACTAAAGTTGGGATGAGGATTATACCAGAAGTTCCTCCAGTTTCTAATTATATGAAACTATCCTCTGAATTTCCATCTCCTGCCTCTCAGTCTTGTTTGTGTTCATCGGGAGGGGGTCTGGCCTTCTAACCGAGAGCAGAAGACGCCCTGAAATTCAGCCCATGTTCTCAGAGTTCTCACAGTCATATGGTTTCTTTTGGAACTATAATTATGTTAAAGGTGTGGTAAAGTAAAGGATTTGATGCATTCTGAAAGCACTGCAGTTTAAAAACAACACAAAAGCTTGTTTAATTTTCAGGGATAAAAATGTCAAAAATGGGACCTTAACGAAATGGGAACTAAGCCTTAGCCTGTGTTTGTGTCTGCACTGTACATGAGACATCCGTTTTCACACTCTCACAAAGCTGTTGGCACACACTGTGTTAAGTGTGATAATTCTCAAAGATGGTACAGTAGCATCACATTTCAGGTTTTAATACTTCAGGCTACTAAGTACATAAAAGCATTGTGGCAAGCTTGCGGTTGTCACGTTTCTCAATAAAAGGCCTTGTACATGTCCTGCACGTTATGTGGCTGACTGCATTAGGGTAAATACATCCTCAGGATAAGGACATGATGGCAGAAAAGCCATTAAGAGTCCATTTACATCCTCAGTGGTCATTGATTCGTAATGGAGGAGGTTCCTAGGAGGTCAGAGAGTGAAAAGCAGACAGGGAAAGTGCTATTGAGCTCTCATCAAGATGGTGAGGTTAAAAAAAAACTGTCTATTGTAATTGATCTCAAATTGTATCTTAACTTAGATCAAATCTTAGCTATTTTTACAAATTTATTTACACTTTTAAAGCATGTGTAACACCAGATGCCATTTACACTGCATTTATATTGCATGGTGCATGAACTAATAGACATCTTAATAAGAATCCTGTTACATAAATGTACATTAAATTTAAGCTCTTTTTCCACTGCAAATAAGAATATGGTGGTTTGTTACATTTGATGAATCCTCATGTGGACCTCATACTTCACACAGTCATAATACTTCCCTAGAAACGTCATAAAACCTTCCTGTTTTAACAGCCATCTGTGCACAGTAACCTTTGACTTTATTTGTGGTGCAATGAGACGTAAGAAAGATTTCCTTTCTTTAGCGAAGTTAATTGAGTATAAAGTATGCAGTAATCAGTTCTAACCTTTACCCTAAAATTAGTCAATAGCAGAAGTAACGTGTCACTACTGATTTCGTTATTTTTAAACACAGACACACAAACCGCAGTACCTACAACTTTGCCATGCCGTATGAAAAGCTGCTGTAATGTTTAAATGTGTGTACATTTTTATAAGTAGGCCTATATGGTTGAATTCATTACTGTAAAAGCAAAATAAGCACATCCACCCCCAACCCCCTCCTCCCAAACCTAACCACCCAAACCTGCTGATCACCTTCCTACTCGATGCTTTACAGCCTGCCTTTTTTTTGATAGGTCAATCATGCACCTGCCAGCCTGGTTATTTAAAGCTCTTTTTATCTCAGTAGTCCACATCATTACAGTACATCATCAAGCCATTGATATAGTTTAGTTTAGAATAGTTTACTATTCCTATTCTTATGTCACCACAGAGTGTTTAGCAGACATGTATACTGTCACAGATGAATGCCAGCATAATAAAATCACAGGGAAATGTAACACACATTTCCACTAGATCTGCATCATTTGCATACACATAAACCACCTTCAGTAAAATCCTGTCATAAGCAGTGCATCACCCCACCCTACCCTCCAGCACACCATACCCCCACCCCCACCCCCCTGAATTACAAACTGTAATTATGTAATATTCAGAGTTAAGCCTGTGTCAGACAAATATCCTCGTTTAAACCCCTTTATTATTGTTTCTTTTTTATCTCAGAGTTACAGATGTTCTTCAGCTCACCCAGCCAGAAGTGCAGGTCATAGAAGGAGGCATCCTTCTGTTTAACAGTGCGGAGGATCAGGTAGGCATCCCCTACATAGAAGCTTCCGTGCAGGCTCTCGGGCACTGGAGCCAGCTCCATTCTTTCAATCCTCCAGATCTGCAGCCCGGTGCGCTTCCCGGCCTGCTCAAACTCCTTATGGTAGAGGACCATGGCTGAGTGAGGTGTGCGTAGCTTAAGTCTAAGGTGTGCTGGGGAGGCGAGTCACAGACACTGCTGCTCTGTGGCCTGACAAGGCTGAATCAACATCAGCAGTGTGAACACAGTCTTATACAGAGCGCAGAGAGCAAGTGGGTGTGTTCAGCAACCGGCCAAATAAAACAAGCAGACAGACATATGAGTGGGGAGAGAGAGAGAGAGAGAGAGAGACAGAGAGAGAGAGAGAGAGAGAGAGAGAGACAGAGAGAGAGAGAGAGAGAGAGAGAGAGAGAGAAAGAACATACAGGCAGAAAAGGGGTAGAGACAGGAAGAGAGATAAATATGGATAGAAAAAGAGAGAGGGACAGATAAAGGCGTGAGAGAGACAGAAAAAAGAGAAAGTCAGAGAGAGAGACAGACAGCTATAAGGAGGAAAGTGAGTGAGAGAAGGAAAGAGAGACCGGATAAAAGATTGAGAAGTGAAGGGAGGGAGAGGAAGTGTGATAGAAACTGCTAGAAAAAGAGGCATGACAGATAACAGAGAGAGAGAGAGACAGAAAGATAGAGTGGGAGAGAGAAAGAGAGAGGCGGCAAGAGGGGGGGAGGAAGTGAGATAGTGATAGAAAAAAAGAGCGAGAAAGAAAAAGAGATAGAATCAGGAAGAGAGAGATAGACAGGGGAGTGAGAGAGAAAGAGAAGAGATGGAAAGGCAGGGATTGAGAGAGGTAGCGACAGAAAGAAAAGATGGATAGAAATACTGGAGTCAGCGAGGAAAAAAGAGAGACAGAGAGCTAAAGAGTGAGAGAGAAAGAGAGAGAGAGAAAGAAAGAGAGAGAGAGAGAGAGAGAGAGAGACTTTTTGACTTTTAACAACACTTTATTTGACCCCTTCAAGGGCGCTACATCATGCAAAAGTCACTGCAGGCCATCCCAGCCATCAAGCAGCACATAAACCAACAAGAATTTTAAAATTAACAATAAATAAAGAAAATTAAACAAAAACCAATGATTAATTAAAGAGAGAGAGAGAGAGAGAGAGAGAGAGAGAGAGAGAGAGAGACTTTTAAAGTCACTGCAGGCCATCCCACCAACTGAGCAGCACATAAACCAATAATCATTTTAAAATGAACAATAAATAAAGAAGAGAAGAAGAGAGATACAATGAATGTAAAGACAGAAATGAGAGAGGAAGGGAGAAAGAAATAGAGATAAAGGACATATATGTCCTTTATATAATATGTCCTGAGATATGGGGAAGCAAGAGAGAAAGAGGGGGGAGAAAGAGAGAGAAGAAACAAAAAGATGGGGAAGCAAGAGGAAGAGAGGGAGAGAGAGAACAAGAGAAAAGAGACAGAAAGACAGGGAAGTGAGAGAGCAAAGAGAGAGAGAAGGAGAGAGTGAGAGAGACTTTCAACAGCACTTCATTATAACCAATCTTACAGCATGTAAAAGTTAAAAGAAGAGGGAGACAGAGAGAAGAGACAAGACAGATTGAAGGACGGCAGCGTGAGAAAGGAAGAGACAAAAAGAGACAGAAAGTTAGAGGGACAGGGGCAGAGGCAGGAGAGTAGGAGAGAGAGAGAGAGAGAGAGAGACAGGGAGAGACAAGATGCAACAAGCAGGAGAAGAACCTCCTACTACACACACACACACACACACACACACACAAACACGCACGCACACACACACACACACACACACACACACACACACTGACTTCCTATAGATGCTGAATAACTTTACAGTAGAATAGAAGTGGAGGAGACAGGTGTTGTAGTTCCTGTAGAACTGTGTTCATTATTGTGTTTATTTTATATTAAAAATGAGGAATAAAAAGCAGTGCCTGTTACTGACTGAATCATTTATCTCTTTAAGCGTATACATTTTTATCAGTCAGGAAACACAGGAAACACGCTTCACACTAGCACCACATGCAAACCTTTAACTGCCAGAATCTAATTTAATCAAAGGCAATGCAAAACACTTGGTTACAGAGCAGCGGTGTGTGTATATAATTCCACCTGCTCTTCTGGAGAACAGAGAGGCCTGTGTGCTCTTGAGGTGGATCCTCTGATGTGGCTTTATTCCTCGGCACTCAGCAAGTAATAACATAGCTTTTTATAATCCCTCAGGCCGACTAGCAGCAGGACAAACAGGAATATTAAGAGGTTTATCATGACTGCAAAATCTCAGAGTGGTGACGTTCAACACAAGTCAAAAATAACAATTCAGGACCCTAAAACACACTGTGAGTTCACACTGAGTCACATGGTTACTGGACCAGAGACAATTCCCTGTCTCGGTTCTTTTCCTACCTTAACAGTCACACATATTGCTAGACTGCTTTTAGATAAGTGAACTGAGCTACCTGAAGGTCCCACCCATTGCTGACACAGATCTTTAATTGCAAACACACACACACACACACACACACACACACACACACACACACATAATCTCCATAGGAAAGCATTGCCAATAGAACTGGAACATTCTGGATCACATAATCATGCCATTGAACTAATGTTTTGGTTGCTGAATGCAATCAAATCCTCACAGCAACGAATGGAGAGTCAAGGATGTTAATGCAACAAAGAGGGGCAAACTCCCTATTAATACCATTGTATAACTGTATTATAATAATACCAAAGAACTATTCGATGAGTAACTGCTGGGCATGTTGTACATATACTATAGGGACAAAAGTATTGGGACACCTGCACCAAATCAATGGAGTCCAGAGTGGTGTATGATCACTGTGTGCCAAAACACCCAGTCTTCTTCAGAACATCAGTGCCCAGTTATGTCAAGAATTCTCTGGAAGACGTTGTGGAGTACAGACGAATCATAGTGCTTATGGTAACCAATTATCCACAAAGTCTCTGGGGAACACTGTACCCGTCGTTTTGCTGTTTCTGGGTATCCTGTAGTTTACCATCTTAGTTAGACAGCCATGATATGTCTCTATATGTCCTATATGTCTCGCCCTCTAGTGGTAGCCCACTGCAATGGCAGGGGAGACAGACAGGACTGTTGGTCATAATTGACATAATCATATCTTTAGCATCAAAAGTTCATAATAAAAACTAAATCAAATAGACAAAAGTTTTGGGACACCTGTTCATTCATTGTATCTTCTGCAATCAAGGGTATTAAAAAAAGAGTTTATGTTGCTTTTGTTGGAGTAACTGCCTCTTCTTTCCATGACAGGCTATCTACTAGATTCTACATTACTGTGAGGATTTTATTGCATTCAGCAACAAGATCAGCAACAAGATCAGGAGGTTGGATGATCACCATCCTACCTCATCCCAAACTCCCCAACTCCTCTAAAAAGCATTGGATGGATCACTGCTCTACAGCTCAATGTAGAAGGGTTTATATCAAGCCTGGCATTAGGCATGATGCAAGCAGGTTCATCAGACCAATAGATCTCTCTGCTGCAGAGTCCTATTCTATTGACTTCGCCACAGGAACTGAATGCATTCATTAGAAAGAGTGTTCACAAACATTTGGCCAAATAGTGTATGTGAGCCTAACCTCAGGCCAGATCAACTACATATGGTGTGATTATTTAATAAATGGAAGTGTCTCATTGGTTGATTGGCCTTAATGTTCTCCATATCGTTTGCTGTGCTAATCAGGGAGGTATTTCTCAGCAGGATTTCTCAGTTAACCAGATAAAGTAAGCCCACTGCTGTTGATTGCCCATTAGAAATGTCCCTCAGGGCGCCAATTACCAAAAACACAGCTTACCTCTGAGCAAGAACACATTTTGTACGAGCTCTCTCTTCTTAAGAAACCCCTAAAGGCAATCATGATCTTGCTGTTTCTAGGAATCTAGATTAGGCTATCGTAATTCAAATCATGCATTCTGGCTTTAACCCAAACCCACAGTTTCTGTGACTGAGATGTTCCAAATTCTTTCATTTTCTACATCTTAGAGATGATAGCAACTCCAGGCTGTTTTATGGAGAGAGCATGAGAGTTGCATTTGCACTGAGCAGAGCAGAATGAATAATACACACTCAGCATACTTCCTCAGTGCCTGAGGCATCAGCGGCTGTTTGGTCGCCTACCTCCTGCTTCAATACAGCTTTGCCTGAGATGGTTTCTCACTGTGAGGCACACATCTTCCATTTTCTGGCCCCAGGCAAACTACTCAAAACCCAGACACTGCTTTACATCAAATGTTTCTAAAGAACATACAAGCCAAAAGTCACAACAGGATTTAGACCTTTATTCATGCCAAAAAAATATGTTTCAGATGACCACGTAGCAAAACTGTGTGCGCATGTGTATCTTGTACATAAGTGTTACTTTCATCATCTATAAATATTCATTTCTTTCATTAGAATTCAGAGAACTGAGCTGAAGCTAATACAACACTTTATCAAACATACAGCAATAGTTACAGTTTGGAAAACATCTGTATTTACATTTTCAAACTTTTTAACAAATGCTGCTGGCACACCATGGACCTCTATAATTACTTTTAATTAGTTTCTGAAAAAGAAAATGAATACACTGATTTAAAGACCTGTGACTGGTGAAACACGTTTTACGTCTGAAGCGAATACCTCAGTGTTCAAATTCAATCAGTAATTCCCGCACAATCATTTTCACAGCAGTTAGTTCAACTAAAGGTAATTTATATGAACATGCAGGAGAGCAAACTCAAGCATTGTCCAATAAAACACACTCCCAGTCCCTACTCTTATTAGTTCATTTAGTGTTTGTTAATAGCTTAAACCTACACTTTGAGTGACATCATAGAACTGTCCACCACAGAACCATTTTTGTAAAGAGATGTTGGTTTGAAGAACTTTTAAACGTTTAAGTATTGGGACACACCTCTTAATCATTGAATTCAGGCGTTTAATTCAGTCCCATTGCAACAGGTGTATCAAGTTAAGAAACTATCCATGCAGTCAGCATTTATAATTCTTTGGTAAAAGAATGAGTGGTTCTAAAGAGCTTGCTAAATTCCAGTGCAGTGTTGCAGTAGGATGCCACCATTGTAACAAGTCAGTCTGTGAAATGTCTTCCCTCCAAGAATTTCCACAAACAACTATGAGTGGTATTATTGAACCTAGAAGTGTTTAGGAACCACAGCAAATCAGCCACAAGGTGCCATACCATGTAAAGTCCAGTTGAGTCCTTTGCTGACTCAGTAACTGCAGAGTTCCAAGTTTGCTGTTAGAGCTGCAAAGAGCTGCAGATATTAATGCCTATGGGTTTAGAATGGGATCCTGTAGATATATTGAGAAAGTTTCCCAATAATTTTGTCTATTTACAAGTGTACATCTCTTACAAAAATGGGTCTTTATGGAACCAAAGATAGTTCTTCTAGGGAATCACTCAAAGAATCCTTTGTAGCACCTTTATTTTTAAGAGTGTGAACTCTTTAAGCAAGGATCTACCTCAGGATTGTTCTGATAAATGTATTTAAAATGTTAAAAATGTTGTTATCCACATCTGGGGCAGAATCAATGTTAAAATGTATTCTTAAACTGTTAGTATTATACTACTCAACACATGTAATTTAAAGAAATCTACAAATGGTACATCCTTTCTTTCTTGTGTGGAATGTTTGGCTTGAAATTAATTGCAACCCTTATTTCCTTTATCTAAATACAACTGGTTTATATTAAATGTTCTGTTCCATTTGGATTTCTTATTGAACAGTTTTCTAATAAATGCCGTTTTCATGGTCATTACCTGGTATCGCACAGCTAATTAACGGAGAAATTCAGTTTGAACAAAATGTACCAAGAAACCCTATAGAAATCTATAGTACAACTCCCTCACCGGCCAGAGGACCATACTTTTTAATGAAAACCAAGAACTGCACCACCTCCACGGGTGTACTAGTACTGCTATGAGGTAAAACAATACTCTAATAAATAATTGTACTTATTAAATAAACACAACACTGCAAAAGACATAAAAAAAAATCCCAAAACATGCATGACTTATAGCATCAAGTTGCTGTCAGTTCACTACTGTTAACAGATATTAAAGAAGAGTAACAATACCTTGTGACTTATGTGCATGTTTTTAAACCTCATAACATATCAATTATTACACAAATATTAGAAGTGTTAGGAATTTTATCAGCTGTATCTGCAACTGAAGTGTTTTTGTCTGAATAAACGGAAATGTTCCCACGCAGATGTGACTGGTTCAGTCTGAAGTGGTTTACTTGCGTGGCTGGTAGGAGCAGTAGTGTAGGGAAAGGTGTGGAGATTTGAACATAAAGTGCATCAGTTATGATTTGAAACCACCCTAATTATTCGTCAATGGAATATAGTGGACTCAAGGTCAACTTGACCAGAAACAAGGATGCAGTGACTTGGGGGGGGTGGGGCAATAGATGCAATGCACCCTCAGCTGAAGCTCTAGTCTGATTCAGGAGATGTACTCATGTTGTACTCATGCAGCAATGTAGTGTTGCCCCCACAGTCCACATACTGGTACATCTCCTGAGACACCTGTTCAGCGTGGCCAAAATACACTGTGGTGACCATTACCCTGCAAACAAGAGTCAAAACAACACACTCAGGCTTGTTTCTTTATGCTATATAGAAACTTTCTGAATCTGAATCTACTCATGTTCAGGGGACATCCTTCTTCATAGTGAAATACTTACTGCATCATTACCACAATGTTGTGCACTTTGATGGTCTGCAGGGTACAGTAGTCACTGGGGGGGGGGGAATTTGGTCAGCACAGATTATTTTTGTTTGGTATTTTTGTGTTTTGATGTTTAAAGAGGAAGCATACTCACTACATGTAACTCATTTCATCTGCTATAGTGGTGGGCACCATGTAATCAATCTGAAATGAACGAAGAAGACAAAGTCAGTATCTGTAGTATATCTCAATACTGAATTTTTCAAGGATTTTTTCAAGAACAAATAAACCACTGTAAGGTAAGAGGAAATGTGTTGTTTTGTGTCTGGATTATCTTAAAAAGATGTAGCTGAAAATAATAAGAATGTGTCATATATACCTGTACAGTACAATGAATTTCATTATTTTGCATATCCCAGCTTAGAAAGCTGGGGTAAGAGTCAGCCATGCCACTGCAAGCTGCAGGAGCAGAGAGGTTAAAGGCTTTCCTCTTGTGCCCAACAGTGGCTTTGTTTACATGCAAAGATCTTCTCGACTATGGAATAAGACTGAGGTGTTTATATGTACAGTCTACTCATCAATCTGATGAAAATCTTTATTTACTTGCATGCTAGAAGTAATCTGATCCAAAATGACGTGCATGTGTGGATAACCACGACACTGAGCATCATGTGAGTCCCGTCAGAGTAAGAGCAGCATCAGTGTGTTTCCTTTTATTGCTTTAAATGATGGCGAACTCAGGAAAATGTACTTTACATTCTCTTACTACCAGGAAGAAAAGAAAATCTACTGAGTCTATTTTTGTACCGGATAAAAGACCTACCTGCTTCATATCCAGGGGGCCAATGGTAGTAATATTGCTGACACGGGATTTCCCGATCACAGTCTTGGAGAACTGCACCTGTGCTGTGATGTTGGCCACATCAACTGAGTAGTAGTTGTTGTTGGTAATATTCAGAGAGTTCTACAAAAACACACCACACAGTTAATCAGTATCAAACATTCCAGGTCAAACTTCAAGTTTTAATTCAGAGCTATATTTAACTTTTGTTTAAAGCTAAAGCACAGTGAGGAGCTTACGGTGATGTTGAGATACACAATGCGCTTGGTCTGGTCATAGGTGACATAGACGGACTTCACCCCCACATAGTTCACATCAATGGAGCGGGGAAAGAGGAAGAACACTGCCAACCCGGAGAGCAGCAGGCACACGACGACTGAGGCTGTCACATATAGCTTTCTGAGAAATGCACAAATGATCAGTATTAATGGGCCATGTAAATCAACCATGACACAAGTGACTCTGACATTTGCATACATATTCCCCATCCTCTACTTTTCTATCAGCTACAGCTTTGAACTAGACAAACAAACCACTGCTTTGGCCATGTCATACTATTTGCAAGTCAAATCACAAAATCTCGACACCTTTGACACCTTTGACACCTACACTGATCAGCCATAAAATTAGCGCCCTGTGTTTAATATTGATTAGGTACCCTTGTGCAGCCACAACAGATCTGAGCATTCGAGGCATGGACTCCACAAAGCCTCTGAAGGCGTCCTGTGGTATTTGGCACCAAGATCTAGCAGCAGATAATTTCAGTGCTGCCATGGATCACATTAGGTGCCCATGACCCTGTTGCTTTTCAGTGGTTTCACTTTCTTGGAGCACTTTTGGTAGGTACTAACCACTGCATGCCAGAAAAACCCAACATGACCTGTCCGATGTTTTGGAGATGCTGTGAGAAAGTCAACTAGCCATCACACTTTGGCTGTGGTCAAAGTGGCTCAGATCCTTTGGTTTGGCCATTTTTCCTGCTTTTGACACTTCACCTTTAAGAACTGACTCCTCAATTGGTGCCTAATATATCCACCCTACAGATAGACAGATGTCACTGTAGATAATGATAACTTAATTTAGTGCTAATGTTATAGCTGATCAGTGTAAATTCATATTTTTAGATATACCAGTCAGTATAATTCTGTGACGCAGCCTATAAAAAAAAACAGATCAGAGTAAAACAATCAGAATAGCTAAAGAGCACTTACGTTCTTCTTGGTCTCAACCTCTGATCACTGTATGGAATCAATGCCACCAGCTGATTTTCTTGGCCTGCATGAAAACAAACAGTCACAAACTGCCTCTGGAATATTTGTTAATGCCATTTGACCGTACTTATCTGAATCCAGAAAAATAAATATATCTATTTGAATCCACAGACCACTTCTTTCCATTCACAGTAGGCTTAAACACACTTCCACAAAGACCTATTGTATAAATCATTTGTGGAAGAGAAATAATCAAGAACAACACACTTCAAGTGTATGATTTAGTTTTTAATTATTTATTATTATTAATTTTATTATTATTCACCTCGTGGGATCCGCCCAGTACCCTGGCATGTCGGGCAGGTGACACTGTCCCTTCCAGTGAACTCTACATATGGGAACTGAGACACATCTCCACCAGTCTTTCCGTCCTCACTCTGCATGGTGTTATACTCAGGTGAAGAGGTCAGGCTGGCATGACACTCATCATGACACGTCTGCTTAGGCAAGTGGGACAGTGACTTCCCCATGATTGCACCTTCTAAGAAAGAGTCAGAAATGGGTCACTAACATTTTTGCAAATAGAATTTACTAATTACGAAGAAACAAATAATGATTACATGATTATTACACTGAAGTGCTGAAAAATGATTCAGCTCATACAGGCCTTAATCTATTACATGATTTCCAAAACACTCATCTAACATAGAAACAGGCTTTCCGTTATTTCCTGCAGTGGTCTGTATCAGATAAAACTGATGCTAGCCTACAGAGCCAAAACTGGACCAGGCATACGCTACCTGATGATTCACCCACAAGCCCTCAAGATATATAGACATGTCCTGGCACCAAGGTGGTGGAACAGACTTCCCTTGGGTACTGTGCTGTTGCGTTTCTAAGCAGACAATAGTGCTGACTATTGCATTTGTCAGTATCTAAGGTTAGAGGTACACTATGTGCCCAAACGTCTATGGACACACCTTCTAACTAATGCATTCGGATACTTAGTCAGATAATTAGTTGCACCCATTCCTAGCATACACACAAATGCACATGCACAGCTTGTCTAGTCCCTGTAGGGAAGTATTACGAATAGAATAGGACTCTCTGAAGCATATAAACATGAATCTATTGCACCATGCCTAATGCCAGGTGTGGGCTAGAGGGGTATAAAGCCCCCCATTACTGTGCTGTGGAGCAGTGGAACGGTGTTCTCTGGAATGATGGTGATGCGCCATCCGATACTTTTGGGATGAGTTGAGGAGTTAAAGAGGAGTTAACTCTTTTTTAATACTCTTGATTTTGGAGAAAATGATGAATGAGCAGGTGTCCCAAAACTTGTATCCATGTGTATGGTTAAACTGTTGCTCTGGAAAATAGCTTCTGCTAAATGCCACATGTGTAAATGTAAACAGAAACTACTCCAAAGTATAAAGTATCTAACTAATCAAATAAATACATTCATTTTAATTAAATCCAGCCCGTGTTATAGTTTAGGAAGCAACGCTGCCTGTTGAACTTGATAAACAACAGAAAAACTGAACTAATCTGTAACCAAACAGACTAACAATCATTGCTCAATCAAGTCTCAAAGTACACTATTCACTCTCCAGTCTACGCAGCTCATGTATTTCATGTATGTAAATTAAGCTGTAAAAACAACTATTGTATATGCACTGTTTCTGTGATTTCATCACATTCACTTTATTGCTCCCTAAATTCAGCCATGTCACTCCACTGCTGCGTTCCCTTCACTGGCTTCCTGTAGCTGCTTCCCACATCAGATTCAAAACCCCGACGCTGGCCTACAAAGCCAAGAACGGACCAGCCCCTCCGTACTTGATGGCAATGGTCAAAAGCCGATCCGCACCAAGAGCCCTTCGATCTTCAAGTACGGCTCGGCTCGACCCGCCATCCCTCAAAATCTGCGGAAGACAAACGTCCAGACTTTTTTCTGTCCTGCACCAAAGTGGTGGAACCAGCTTCCCCTGGGTGTCCGAGCGGC